>NW_004955439.1:21258288-21260941 GCF_000276665.1 Chinchilla lanigera
TTCTAAGGGAGCATGTATAGAGCTGGTGTACAGTGTATTCCCCCAATACTAAGTTGAGTATTCCCAGGAAGCACTCACTTTGAAAACCTGTACAACCTACAGGAACCATTCTGCCTTACTCAGAGAAGGGTGGAAACGCACTTGCTCTTCTGGTCCTATACGCCTATGTAAAAGAAATGTTATGGGTGCAATGCTGTGTGAAAGCAAGCAGGGACAGCATAGCCAATGTACTCCCTTACACAGTTTCACTAGGGAAGCTCAACACAGGACTTAGAACTTTGGGAATGCTTCAGTGACTGTGGGGCAGAAAGTTGTTCTTTTCATTCCACCTGGGACTTACAGCATTCTAAGGGAACATGTATAGAGCTGGTGTACAGTGTCTTCCACCAATACTAAGTTGGCTGTTCCCAGGAAGCAGTGAGTGTAGGAAATTTATAACAGCTACAGAAAACATTGTGCCTCACTCAGTTAAGGGTGGAAATGCACTCACTCTTCTCCTCATATGCACCTATGTGAGAGGAATTGTATGGGTGCATTGCTGTGTGAAAGCAAGCAGGGACAGCATAGCCAATGTACTCCTATATAGAGTTTCACTAGGGAGGCTCAACACAGCACTATGAACTTTGGGACTGCTTCAGCGACTTTGGGGCACAAAGTTGTTCTTTTCATTCCACCCGGGATTTACAGCATTCTAAGGGATCATTTATAGAGCTATTGTACAGTGTATTCCTCGAATACTGAGTTGACTATTCCCAGGAAGCACTCACTGTAGGAAACCTATACCACCTACAGAAAACTTTCTGCCTTGCTCCGTTAAGGGTGGAAACACAATCACTCTTCTGTTCATATAAGCCTATGTGAAAGGAATGCTATGGGTGCATTTCCGTCTGAAAACAAGCACGGACAGCATAGTCAATGTCCTCCCATACACAGTTTCACTAGGGAAGCTCAACACAGCACTGAGAATGTTGGGACTGCTTCAGTGACTTTGGGGCATAAAGGTATTGTTTTCGTTCCACCCACGATTTACAGCATTCTAAGGGAGCGTGTATAGAGCTGGTGTGCAGTGTATTCCACCAATACTAAGTTGACTATTCCCGGGAAGCACTGAATTTAGGAAATTTATAGCATCTACAGAAAACGTTCTGCCTTGCTCAGTTAAGGGTGGAAACGCACTCACTCTTCTGGTCCTATGCGCCTATGTGAAAGAAGTGGTGTGGGTGCACTGCTGTGTGAAAGTACGCAGGGACAGCATAGCCAATGTACTCCCATACACAGTTCCACTAGAGAAGCTCAACACAGCACTTAGAACGTTGGGACTGCTTCAGGGACTTTGGGGCAGAAAGTTGTTCTTTTTTTTCCACCCGGATTTACAGCGTTCTAAGGGACCATGTATAGAGCTGGTTTACAGTGTATTCTACCAATGCTCAGTTGACTATTCCCAGAGGAACTCACTGTAGGAAACCTATAGCACCTACAGGAGACATTCTGCCTTGCTCACTTAAAGGTGGAAGTGCACTCACTCTTCTGATCATATGCGCCTATATGAATGGAATGCTTTGGGTGCATTTCCGTCTGAAAGCAAGCGGGGAGAGCATAGCCAATGTACTTCCATACACAGTTTCACTAGGGAAGTTCAAGACAGCACTTAAACCTTTGGGAGTGCTTCAGGGACTTTGGGGCAGAAAGTTGTTCTTTTTGTTCCACCTGGGATTCACAGCATTCTAAGGGAGCATGTGTAGAGCCTGTGTAGAGTGTGTTCTACCAATACTAAGTTGACTATTCCCAGGAAGCACTCACTGTAGGAAACCTATACCACCTACAGAAAACATTCTCCCTTGCTCAGTTAAGGGTGTAAAGGCACTCACGCTTCTGCTCATATGCACCTATGTGAAAGGAATTGTATGGGTGCATTGTTGTGTGAAAGCAAAGGAAAGAAGCGTAAAATTAGCATTATAAATGTTTTTCTCAGTATTTAAACACATCTTATATTTTTTTCTCCACTCCGTCAGACAAGAGTGAGATTGCTCATCAGTTTACAGATTTAGGAGAATGATATTTCAGCAGCCTGTAAGTTAAAGAGTCAACATTGATGTTCTTGATAACGTTGGTTACTACTCTGAAGTCGTCATGTTCCAGATTCTAGCAGAGTGCCATCCAACAGAATTTTCTCCACTGCTGGAAATATTCTATATCAGTCTGTTTGATTTGGTAGCCATAGGCCACATGTGGCTATTGAATATTTTAAATATGGCTACTGAGGAACAAAACTTCAAATTGTTTTTAATTTTAATTAATTTAAATTTATATAATTGCATATGATTGGTGGCTATTACTGGACTTTGAAACTATGGAACTTTCATGCAGCAGTGAGGACTGCGTTATATACCTCTGTTGTCAGCCTACTTGCAACGAGAATCCCTTTACATAGCAAGTGGTCCTGTAGTTTCTTGGGAACATTTTAATAACTTTTTAACCTAGTAAAAATGCTTATTTTTTTTGAAGGGTCAATATCGTCATACAGCCTGATTAAATGAGATGTTTAGGCTTTGTGGGGGTTTGTGTGTGTGTGTTTTAAATAACTCAAAGGACTTATGTAATGTCTCATCTTAACAAATCAATCTACTTATTATATATCTGCTATTTGTCCTAA
>NW_004955440.1:0-22042 GCF_000276665.1 Chinchilla lanigera
TGTGTGTGTGTGTGTGTGTGTGTATGTAAGGGGAGTGGTTGGGGAGAACCATTTCTATCAGAGGGGAGTCACTATTCTTCAGTATCTAGTATTGGTTGTTCAAACAGAACAGAACAGAACAAAACAAAACAAGCTCCATCAATTATCTCCCACCCACAACCTTCCTGAAGGGATTAGCTTCACCTGCAGCCCCATGAATGGACTCAGTCTTATGCCAACCAAGCCGTCTCGTCTCCACTCATTGCTGATTGGATGAGGGCTGATAACTTGACTCAAGTTGGGTGGATTAGGGCTCTCTCCTCAGACTGTGGATTTAGAATATTGAGTAAAGGAGAAACCAAGGTGCAAGGTCAGCGTTAGGATGAGAATCAGTGTTTGGGGTTTTAGTGGGAATTCATGCTTGGCTCTGGCTTACTTGTAAATTTGGCTTTATCAAGACAGATGCTCAGGGATACCAAGTTCAGATCAAAGTGGGGTGAATTTATTGCTGCCATTCTAGAATCCCAGGAGCACCTCGAGAAGTTGGAATTCATAGAGTCATGGTTCAGCAAGGGGAAAATCACCTAGCAGGTGATGTCCTTGAAGTTAAGAAGTGTACGTAAAGGTAAGAATGGTGGCCAGGTGGCTGTCCCTTGCTGTCCTGGTCAGCCCACTAGATGCACATGTAGGAGGTCCTATACTTACCCTGTGTGAGAAGAAAAGTTTCTTATTTTTTGCAAAGAACTTTTATATCTAACTAGATAAGAGCAAGGCTTGTTAGGAAAAAGTAGAAGATGCCCTTATGGGTGGTCTAGGTTACAAATTGGGTTGGAGACTTCAAGGTGAGGTGCTTAGAAAATTGAACTTTTTTTCATTTTACACATAGCAAGGTAGAGCCATAGGCAGGTTGTGTAAGCAAAGAGTGTTTCAGAAAATTCGCACCTACGCAGAGGCAAATGCAGGGTTGTACAAATAGAAGAGAAAAGGAACACTCTGAAGACAAAGCTGGATTTGTATGCTGTGGATTGGATTTCAACCCCATCCTCCATGTCCCAAGCCCAGACCTTCTGCTATGTGTCTGTCAGGTTCTCCAGAAGTAGACCCTGAGACAGAGATTCAGATGCAGATTGTTAAGAAAAGTGCTCCCTTGAGGGGATGGAGAAGGGGAAGGCGATTGGCAGGGATGTCATTTTAAATGAGTTCAAAGCCTCAGCATGATCCCATGGAGAGCTCTGGAGGGGAAATTTCCTCACAGTGTATCCTGTTTCTGGAAAAGGAGCTGGGCTTTCACACTCCAACTCTATTTAGTAGTTCAAGGCGGTTACTGAAGGTCACAGGTGCTGGCCATTCAGAGTAAAGCAGAGAGAATCTAAGAAATGGGCACACAGAACTGGTGAGGGAGGCTGCAGGGCATTTAGGTGGAGCAACTGCCACACCATGGAATCTTGGGCTTCTTATCACACAAGGTGGAGCACCCTTGCTCACCCCTGACAGTGGTCTGAGCCAATGGCATGGGCCTCGGTGAGATGGGGTTGAGAGACCTGGGATTTCCACTGGCTTGCTCGCATCTCCACAATCACCCTGTGGAGGTTTATGGTTTAAATAGGAAGTGACTGCCAAAGGGTAACCCATGGAGGGCTTGATCCCCACTTCAGCAGTGTTTAGTGCTGGGACCTAGAGAGGTATCAGGGTCAAGAGGGCATTAACCTCATTCATCTACTGATGAGTTATGACTGCTTGGGTTACTAGGAGTAGAGCCCAATTGGTAGAAGTAAGTCACTGAGGTCATGCCTATCCCTAGCCACTTACTTTCTCTCTAGCTTCTTTGCTTTTGCTGCTTCCCAGCTTCCGTGAAGTGGGCAGTTTTTCTCTGCCATGCCCTCTCACCGTGATGCATCTGCCTTGGGGCCAGTTGACTATGGACAGAAACCTCTGAAACCATGAGCCAAAATAAACCTCTCCTCCTTTTAAAAGTTATTTTTATTTATTTCTTTTCTTGGTACCAGGAATGGAATTCATGGCCTCGTGCTTGCCACGTAGGCACTATGATGCTCAGCTACATTCCCAGCCCCTCCTCCTCATTTAAATAATCTATGTCAGGCACTTTGTTCCAGCTATGGAAAGCTGACCATGAGGAGAGTACACCTGGCTCATGAGTTTTTCTAAAGAAGAGAAGAGACATGAAGCATGTAGACACTGGCCTGCAGTAGTGCTGACTCAGCCACTGTAATCCTAGACCAGCTGACCTTTAGTCAGCCAGGTGAGCTGCTCTGAAACCAGAGCTTCTCTAGGCAGCATGCAGATGAGTGAGAGATGAAGTCTTTCTGTCTACACCACTGGGGTTTTGTTGCTATTGTTATTTGCCATGCATCATTTTGTAGCAATAGGAAACACAAAGTTATTGGGAATTGACAGCTTCTCATGGTTTTCCATTGCTCTGAGATCCAGCTGAACATTCTACCACTAGATTCTGGGACATGTAAAAAAAATTCTAAATTAAAAAAAAAATCAACAATATATTTTGCTGTAGCTAGTTTAAGTGATTTTTCCCTTTATTGCAACCAAAAATTTCTCACTAGCAGCAACATAGGTCCAGAATCCAGGTTAAGGATAAATCTGGTGTGATGAGTGGATCCTTCTTGACTTAGAATATTCTTAGAAAACTCTTGAAAGAATGATCTCTTTGGCTCAGGTAGCTGAGATACAGCTCCCTGCTGGAACCACTATTCAGATATGCCAGCTTCACTGGTGGGGTCTAATAGTTTAAGGGACCCAGTGTCTTGTAAAGGTCCTGGAGGAGATGGTCTCTGATTCTAGATTAGAGGGGCTCCCTGCACCCTCTTCTCAGAAGCCCAAACAGCAGAAGTGCCTCCTTAAGCTAAGGCAGAAACCATCACTGTTAACTCTTTATTTTTAAAGCTCAATTGCACTTCTGGACAGAACATGGAGGAATCCGAGCTGCCCCACTCTGTGGGTACCTCTTTAAGCCCTCTAAAAAGGTCGATGCTTAAGGACCCCTGAATTTTCCATTAAAATGTCTCCAATGCTTTCCCTTAAGATTGTCATTAGAGCCTGAGCTAGTAGCATAACTTCCTTTTCATGTTTGCTGATACCTCATATTCCAGAATCAGGATACAGTTGTGTCTCTTTCCCTCTAGACCTGTTGAGAGGAGACTTCAGGATGTTGGTTAAGATCTTGGACTTAGAAGATCACTAGAAAAGAAATGAGTGCTGCGCCAGCCAGTAGAGTAAAATATCCCACCCAAATCATGCTCACTTAGCATATCAAAGTTGATTTTTCAGAGAAACTGAAGACCTCTGTAGATACAGGAATGACTCTGAAAGCTTCATTTTGTGTAAAAGAAATTCATGTGTACTCATATTAGCAGGCAATGGATGCTGCCAGTAGCTCCCTGAGATCTCCTCCTCTGCCTAGGAAGGAGCTTTAAACAGGAAGAAGTAGAGATGAGCACAGGGGGTCTTCTGATGACTGTTACCTGAGAGACTATTTGCATTATAGGGCAGCCCATGCTCATAAGTCACGTCTTTCCCTCTCCAGCCTATAACCTGTCCTCTCCTCCCATCATCCCCAGAACCTCAAGCATCTACTCTTTCTATAGCACCAAGTGCTATTTAAGCATCAACTACTTGGCCTTTCTTTGAGTCTCACTCTTCATGTGTGGCTTCTGGGCCTATGTACACAGTACATCTTGTTTTTTGTTTTTTTTTGTTTTTTTTTCCTGGTACTGGGAGTCGAACTCATGACCTTGGGCTTGCCAGGCAGGCGCTGTGCTGCTGAGCTAAATCCCCAGCCCCTACGCAGTACATCTTGTTTGTTTTTTCTCCCTTTAATGTGTCTCCTGTTGGTTCATTCTGCGGACTAAATTTATCAAATCTTCAGAGAGAAAGTGTGAACTTCCCTACACACCTTTTATATTACTTTATCATCCACCATTTCCTACACAGCTCTCACCTGATTCTGACATCTTCTCCAATCTGTTCCCCACTTATCACACTTGGCACATCTCACGTTCTCTCTCTACTTTCAAAAAAGGGAGGGGTTCTTATTTCTTCAGTATCTATTGCTTATACAATGCTAGGCACCATGTTAGGCACTTGACTTACAGGTGTTGTTTTAATTCTTTGGATTAGGTATTATTGCCTCCCATCTTTTATGTGGAAACTAAGACTCAGTGAAGGTAAGCCATTGCCTAAATTCCTGGAGGATGTATTGATTAGCATTGAGATTTGGATCCAAATCCATTTGGATTAAAAGAACTAGCTTCAGTCCAGAGCTTTCTAGAAAGTGCTGAAAGAGCTAGAGACAATGCATTTAAAGTCCCAAATAAGGCTTTGCACAAAATAAGCTGTTGAATAAGATATCACTTGTTATTTTACCTTTCTCTGTGTGTATCATGGTGTCATGTTGAAAAACAGATGGAGGGTGGTTCATAGGGCCCCATAGTGGATCATTTCTAAGGTTGGCATTTGACTTGAGCCAGTGATCAGCATCATCCTGATCCCTGACATAGAGGGTTACCTCTCTGCGGAGAACCCTATGGCCCAGACAATGGAACCAGACAAGGGGAGAGGAAGGTGAAAGGGTGGAGTTGTTGAGAGAGAGGAGGAAGGATGTGAAGCAAGGAGGAGAAAAAGAGAGGTCTGAGATGGAGCACTGGGTGGGTGTTGGTCTCCATCATGTAAGAGTGACTCTCTCCCCTACATGAACACAGATTGTTTAAATCTTTTGTGAGTAGACTCAAATGAATGATTATTTTATTTGTACTATCTTGAAGCCACAATCTCAATATCAATGCCTTGTTCTTTCATCATCTTAGTAACTATCTATGGGCCTCAATATCCTAGTGGGACTAGATGATGAGTTTGCAAAGCTACCATCAACTATAAATATGGCCTTCCACTTACTTTTAAAATTATTTTAAATTAAATTTAAAAAGTATTTCTAGTTCTTTTAGGTGTAAAGTATAACCGACATGAAATTCACTGTCTTAGCCAGTTCAAGTGGACAGTTCACTAGTGTGACATGCATTCATATTGTTGTACAACAGTCACCAACACCCATCTCTATAATTCTTTTTATTCTAAAAAACTGAGACTATATGTATATTAAACAGTAGCTCCCTGTGTCTTACTCTTCTCAGCTTTTGACAGCCACCATTCTACATTTCTGTCTCTCTGTCTTTCTGTGTCTCTCTGCATCTCTGTCTGTCTGTCTGTCTCTCTCTCTCTCTCTCTCTCTCTCTGATTTTCACTATTGTAGATACTACATATACAGGAAATCACATAGCATTTGCCCTTTTGCTCTACTTACTTTTGCATAGCCCATCTATTAAGAACCATTTGTGAATGGTTATAATTTAAATATATCTGTATTGTTATGGGTCATATACAGATGTCCCCCAAAGCCTCATGCAGTCAGAGTTGGGGCTTTTGGGAGGTGGCTGGATCATGGGTGTGTGAAACTAGGATTAGGGGGTACTTAATTAGTGCACTGATTAGAATTAGTATAGTCTGAGTGTGGCTGAATGGATTTATTCAAAAACAGAAACCCCACCCTGGGTGTGGGTGGCACCACCCAAAAGGTTTGTAACCTGGGTGGGATAAAAGGGAAAGGGAAGGTTGCTGCTTTGCTGTCTCCTCCCTGCTCTGCCATGGACTATTTCTCCTCTGCAATGCCTCTTTAACAAGTCACACTGCCTTGGAGCCAGGGCCTATGGACTAAAATCTCTAAAAACTGTGAGCAGAAATAAATTTTTCCTCCTTTAACTCATGAGTGTGAGGTATTTTGCCTCAGCAATGAGAAAAGTAACCAAGACAAGTATCTACATAATACCCTCAATTTTGTCTCTCAGCGTGCAGAATCAGAAATATTTTCTCTGTCATTTTGGAAAAGTTTGCAAATTCCTTGGCTGAATCAATGATTTGGAACTGTAGAAGAAGAATTTTTCTTCTACCCCTCTGAGTTCTTAGTTAGAAATTTTCCTGTAATAAAAGACAGATCAATAAAAAAAAAGATGTTTACTAACATATGTACTTCAAATATACAAGTGAGATACCCAAGGAATTGAGCATAGTTGCCCCTCATATCTGTGGATTTTGCATCTGTGAATTTGACCTATCTCAGATAAAAAATATTTGAAAAAATTGCATCTATTCTGAACATGTAGAGCCTTTTTCCTGTCATATTCATTAAACAATACCATATAGCAACTATTTACATAGCATTTGCATTGTTGGGTATTTCAAGTAGTCTGGAGATGATTTACAGTGTATGGGAGGATTGCATAAGTTCTCTGCAAATATTATACAATTTTATGTAAGAGACTTGACATCAACAGGATTTTGTGTACTGGGATTATCCTGGAACCAATCTTCCAATTCCTATGGACACTGAAGGAAGACTGTATATCTTACAGAGTGTTTTTTCCTCTTTGTTGTCTCTCTTTCCTTTCTTTCTTCTCTCTATATTTCTCTTTCTCTCCCTTTTTCTCCCTCTCTCTCTGTCTCTCTCTGCCCCTCCCCCATGTCCTTTCCTTTCCTTTCCTTTGTGATGCTAGGCATGAAACTCAAGGTCTCACGCATGCTAGACAAGTACTCTACCACCAAGCCTCAAAGAAGTGACTTTGGGTTTAGGATTAAACATTATTGGTTGCTGAAACCAAGAGAGATGTGTGACTGTGAGATGATAGTTGTCTCAAACTGTCTAGAAAAAACACAGCAGACAAGGGAGAAGTTTGCTATGCAGATTTGTCAGTTTCTTCTCCTTTGATGAGAACCTCTAGAGATTTCAGGTTGTCTCATGTTTTGTACCAAAGGCTGGTGCTCTCCACAGTGTCTCAGGACAAGGTTTCTCATGCTGGTTGCATGACTTTGCTTGAGACACTGGAAGAGTCTATCCTATGTGTCTCCCTGGTGAGCAGATTTCGGTCCCATCTGACTCAGGAATAGGGTGTGCTGACCTGAATGAGGGACTAACCAATGAGGCTGCTATATATCATCCAGGATACCCACTGACATCTCTTTCTATCTCTACTTAGTGGGAGCCAGAGATTCTTGTCTTTGGTATTTTTATATGCAAGCACTCATTTTCTAGGATTTGGAGAGCTTTCTAACTGCTGAGAAAGAAAAAAGCTAAGGATGCAAAAGTTTGTATACAGGGAGAAAAAAGGACTGGGGGTGAATAAGCTGCACTTTAGAGCACAAGGGGTTGGGGAAGTGGGGAACTAAAAGTGAAAAAATCTTTGGTTGGCCAGGTGTGGTGGCACACACCTGTAATCCCAGCATGTGGGAGGCTGAGGCAGGAGGATTGCTATGAGTTTGAGGCTAACCTGGGTTACACAAATAATTTCAAACCAGCCCAAACTACATAGTGAGACTTTATCTCAAAAAAAGAAAAAAAAAAAAAACGCCTCTGGCTGGATGCACCAAAGTTGCAGTCCAGATGCCTCTTTTATGTCCTCCTGGCTCACCAAGAGAGAATATCACTAGACAGGACCTAAGCAGGGCCTAAAGCTGAGAAAAGGAACCTAACCCAGGTTAGGAATAATTTCTTTTTTAGGAATTTTGTAAATTTAGGAATAAATTTCTTATTTCTTGTGGAATAAATTCGCAGGTTCATCAACTCTTGTCATAGAAAAAGAAGTTTCAGGACTAGTCAGTAAGAGGCATGGGAAGGATTTTACTAGGCAAAATTAAAAAGTGTACACTAAAAAAAGTGTGTGTGCCCTCAAGGAAGACAGAGGCCCTTATTTTCTGGAACAGGAAACATTTATGCTTCTCTTGAGCAGGTAGAAGCCCCAGGAAAATGTGGCCTATCCTTCACAAATGTACGGGCCTGTATTACAGTTAAGAGACCAGTTGTTTTACAGACAGATAATTTAAGCATTCTTTGAATTCTCTCAAACTGTTTCTTTATTTTAGGATCAGGTACCTGCTCTTTCCTTTCTTAATTAAGAGAATATATGGACTTTCAATATTTTTGAGGAATTTTGATTGTGATGGGTCTGAAAGGGAAGGAGCCTAAATTTACCCAAAGAATTGCTGATACAGATCGCCTTGGGTAACTCCAGCTGAGCCCAGAAGCAGAGGTCTTCTTAAAAATCTAATTTCAGATTATGATTTCCTAGTCTCCTTTCTACCTATCTTTTATTTCTTTTCTCCTACCTCAGTTCCATAATGCCAGTCAAGGAGCTGAGCAGTGGAGAAGAGCAAAAGGGAGCTTGCTCAGTATGGCCACGCTGAGAAAGACAAATAAAGAGGTCCAAGGTCTGTCTTCTGAGCATTGTAAAAAATATTGGTGTTTTCTAGAAATGTAGGGAAAAGGCAAGTACTGGAGTTTGCACAGCTGAGAGATTTGCATAGCTGGCAGATTAGGTAGTCCCGGTCAAGTCATAGTCTGGTTGATCCATATCTCAGGACTAGTTCTGGGAAACTCTAGGAGAGCGTTTATTGCCTGAGGGGACAAATCTGTTCCCGTGGTGAGGTGACACATGATGCTTAGGGGACAGCCCCATTCCTGTCATGGCGTAATTGTTCTCCCCAGGGCTGCCACCTTGTACAGGGTGGTCCTCAGGGCTCCGCTTTTCCCAGAACCTGGAAATGACTGCAGGCTTAGGACAATGACTGGTGACTTCTAACCATCATCCCAGGGGATGTGGAACTGAACACTGTAAAAGCTTGAATGGGGATGAGATAAACTTAGGGCTAATCAAACGTATTACAGACACTGCTTGTGACTAGCATGTCGAATGCAGAGCAGGGATCTGACCCAAAGTTTTAAGGTAAAAAGGAAATGGGCATAAAATGAGGGTAGAGATGTCAAGCCTCATCTTGCTCTTGATTACCTATTGAGCACCTGCTTACCCAGCCTCCCGGTCCCTGTTATCTATGTGGTTAAAATCTTGGAAAACTCTAAGTAGGTGTTTTTGAACTTCCTCATGGATTCAGTATTCTAAAATCCTGTTTTCAGCAAATTCAGCCTCAGACAATTAAATTTTATTTGAAGACCTTTTAGTATTTTTATGCTAAAAGTAGAACAAATATTAGCTTTATAAAAATGTAGAAACATCTTTTAAAAAGCAAAGTGTATGCTAAAGTACCCTCATTGGAAGTATGGTAAAAATTCTCCACAATGGAAAGTTCATTTTGAGGGAAATCTTGAAAACTGCAAGTATCTTTAAAGAGGGTTAGACCCTGTGGTATGGTCTGGGTGAAAATGCCCATGGCCTGCCCTACAACCTGGGTTGGTCACTGTGTGTTGTCCGCTGCGAGGGGCTGGAAGTTTTGGAGAGTAGAATTAGGACTGTCAGAGGAACAAATCTCTTCTAGGAGATGAAAATTTTCCCCTTTAAAAAAGGAAATGGATTTTCCATTTCCAAGTATTTTTTTTCCCCTTAAGAGTGAAACCTTTACATTATTGAGCCTTTCATTTTATTTATTCAGTTACTTTCCTGAAATTTCCAACTCCTTTAGTAGTTTGACAAAGCCCACTGCCATTCACATTCAACTCATCCACATAATGGTCTCACTTAGAATTGATGAGCATGCTGAAGGAGGGCGCTGTCCCTGGGAGGTTCTTTGGACTTCCACCTGCAGTGGAACCCATTTCAGTTGCCAGGTAACAGGTATGGGAGGAGGGGTGTGGGGAGGTGTGCTTCTCCAGACTGTAGAGCCTAGGCTCTCAGGAATTTCAATGTCAGTAGTTCACCTCTCTTATCAGAGATTGGGCATTATCCCAGAAGCTCCTCACAATAAACTTCTGAACAAAATTAATTAAAGAAAGGCTTGATAATTTCATTCCAATGAAAGTAATTTCAGATACATAATGCACAATTGGCTTTTCCACTTAACTTCCAAATGAAATTCTCAGGATAGTTGCTGCCATTTGCATTTATCAGCAAAACCATCAAGTCCTCAGGCAGAACAGACAGACTGGAAATTTGGGGGAAGAAGTAGAGTGGTCATTCAATGATTTAAAAGAAAAATGAAGAGGTTATAGGGCCACTTACTTTTTTTTTTAAAGAAAAAGCATTTTAGAAATGAATATGAGGGCTCTAGTAGAAGAAAAAAGTATTCACCCGACATTGGGTAAAATGGTAAAGAAAACTTTATTCAAGACTATTGTAATTCTAGACAACTCTGCTGCTATAGGGGAAAGAGACTGTGTTTAACTTCAGATATATCAAAGAGCTGGGGACTTATAGCCAAGGAAGAGAATAAGGGGTGAGTGGACAGAGAATTGCTGGGAATAGACATCAGAGGTCTTCTTAAAGGCAGGCGGAGGACTTAGACACTGAGGGTAGGGGATGAGGAGCGTGGTCAGATATGAAACATGAACAGAGATAGCAAGGGCAGAGGGTGCCTTCTCAGGATTCACTCTCACGCTCTCACACTAAGCTTGCCAAGAGCAGACACAGAATGCCAAGGTGGAGGCCTAGTCAAGAAGGGAGCTCAGAGGAGCCTAACTAAAATTTGGTCTGGAAAAAGTCATTGTCACCAATCTTCAGCTCTTTTGTGATGACCTAATAGAAAGGAAGCTCAAGAGGAAGCTGGCAAGGCGCACATTAGGCACTAGGAACAATTTTCAGTGGGAGCTACTGTCTGTGAGGAAGGGAACTAATGAACACGGAAGTCTCCCCTCCTGCACAGCCCTTCAGGCTCCACGGTTGCCTCCGTAGCATGCAGGGGAAGGGGGTGTAGCCACGCCCAAAGCTGTCTGTGATGTCATCATATCATCACCACAAAACGTCTGGAGTTAGAGACCAGGTTTGGTCAGCTATTTTGGGCCCTTTCTACTGGAGTTAAGCTGTTACTTAGCTCCCCACAGGGAGACTGACCGAGCTCCCACTGGTCCGCACCCCAGCAGCAGACATGACAAGCTTCAGGGCAAGCTGAAGTCCTGCCTCAACCCAGGTTCCCCAATGCCATGTTTCACAGCCATGCTCCTGCGTGGCTGGCCCAGTCCTGTCCCTTTAGTTATTGTGAATCTCGTATATTTTGTTTCTCTGACATTCACCCGATTACTTAGTTCTTTCTTCCTAGATCTGATTTGTACAATTTGCTTCTGCAGGGTCAGTATTGAATTGCCCATACATTTTATGAGTATGTATCAGAAGGCCATGAACTCTAAATATTTGATGTTTTGTTTCTAGAAACTCACAAGTGATCTTGTCCCTTATGGATACCATTTTCTTAACAATAAGGCACAAGAAAGACATGAACTGATGCTGAAATTAAATTCTGGGGTGGGAAAAGCTATAGAGAACAGGCCATAGGAAGCCATGTGGAGGCCGTGTGAATGTTACACCTTGAACTGAGTTCTCAGAACCTGGGACTGACAGTTATGAGGTTGGTGGCCTCTCCAACATGTAAGACTTATGTGATGCTTATTGGTGCATTAAAGATCATATTAAACACCCAATTGAAACCAAGCCTAACTTGCCACTTGACACCATCTTCACTGCCCCTCCTCAGCAGCAGTGAAAAACCAGCGGCTTCAGCGGGCCAGGAACAACACGTGGCACCCAAATCCACTCACAGAGGCCTGTGCACAGTTGTAGAGATCAGCTTCACAGAGTGGACTTCTCTTCTGGATGTCCAGCCTTAAGCGTGCCTCCTAGATTTTGACTAGTGATCTGCACTGACCTTGTGGAAGGCATGCTCCTCCCTAAACCAGTGGTTAAGCTTCTGGTCTCTGTCAATCATTGTTCTTACCTGGGCTTCAACTTCCTCGACTGTCGTGTATCTCCAATGTCAGATAATATCTATTCAATGTCAGATGATATCTATTCACAAAAGCACTAGTGTAAGTTCTTCCTGGTACAGACGAATTCTCCTTTTGGCTTAGGAATTTTTAGTTATCAACACTGTAGGTTCCTCCATACTCTCTCACCCTGAAACCTTTCAGGGCATGCAAGACAGCTCTTGCTCACGGAAAATGTGGAAGCTACTGTAACCCAACCCAGTGGGTGGCTCTAGCGAAATTAATCTCCTCTATGCTGCAATTGTACTTGGTGTTATGAAGATCCTGTGTACCTGGGGGTGGAGGAAAGTGTTGGTGTTGGCGTACACTGTGCTGGGACAGCTGGACAGGCAGCAGCTTTGTTGTCAGTCCCAGCCTGAGCACCTGCTCATAGTGCAGATTTTAATTACCAAATCCTTATCAATGGATGCCACAAAATTGCTCCGCTCCAATTTGCTTCCTTCTTATTTCCTTCTAAGAATGCTGGCTGACTGTCCTAGCCATCCATGCAATTGGCTTCTGTTTAAGACCCTCTCCTTCCCTCTGGGCCAAGTGCTTGGAATTTACATTCCTTCCCAATGCCATATTTTCAGACTGCCTTGGCAAGATCAGGATGTTCCATGGTGATGATCAAAGGAGCAACTTTCACAGACTTCCTTCTTCATCATCTTGATGGGAAAATAAATTCTGCACTGGATGGCACAGCCAGATTTCCTATATAATAATAAACATCATCTATTAGTAACTGATTTATGCCCATCTTTGTGAGTGTAACAGAAAAAAACAGAGATATCATAGTAAATGAACTTGAACGAGATGTCTTGGTGTCTTCAACAGGGCATTTGGGAAGAAGTGCTTTTGACACATCGGTGTCTTTTCCAGTCTCAAATGGGATACAGGTGAAGAAATGACTTCAGGTTGGTGATGCTTGAGAAACATCCTCAGAAAATACCCTGACTCAATAGTGTGGTCACCTTGGAAGTAAATAAGCAGAAAACTTGATGCTAATTTCTTTTCAAATTAGAGTGAGAGTTCAGATTCTGCATGGTTGATAGGAGCATCCATAGCAACAAGCGCTTACAGCTGGGACCCTAGAGAGCAGCCTGGGTGGTATTCCTCCTGCAAATGCAAAACTGCAGGCATGTCTGGAAAGTCCAGTGGGGTTCCATTTGGACAAAAGATTAAGGGCCCTTATGGGAAGAAATTCATCCTACGAGAGCATCTGTTAGCAGTCTCACTGTGGCTGAGGACCATGGGTTAATTTGGTAACACCTTATTCAGATATAATTCACACACTAAGGAATTCAGTCATTTAAAATGCATAGTAGTTTTTTAGTGCAGAGAGTTATATAACCATCACCACAATGAAATGTGGGAAGTTTTCATCATTCTCCAAACAGATCTTATATTCGTAAGCTATACTGTTTCAGTGTCCCTAATTCCTCAGCCTAAGCAAACACTAGCCTACTTTCTGTCTTTATGGATTTGCCTATTCTTGACATTTCATATAAACAGAATCAGACATATGACCTTGTGCATGCGACATTTTTCACTCATCATAAAAACTTTCAGGCTGATTCATGTTATAGCTTTAGTACTTCCTTTTTATGGCTGAATAATATTCCACGTATAATTATGACATGCCAACATTATAATGAAATATACTATTCATCAGTTGATTGAATCAATTTGAGTTCTTTTCCTGTTTTAGCTTTTGTGACTAAGCTTCTATGAGATTCAGTACAAGTTTTTGTGTGGATATATGCTTTTATTTCTCTTGCTACATACTAAAGAATAGAATTGCTGGATCATATAGTAACTGGGAAGAAGAACATTGAGAATCCTTGAGTTGTGGACTAGTTTGTTATATGGAAGCCACTGACTGGAGTGACTAGGACCTTAAGAAGTGGAAGGTACCTCCAACAACAGGAGGAAATGTGAATGGGAGGCAAAGCCATTTCCTACATGATAGGCCAATTTACTCCAGAGAGGCAGACAGGAAGCAAGGAGGCCTAGGAGGCCAGTCACAGGTGAAAAGAAGCTGCCCACATCTGTACATGGAATGGTACCATGAGTTTTCAAAATGTGAGGTAGGACTGTGAGTAGAAAGAAGTTCTCTGTGGGTAAGAAGAATATGTGTGTCCCATGAGTGTTGTCCTCAGAACTGGGCTGGGGGGGGTCTATTCTTCATGGCCATTTCTAAGCACAGGGCTTGTAGTCTGGGTGCAGACTGCAGTGCCTCCGACATGCCTGGAATAACCACCAGAAGTGAGGGGCCATGAGAATGGGGACAGCAGCTCTCTCAGCAGTAATCCTTATCATAGTCCACTCCTAACCCCACTACTGCATTTGACAATGGGTGAGTCCCTGAAATGTTGATATTGTTCCAGATTTAGGCAGAGCCCCCAGTGTGACCCAGCAGGATTTTCCAGAGAAGGCGTTGTGGATAGAACTTGTTGCTTAATAGAAAATGAGAAGATATGACATTTCTTACACTTCTAAATTTATGGACTGAGATTTCCTTCAGCTACTGATCCAAAGGGGGATCCGTGAGTGATGTATTTCAGGAAACAATAAATAAATCAGCTGTACTGGAGGAGTAGAGAGTTCATGCAGGGAAAATAGAGATCTGAGGATAGAAAAGGATGCTGTAAGAGAATTTGGACTCTTTCTGTAGTGGTAGACAGGTAAGTCTGAGGAAGACCTTGACTGGCTATTTTTCTTCTCTGTCAAGGATAGGACAGTTGCCACAGCTATGTTTACAAGGTGATTCGGGACAGTGAGGTGACCATTTATTTTGGAATTAAAATTTAATGGTCAAATAAGGATACAAAAGATTTGCAACATCATTGCAGCATCATGATGTTTTGATATGTGGCATATCAAAGCCACAATGAGGTACCATTCACACATAGTGGGATGGCTGTAATTGAAATGAAAGATGGTAAAAATTTTGTTGAGGAAGTGGAGAAACTGGGACCCTCAGACATTGCTGGTGGGATGTAACATGTTGCAGCTACTTAGGAAAACAGTTTAGTGGTTCCTCCAAAAGCTAACCATAGAGTTAGGAAATAACTCAGGAATTCTGTTTCTGCATAACCACTTAAGAGAAATGAAAGCATATCTCCGAGGAAGTTGTACATGAATGTTCATAGAGGCACTATTCATAATACCTAAAAAAGGAGAAACAGTTCAGATATTCAGAATGGTAAGTGGATAAAATGGAATATTATTCATGTACAATGAAGTACTGATTTATAACGTGGATGAGCCTCTAAGACATTATGTCAGTTAAAAGACCACATACTGTTTGATTCCATGTATATAAAATATGCAGCATCAGTTGATCTACAGAGACGGAAAGTAGACTAGTGACTGGGATTAAAGGAAGGAAAGAATTGGGGCTGACTACAAATGAGTTGTTTTTGAGGTAATGAGGATGTTCAGGAATTAAATAGTTGTAATGATTGTACAACCACTAAAAACCAATGAATTGTACACCATAGGAAATTTGAAACAGAGTTAAGCAGTGACTGTGAAGCTCCTGCTCAAAATATTTGCCAGACCAGCCAACGGTCATTGTGCATTTGAGGTTTACAATGTTCCTGGGGCCTGGGGCAGTCACTGCTGAAATCAGAAAAGTCCCAAGCAGACTAATTCTGGCTGGCTTTAGATTCACTGCTCAGAAATGATGATAAAGGTAAGCAATATCATATTTAACTGTGACTTCTCATCCATAGTATTAATCTGGTGTTTATTTTCTCCTTATAAATTAGCTGGTAGGACAGGCTTTACTTAATTCCTACTTATGAACAAGGAGGCCTAAAGGGATGAGAAATTTGCCTAAGAGTGTTCAGAAAGTAAATGACAGCACTGGACGTTACCCCAACCTTCATGATTTCCAGAACAGGCCTTTTCCTACCTGTGCTGATAATGTGTGCACATGGTGGACATGTGCCCCGCACTTCCCACAATTGCTTGTCAGCTGGCTTCACAATTCAAGGACAACTCCTTCACTTCTCCTTCTCATCCCCAGAGGCTGCATGCTGTGGAACCTCCTCTAATACACTGATTACACTCAGAGTTGTCTTTAAGTCTGTCTTCCTTTGTCCACTGTGATCTCTGGAGGCAGGTGCTATCTTAGTCATCTGCTGTTGGCTTCTCTTCCCTTGTCTTGAATATCATTGGGGCTATCAAGAATGATAGATCAAGAATGTCCTCCGGGGTGTGGTGGCGCATGCCTGTAATCCCAGCACTCAGGAGGCTGAGGCAGGAGGATTGTTGCGAGTTTGAGACCAGCCTGGGCTGCAAAGTGAGCTCAAGGCCAGCCTGAACTGCATAGTGAGACCCTGTGTCAAAAAGACAAAAAAAACAAAACAAAACAAAACAAAAAGAATGTCCTCTGAAAGCCACCTGCATGCATAGGTAGGGCTTGTGGAAAGTGATTGGATCAAGGGGGCTCTGACTCATCAGTGGAATCACATACTGGTGAGTTCAGCAGCTGAGCTGCTACTGGAAGGTGGGGCCTGGCTGGGAGAGGCAGGTCACTGGGGGAGGGTAGATCTCTTTTTGGATTAAATAACCCTGAGCTATTGTGGGCTGATCAGGCCTGCCATCTCCCAAGTGAATGGATGGCGAAGGTTTAAATAAATGAGACAATTGAAATGATTTCAGGGCTCCAGGAAGGTCTCACTCTCTTACAGCTTCGATATTCTCTGAGTTTAGATGAAGATTTATCTGGGCAGCCCATATTTATTTGGTTTTCAAACAAAGGAGGAGGATACTCAAGAAAACATGGGAATCTAGCAAGACCTGGGAATATTTTCCCAAGCAGTAAATTATGTCAATCAGGAGAACTACCTTATTTTTAGGTTGGTATTTATTGTAGGAGTGTGGAGCCTACAGCTGCAGTCTCCTTGTAGTTAATTGGGGTTGGAGCCAAACGTCCTCAGCTGTGGCCTTATCTTGTCCTTTTAGGTATCACAGCTTCACAGGCCAATACAGGCGTCAGGGTGACCAGGGACTCACAGAGGTTTACTTACTATAAGTCCACTGCCCATCTTCAAACAAGGTGCCTAAGCTTCAGACAACATGGAAAGCCAATTGGTTAATATTAAATCCTGCTCAGAGCCACTTTGTAATGATCTCCATTAGTCTCCTCCCTGGGTTCTCCTGTCTCTCTGCTTCCTGGCTGCCATAACATAAGCAACTGTTCCTCTGCCCAGGAACCATGTTGTTCTACCTTGGAGTCAGCCATGCATGGTGTAAAAATGAGTAAAAATGAGTCAAAATAGATCTTTCTTTTAAATTATGGGTGTCTAGTTTTTTATATCAGCAACAAGAAAACAACAAAGGTTGATTTTGGTACCAAAGAAATGGGGTCATTGTGTGACTGTACCTGAGCATGAGGCTCAGAAACCTTTCAAAGTGATTCTTGGGAGGAGTATGGAAAGGTTTTGAGTTGCCAGCTTGAGAAGCCTAGAATGCTACATAGGCCATGCCAGATGGGAGCTTCTGATCAAAGCGTATAATGCCAGTATGCTACTAAAAATGCAGATGGTAAAGATCAGGCTTAGGAGGTTTCAGTTGGGAATAAGGACTCCTTTGGAATTTGGACTCAGGACCATATGTGTTATGCTTTGTCTACATTTGACTCATGTCCTGAGACTTGGAATGTCACTGAGAGTAAGGATAGGAGATTAAATAATTTGGCATACAAAATTTCAAGGCAGCTCAAAATTTAGGCTGTGGCATGGGTACTTCTTGTGTCTTTAAGTCAGGTTTATACTGAAAACCAAGGGGGAAAAAGGCCATTTAGTTTTCAGTTTCCCCAGAAAGGAAAGGTCTGTATAGAGCATGGTTGCTGAAAAAATTAGCATTAGAAATAAATCAAATACTTTGCATCAAGTCAGTAGAAAAAATGCCTTGAAATCACCTCAGAAATCAGTAAGACACTGCCTTTCACCATTTCAAAGGTGCAAAAGTGCCTTTTCTTTGAGAAGAGAGCCTCAGCGCACCCTGTTTGAGAATGCTTCCTAGGGAATTGGTTCCCCAGAATTCATTTCCAGTACTCAGTTATCCAGACATGCAGAGGCCTCTGTAGCCATGATATAAGGGGCCTGTCTAGTGCTTAAGTTGGCAGCAGACCACAGAGTTATCCATGAGGTGCTGGAATTATGGGCATGCAGAATGTAAGAATTGTAGAGACATTGAGGTTTCTTCCTGGATTTCAGAAGGTCTGTGACACCAGGCAGTATGCCCCTGAGAAGGCATTGCATGATGTTGTGATGATGAAGATGAAGGCACAGTGGAGACCCCAGGAAGTTAGAGAAGCCAGGAACATGAAACATCTGAGAAACACTACAGGCCATGGGTAAAGCTGCCCCAGGTGAAAGGCCATGAGAGCTATAATTAGCATGTTACAGGGTCAGAGCCTCCCAAGCACTTTGGAAATCAGCTCTCCATTCACATCTGACCACAACCTGCCCAAAGTTCTGGATATGGGAGTTAATATTTGTCCTGATGGGTTTGAGTCTTGCTTTGGTGCAATTTCTTTCTCCCTCCTACTCCTTTCTTTTGGAATGAAAATGTTTACCCTATGCCATTGTATGTCAGCAGTGTTTAACTTTTTGATTTTTTAAAAAGGCTCACAGAAAAAGTTTGCCTTGAATCTCAGAGGAGACTTTGGACTTGGACTTTTCAGAAATGCTGAAATTGTTAAGCTTTCATAACACTTAGACATGGGCTAAATGTGTTTTGAACAAAGAGATGCAGCGAGAAAGTGAGTCTTTGGGGAGCAAGGGGTGGAATGTTATACTTTAGATTAAGAATGTCCTCCAAAGGCCTCATGCACCCATAGGCAGGTCTTGTGGAAGGTGAATGGATCAAGGGGCTCTGTAGTCATCAGTGAAATCACATACTGGTGAGCTCAGTGGCTGAGTGTGCTTTTGGAAGGTGAGGCCTGCCTGAAAGAAGCAGTCCACTGAGGGAGGATAGATCTCCCTCCCTAGTTTGTCCCTTCTCCCTCCCTAGTTTGTCCCTTCTCTCTCTGCTTCCTGGCCACCATGATCTAAGCAACTTTTTATGTGCTCAGGCTCTTTTATCATGTTGTTCTGCCTTGGAGCCAGCCAACCATGGACTGAAAACAGGACTCAAAATAATCCTTTCCTCCTTTAACTTGTGGGTGTCTAGTATTTTGTGATAGCAGCAAGAAAATGGCTAAGACAGGTGTTCAATAAACTTCTGATGAAGTCTGGCTTCTGTTGCAAATAATAAACACAAATGAGTATCTCAAAAAAGAAAAAATAGCCTGTCTCTGTCTCTGTCTCTCTCCAGCATGAATTATTCTCCCTTTCTGGTATGTTTGTCCTTCGCTAAGCTTCATTTTCTGAGTGCTTACAAATGGAGATGGCAGAAACCCTCTCCTTTGCATTAGGGCATTCTCCAAAGATCAAGCCAAACTAGTGAGCATCAGGCAACAAATGGTTGATTCAGTGACAGAGGATATGGTGAAAAGATGTACCAAAAGCCTGGAAGTCCTCCCAGCAGGTAGGTAGAAGATAGCCTCAGAGTGCAAATGAGGCAATTCTCAAATTCCAGGCAAATATTCATCATCAGGGAAGTCTCTGTTTGGTCTTATTTATAGGATGAATTCTGGTTAGGGGACAGGTAGGTAGACAAAGTATGCTGCTGTGAAAAGTAAGACAGAATTCCAGACCTAGAGAGATGGAGTCCTGGAAAGGGTACAACACCAGATTCAAGGTATAAGGTTTGAGAAGTGAGGCAAAGGAAAAGTTTGAGGTAGGATTCACAGCCAGTCCATGGCTGGCGTGGCTTGATATCAAATCTTGGAGTACAGAATTAGAAAACTGAGACTACAGGTGTGAATCCATGGCCAAGGCAGGGTAGCTATAGAGACAGGTAGGCAGGAACTATGTGCCAAGAATAGCCTAACACAGATGATTCATTTCAACACAGTGAAGCTGTCAATCCTTGCAAACCAGTGGAGTAGCTAGTATAATGCAGTGGATCTACCATCTCCACAAATGGATGTTGTAAGTGTGACCTTGAGAAATGTACTACAGTATATGCACACAGAAGCACAGGCACACATGCAGGGAGGAGTTAAACACATTTATCTTAACTTGGTTTTCCTTGCATCAATTGACTGATGGAAGTCAATTACATCCCATGTTTAGATGCCTCCCAAAGCCTCATGCAGTCATAGTTGGGCTTTTCCAGAGGTGGCTGAATCTACCATGCATAATTGATTTATAGTGCAATGCTAGGATTAAAGGTGCTAGGATTAACAGTGGGTGATTATTAAATCAGTCTATTGATTGGTTGGGTACTGCCCTAATCCCAGTAGCACAGATAGAGTATAAAACAGGCAGAAACAAGCTAAGAAAGTTTCTTGCTTGCTTGCTTTTGCTGTCTCCTGCCTACCATGAAATGTTTCTCCTTTTGATGCCCTCTACCAAGCCACCCTGCCTTGGAGCCAGCTGATTGTGAACTGAAACCTCTACAAACTGTGACCTAAATAAACCTTCCCTCCCTAACCTTGTGGGTGTTGTATATTTTGCCTCAGCAATAAGAAAAGTAACTAAGACACAATCAAAAGTTCTTCATATAACCTTAAGACTGTTCTCTTATAGTTTGCTAAGTGGTTACTGTTTGTTTTTAACGTTTGGATAGTACAAAGAGCAATGAGTTTCATTTCTACTCTCAGCATGTACCTATTAAGGGAGAAAGCTGAGAGAGGAAATGAAAGTCCCTATACTCCTGACTGTTACTCATGTTTTATTCTTCCTCTCAGGCCATTTGTAAAGTCCTTCAAAATGCCGTGTTTCCAACCTTTGCCATCAATGCACAATTGGATTACTACCTCTGACCTTCATTATGGCATCTGCTCCTCAGTGGTGCCATTTTTCCCTGGTAGCATCAAGAACTAACACTAATTACCTTCACTTCAAGGTTCTGCTTTGCCAAATCAGATCATGTCAAAAGTCATATGTGACTCTGACTCCTCCCCCAAGTTAAAAAATATAGATGGCTTTGGGTTCTGAGACACGCAGATGCTGAGAGAACTTGGGACTAGTGTTCTTATTTCCTGAAGGTGGCAAAGCTCTGACATTTTGGGGCTGAGTAGGAAAACTCAGGACCCTCAGGGTACTTCCAATTGTTGGACTGGGGTTTGTTGAAGAACATTTTTTAAAAAAACAGAATTTCAACTCCTTCTGAAAACACTGTCAGCTATAGTCAGCTGGACTTAGGTTCAGGCTGCCCCTTTTCAATAGATAAGGCTTTTGTCATTTTTTTCAAAAAGTTTTATTAGCATATGTTTGTAATTACATTTGTTCTGGGGAATTGGTGCACATACATGTGCATATACACATGTAGCATGTCCTGACCAATTGTGATCACTCTTCCTTCCTCCCTTGTCCCCCTTTCCCATCTCCAAAAGGTCTGCTTCTTGCCATGTCTCCTTTATTTTACTCTTTAACTTAGTTATACTTTGGGTTCTCATATTAGCAAATCCATTCAATATTTGACCTGTCTGATCTAATTGATTTAACATTACAGTCCCAAGAGCCATTCATTTTTGTGCTAATGATTCAGATTAACCATTCTTTATGGCTGCATAACATTCATGTATACACACACACATACACACACACACATACATACATATATATAGTATTTTCTTTATTCATGTGTCTGTTTATCAGTGTCTAGGCTGTTCTCAGAGTTTAGCTATTGCGAACTGTGGTGCCATGAACATGAGTACTCATATGTCCCTGTAGTACAATGTTTTTAATTTTGGGGGGGGACAGATACCCAAAAGAGGTATAGCCAGGTCATATGGAATTTCATGTTTTAGTTTTTTGAAAAATCTTTATATTAGTAGAGGTTGCACTAGTTTAAGTATAAAAATCTTTATATTTAATTTTTTGAAAAATCTTTATATTTGTAGAAGTTGCACTAGTTTACCTTTCCACCCACAATGTAGAATTCCTGTCCTCGCATATCCTTACCAGCACTTGTTGTTGTGTGGGTTCTTGATGATAGCCTTCTGAGTGGAGTAAGATGAGATATCAGAGTTATTTTGATTTGCATTTGCCCAATGGCTAAAGATGCTGAATATTTTTTAACATTTGAGAAGTGCTTTTGATTTCATTTGCTTATTTTTGATTGGATCATTTGTGTTTTGGGGATATAATTTTTTATTTTAAAGAGAATAATAAAGTATATAAAAGGATAACTGGGATAACTGTACTGCTGATGTCTGGTGGTTTATTGAAA
>NW_004955440.1:22937-31236 GCF_000276665.1 Chinchilla lanigera
TCCATTCTATTCTATTCTATTCATCTACATATCTATTTTTGTGCAGTATCATTCTGTTTTTATTCCTACAGCTTTTAGTGTGCCTTGAAATCCAGGATTATAATGACTCCTGCCTTTTTCTTTATTGCCCAGGATTACTTTAGTTTTACTGGGTCTTTTCTGGCCTCACATAAATTTTAGATTTTTTTCTAGTTTGTGAATGACGTTGCTGAGTTTTGATTGGAATTGCAGTCAATATATATTCTTAATATTGACAATATTGATTCCACTTATCCAAGAACAGGGAGGGATATCTTTCCACTTTCTAATGTTCTCCTCAATCTCTTTCTTCTGGGTACTATTGTTTTCCTTATAGAGGTTTTTCATCTCTTTGGTAAGGATGGTTCCTTGTCTTTAAATTTTTCAGGAGCTACCATGAATGGGATTGTTTTCCTGATCTCTTTCTTGATGGGTTCATTAATAGTGCACAGAAATGCTATTGATTTTTGTGTACTAATTTTGTATCCTGCCACTTTGTTGAATTTATGTGTTGGCTCTAAGAGACTTCTGGTTGAGGTTTTTGGTCTTCTGTGTAAATAATCATGTCTTCTGCAAACATGGATAGTTTGACTTCTTTCTTTCCTGTTTGTATTCCTATTATGTTTTTTGTTGCCTGATTTCTCCTGCTAAAGTTTTGAGTACTAAGTTGAACAGCAAGATACGGGTTTTTTATACTCCCTACCTCTTTTTTTGCATCTTGCCCTCCACATCATTTGATTGTGCTCACCTGCCTGTACTGTGGGGGGCACTGCAGTTTGTAAGCTCATGAAATAGGCACTTAGCTGAAAGTGGTGGATAATCAGTGGACAGGCCATTCTATTGTCCCTCCTGCCCCATCTCAAAAACCAAAACAAAGATCACCATAACTCTCCTCTTCTTTCTTTTCTAATTTCTCTGTATTCTCCAGATCCTGAGTTTAGGCATTAGTCTTTTCCTTTTTTATCTGGCTGTCCCTAGATAGCTATGTGTTCTGTGATCTACTGCTCTCTTGGCTCATGATCTCCAAATCTCTCTCTAACTTCATCTTTTCTCTCAAGGTCCTATCCTAGGGTTAAACTTGGGAAGCAGTAGGCTTCCCCATGGGACAAATCTGAATCAAATTCTAAGTTAGTGAGGTGACTTTGGGCAAACACTGAACATCCTCGAGCATCCATACCTACATATGGCCATAATATTACTTATTATAGTGATTGAGAATATTGTAGAAAACTTGCAAAACTACCTGGCAATGGCCATTGAGTGTCAACAATTCTGTTCTCTCCACCCAGTCATAGTGCACCATCCCAGAGATGGTGGCTTGATAAGTGACTTTTACGTTAACTTGTCAGTGTTGTTTCCCTCTCAGCTGACAGGAATGAAGCCAGCCAGAGAGTGAGGATGGACAGGCATCCAGGCCACCCTGAAAAATAGGACAAGGTACAATTTGCTAACAAGACAATTTGCCACAGAGCTTTTCTGGAAGCCTGAAAGTGCCAAGGATGGCAAATTTGTTCAGTGGCGCCCTTCACTCCTGCCTCATCAAATTGGAATCATTTATTCCTATCGTTACAAGCAAAGTAAGCAAATGAATGCTAGGAAGCTTCCTTACTCACAATTATAGCCAGCAGATAAACAAAGTCAGGGGAGCGAATAGTGTCAATGATGAGACAGAGGCTTCTTCTGCTGGCTTCCTACTGCTTTCAAAGCAGTTTCCCCCAATTAGCGGCCTACAGACACTTTGAGGAAAGTCTTGTTTTATGTGTTGATATAGTACTTTCATGCTTCTACTTAAACTATAAAAGTTCCACCCAACCAGGAGAGTTGCTTAAGGAAAGGGAGACAAGGGGAAGTAATACTTGATACCCTTCTGACACCAGGCTGGCAGTGTTACCTTTATTATTTCATTTTCTGCTATCTGGACCTATCTTTTCAAGATCCTTGAATGGATTTAATCATAGAAATATAAAGTCATAAAATGCAATAATTCAACTGATCTAATCACTTTGTTCAATAAATGAGAGAGAGAAGTCACATGGCTGGTCAGTGATAAAACAGGTAAAGTCTCCTTATGCTTGTATAGCGCAAGTCTCCATGTGCCTGAGGCCCAGGGACAGTTAGGGCACTGCTGAATGGTCAGGTAATACTGATGAAGATAACTGTGGTAGAAAAGAAAATTTTCCTTTATGTTCAAAGGCTAAAAATTCCATGTCCTCTACATGAGCAATATGTGTGTTACCAGAGCCCAGTGAAACTATATGAAGGTCTCTACTGGTTTTCTTTTTGATAAAAAGAAAAGCTTTCCTTCCTTCTGTTTCTTTTTGGATATTGTCCTGTCTGTGCTAGGCACCTAGAACTGATAGAGGCAGGTTGTGGCCATTAGGGGTTCTCAGCTGGCAGCGGAGATGGAGTCTAGAAGGATGAGGATAGCTCAAGTTTAGAAGATGAATATGAGAAGTGACATTAACCACTCTTGGAAGTGACATGCTTTCAGTCTTCATTTTATGTGAGATATTAACTTTTCCTATTTTTACAGGCAAGGTAGTCAGAATTTTACATTCTGCCAATGAAGGAATCCCAAGCAGATTTTTTGAGCCTCTGACACGTCGTTGACTAAAGAGAAATAAACAATGGAGTACTGGAGCCTGCTCACACCAGCCAATTGTTAGAACCTCTCTCCAGCTCCACCTTCAGGGACAATACACTGATAGAAACTGAAAGAGTGCAGTCACGTGGATGGTTTGGATTAGGCATGGTGAGGGTATTTATACCATGGGAATTGGCAAATGCTAATTTACCTTGATCAATTTACCAGTAGATCACTGGAAAAGAAAAAAAATCACAAGAATCATTAAATATGTTAGAGATAATATGTCTAAAGTGTCCATTAATGTGCTAGCTACAGATAATATAATATTTAGTGACTATTTTTATTATTTGTATCAATAAACTATTACCCTAAGAAGAATAATTGCATCAATAAGAAAAGGTTACAGTACAGTTGAATATGGTTTCCCAGTACAGGAGTGTGTGACAGGAGGTAGAACTCCATTCCAAAAGTTTGAAACAAAATTAGTCCTGGTCTTTGTTGGGTTAGTCTTTTTTTAAAATCCAGAACATCATACATTCAGCTATGCCAACACTGAGGAGTTATGGCATCAATCTTAGGCTCAGGGTGTGGTGAGTGAGCTGCCCCAAGCAACTTCCTGAGGAGGCAGCTGAGTGAGCCAGCCCCCTGTGTCAGAATGGTGGACAAGAGTCATGGCTCTGCTTGACTAAGAAGGGAGAAAGTGGTTCCTGTAATGAGGTAGGTGTGTTAATCGGTTTTTCATTGCTATGATAAAATGTCTGAGATAAACAACCTAAAAGGAGGAAATATTTATTTTAGCTCTTGGTTGCAGAGGTTTAAGACCATGGTCATTTGGCCCCATTACTTTATACCTATGGCAGTGCATTATAACATGGTGGGGAACACATAGTGGAGCAAAGACCTTCAGCTTGTGGTAGCTGGAAGACAAGAGAAACAGGAAAGCGCTAGGCTCCCTGTATTCCCCGCAAGGCTGTGCTTGAATGACCTGACTTCTTTTCCATTAGGCTCAATCTCCTAAAGGTTCCACTGCCTTCCAACAGTGCTACAGGCTGGTGACCAATCCTTCAACACATGGGTTTTGGGGGGCAGATTTAAGATCTAGTCTATAACAGTAGGAAGATGTCTCATGTTAGATTTCCTAGAAAACACACTGTAATGGAGAGGTGTATAGGAATGAGATGGTCTGAGTGAAGGAGGCAGAACTGAGTGGTGAAGGAGAAGCTGAACTCTGGTGCTATGACATCAAAGGCCTCAGCTGATCCTAGAGAACTTTGAATCTGAGATGGTTCTGTAGTATTATAAATATTGTAAGAAGTAGTCATTGGAAAATGAATGCCCCTTTTGAGAACACATAGCTCTAGGTGTAGGATCTCCTTTGCTGAAGATGATTCATAGACAGGAAGCTGTAATGATCCACCTTCAGCCAATATTCTTAGTAGCAGGGAAATGATTACCTTGGACCTGAAAAGGAGATTGTGATGAAATATAACACCCACTAGGGTGGGACTGGACAGATTTCCCAGAACACGTTTTTGTTAGATATCTCTGTATCTCAGGTTAAATTTCACTAATAAGACAGACCATTATTTTTATTCTGGGCCTAAAATTTAGGACCACAAAATCTCACATGGCCTTAATACTTTCTCACCTGTCCCCAGACTGATATCATGCTTTTCTTACAATAAATATCAGCCAAAGATCTTGGTTGCAAGCAACAGAAACCAACTTTAAATGATTTAGTCATAAAAGGAATTTATGAATTAAGAAGGGCTGGTAGTCATTAAATCAATAGAAAGCCAAGAAAAAAACCCAGATAGGTTGGGAAGCAGAAATTCCCCTGACCCACACCCTGCTGATCTCAAACCATCAACTTCCCCAGTATGTTCCACAGCTTTTAAACCAACTGCCACTATATATCCTGCTGTTCCTGAACATACTCACTGGACACCCCCACTGCTCATGGGCCTTTCCTCTTCGGTCCTCCACTGTAACCTCCCCATGGCGTTCAATGCACTCACCATTGCTACAGGCAGTTGCCACTGCCAATTTAATACCATAGTGTTTTTTATGTATCTGTCATTTTTTAAGATTTCACATTCTTGTGGGAGCTCTCAATGGCTGAGCCAAGGTTGTGTATTCATACTCTCCTGCTAGAGGAAGGCAGACAGCTGGTATCTCTGTTACCACTGGCAGTGCCATGCCCACTACCATGATTCACCATGGGGCAGTCCAAAAACTAGGAAGGAGATTCATGTGCTGGGGCAGAATAGAACCCGATGAATACTCAGCAACCATTGAAGCTGTGCAGAGTGAATCATCTTACTGCTGCACTGATGTGTTTCCTATAGGCAGTATCCCAAGTGATTTCACTTACGTATCTTTGCAGATAATTAGTGGTTACTCTGTCTGAAATGCACACCCATTTCAAACAAAGAGGCAAACAAACTCTATATTTCCAGCCATTAAAGTGTGTTACAAAATATACTCGAAGATTCCCTGGTTCTGAGAAACGGACTGATTCAAGCCAACTGAAGAAAAATGGCTTATTGCTTCAAAACATGTGGTTCTTACTGGGTTTGGGAATTCTGTCAAGAAGTAGAGTGACTTCAGAGAAGGCTTCTGTCCTTCAGGGTGAATACGGTCTTTCTCTTGTGGCTCACGTGGTCTCTGTTACTTGGCATCTCTAACTCCTCCTATTTTGGTCCATTTCCTGCTCCAGAAATCTCATTCGGACTCTAAAGGAACTAATTTCATTGCTTGGCTCATTATTATTTCTCTGCTTGACAGAGGGTTTCACAAGACCTTGGCCAGGCTCGGGAGTGAGTTTGGCGCCCATTCCATGGTACTCTCTCGTTCCCCGCAGAATCACCCAGAGCTTCACCTGCTGCTACAAACCTCAGTTACACCAGGATACTGGCTGCGGCAGGCACCCATCTGACCTATCTATTTCATGGTGCCCTAAGTGTGACTCAGCTTCCCTCCTAGGGCTTAGGAAGTCACTGCCACTTTTCACAATATAAAGGAATCATTATTTAGTAAGCAATGTGCTGCGTGCTTGCCATTATGTATTGTAGGGCTGGGGATGTGGCTCAGTGATAGAGTTCTTGCCTTACTTGCACAAGGCCCTGGGTTTGATCTCAAGCACCATACACACACAGAATTGAATATTAGGCATTGTATATCTCATCTCATTGTATATCCCACCTCTGTGAAGTAGCTATTATTCCTATTTTACATATAAGTAAAGTGAGGAACCAGTGATTATAAATCTGAGCTAAGGTGGTAGACCTTGGTTTCAAATCCTGAGTGGTCTTGGTTCAGACCTGTGCATTTTTCCTACCCCAGGTTACTTTTGCTAACACATTCAAGACAATGCCAAGGCATGCCTATCTTAGTTATCAGAGGTTTTCTGAAGAGGACTTCCAATGAAAGAACTTTTGTATGAGGGAAGACTTCAAGAATAAAGTATGAGAATGAGAAGGGGAAGACAAAAGATTAGAAATAAAGTTGTGTGTTGACTTAGGCTGCTGCAGAAAAATGCTTTATTTTTATTTTTTCCTTCTATCTTCTTTTTTATTCTTCTTTGTTCATTCATATGCTACTGAATTTGCTTATTAAATCTGCAAGTCTTTTGGTGGATTCATGTCATCTGTGAATAATAATAATTTAACATCTTTCTTTCCTATCCTTATTCCTTTTATTTTTCTCTCTTGTCTAATTACTCTGGCTAATGTTCCCAGAACTATATTGAATAATATAGTTATTCATTTTTTTAATTTTTATTTTTTCCAGTACTAGGAATTGAACTCATGACCTTGCACTTGCCAGGTCAACCCTATTCAATGGACAGTGGACATCTTTGTCTTGGTCCCCATTTTAGAGTAAATGCTGTAAGTTTTGTCCATTTAGTATGATGTTGGCTGCTGGTTTGTCATAGATGGCTTTTATCAGATTGAGATAAAGACCATCTATTCCAATTTTCTGTAGTGTTTTTATCATGAATGGGTGTTGGATTTTGTCAAAGGCTTTTACTGCATCTGCTGAGATGATCTTATGGTTTCTGGCCTTGGCTTTATTAATATAGTGTATTACATCCATTGATTTGCATATGTTGAACCACCCCTGCATCTGTGGGTTGAATCCCACTTGGTCATGGTGTATAATCTTCTTAATGATTTGCTGCATTCTGTTGCCCAGTACTTTATTGAGGATTTTTGCATCTATGTTCATTAGAGAGATTGGCCTGGGGGCTGGGGATTTAGCTCAGCGGCAAAAGCGCCTGCATGGCAAGCGCAAGGTCGTGAGTTCGGTTCCCGGTACCGGAGAAAAACCAAAAAAAAAAAAAGAGAGAGATTGGCCTGTAGTTCTCTTTTTGGTTTGGATTCTTCTCTGGTTTTGGTATCAGGGTAATGTTTGCATACAGGAATGAATTTGGAAATATTGCTTCCCTTTTAATTTTATTCAAGAGTTTTACAAATAGCAGCATTGTCTTCTCTAAATTTCTAAATTTCTGTAAAATTGAGCAGTGATTCAATAAGGAGCTAGTTTTTTCTCTGATGGTAGGGTTTTAATTACATTTTCAACTTCATTGGCTGATATTGATTTACTTAGAATTTTTATGTCTTTTTGATTCAGTTTTGGTAATTCATATGTATTTAGGAATCTATTTCTTCTGCATTTTCCATCATATTATAATATGGGTTCTAGAAGTAGGTATAGATGATCTGGATTTCTGCAGGATCCATTATGATTTCACTCTTTTCATTCCTAATTGCATGGTTTTTTGTTTGTTTGTTTGTTTTTCTGGTACCAGGAATCAAACTCATGACCTTGCACTTGCCAGGCAGGCGCTGTGCCACTGAGCTAAATCCCCAGCCCCTACCTAATTGCATGGATTTAAATGTTTTCTTTCCTTTTTATTTTGTTTGGTAAATTTGGCTAAGGGTTTGTCAATTTTATTTAATTTTTCAAAGAACCAACTCTTCAGTTCATTGATTCCTTTTATTGTTTTCCTAGTCTCTATTGCATTAATTTTTCCTCTAATCTTTATAATTTCCTCCCTTACACAAGCTTTGGCCTTGACTTGTTATTCTGCTTCTGGAAGCTGGAGGTTCAATATTAAGTTGTTTATTTGAGCTCACTCTGTTTTCCTGATACGGTAACTCACCACTATAAATTTCCCTCATAGAACTGCTTTCATTTTGTCTCATAAATTCTGGTATGTTATGCTGGCATTATTGTTTAATTGCAGAAACTGTGTAACTTTAATTTGCTACCTTTACCCATAGGAACTAGATCTGTGGTGACATAACAAAATCTCAAATGAACCAGAAATTTATGCAGTAAATAAGCCCTCAGTAAAGTGATCTTATCCACAGGGAGAAAATTTAAAAGGGGTTAGCAGGAGAAATAGAGAAATAGAAGAAGAGGAAGAGATTAGAAGCAAGGCTGGAAGTCGAAGGAAGATCATGAAAACTTTGGGAAACTGGTAAAGAGGAGAGGAGGGAAAGAGAGAAGGAGGAAATAAAGAACAGGGACAGAACAGAACAAGAGCAATAAAACTCTAGAAAGCATGTTCACACTCATATAAAACAAGAACAATAAAAAAAAAGAGAAAGAAAATTTAAAAAATGTCCACTTCAAGGTGTGTCTCTGCTATCACTGGGCCACAACATGAACAGACAAGAGTCCAGA
>NW_004955440.1:36456-174021 GCF_000276665.1 Chinchilla lanigera
CTTGCGCTTGCCAGGCAGGCGCTTTGCCGCTGAGCTAAATCCCCAGCCCCTAGCAATCATGTCTTAATGATATCTTTTTCCTTAATGTTCCTAAGTTGTCAGAGCTCTGTTCTCATGAGCCCAGTACATGAAATCCAACTGTGTGCCTGACTAGTACAATAATGAAAACTCAGACCAGATTGGATATGCTGCTTCCCTGTCTCTCAGCTGGTAAAACCCATGTGTTCTAGTACACTTGAGCAGGTGATAATGAGGTGGCCTAGCGTGGAATGTGTCGTTGACAGAACTGAGTGTCAAATTTGTCAAGAACACATCTAGACTGACTCTGGGCTTATTGACCAAGAGCTCAAAAAAAGAGGCCAAACTCACAATATTGATTCTTGTAGAATGCATGACCTCTAACACTGAGTCCACCTGCCAAGGGACCCTGGATCCAGACTGGCTTTCATGATACTGGAGTCCAACTCACTAGTTACTTCCCTCCAGCCTGTTTGAATGGTATTGTGGTTTGAAAGACCAGAATACCTTGGACTGTTAGGAGATGGGGCCTGCTTGGAGCAGGTGGGTTCGTTGGAGCCATCTCCTTCGTTTCTTTCTGCTTACTAGCTCATTGATTGAGCAGATCACCTCCTTCCTACCTTTCCACAATGCTGTTTTTGCCTTGGAGCCCACTGACTATGCATGGACTGAACCCTCTGAAACTGTGAGACAAATAAACCTCTCCTCCTTTAAATTGTGGGGTCAGGTATTTCTCCCGGGTATTTTTCCCAGTGATGGGAAAGTGAGTAATATTAAGGGTTAGGTACAAGGACATAATTGCCTTTGGTGTCTTTCTGAGACATAGATGGGGCTGAGCTGTCACTTAAACTTTAGATTAGTATTTATCCTCCATTCTTTGCCAACATCTCTGCTTGCAATAAGGAGGAATTTGTTTATGGCTATAAGACAGTCATTGAGAAGAATCATGAAAGAGTTTACTCTTTCTCATATTTGTCAAACTATAAACATTCTATGTATTGGGAGGAGATGGTTTTATGTGTAGGAGAAGATATAAGTAAAGTAAAATCCCTTCTCTTGTGTACAACCTAAAATGGGCTGTGTTCAAAGGTCTGGAACTTGTAACACATGTTATCCCCTAGAATAGCAGTGCCTGAATGAAATGTACATTTCATCCATAGTGTGAACTGAGAAAGAAAGATAGACATCAGCTTCAGGCAGCTACCAAAGCTTTTGTTTGTTTGTTTCTGTACCTTTGAATACAATGAATACATTCCTTATATGCTGTAAGCTGTAATGGCAAAGACAATGAGGGTGTGACAGCTGGGAGAGCAGAGGCAGCCAGTATTAAATACATGTAGGACAAGGTCTGCCTTCATTTTAAAAAACAATGAACAATGACTTTGAGTAGCTGACTTAAGTTCAGGAAATTGGTGTGTTTTTCATTTGTTTCTTTGGTTAGTTTTTCAATGCACTGAAGGATTTTCACAATAAAATCTCCACTGAGATGGGGAGTGTGTATGGAAGGAGTGGTACTGTTTTTCTGAAGCTTGTCAAACAGGCTGATTAATTCCAGCAGCACAGGTAGATGCTAATGTAACTAAGGTCAAACTTGCAATTCTTTTTAGAGTAGCCATTTCATTTTACACTTATTGAAAGCATTATAAAGCCACAAGTTATATATTTAAACTGGCCTATTGCCACTTGATTGCCACAACTCTGCAAAAAGCTCAAAGCTCATTTTTACTGAAGATAAAGTTTGAGAATATAGAGCCCCTGTTGTTTAGTAAATTTTCTGTTATGTGGTCCGTTTGAAAACAAGGAGATCTGCTGAATGAAATATATGGTTGTTATAAAGATTCCCTGTATGTCATATATGTATCCTTCATTTTCAGAGATTAGGACTATTGTCTCTCTTGTAAGTATCTATAAGACTTGTTACATTTAACATGCAAAAAAAATTAATTTGCCCATTTCTTTTCTAAAAATTATATATATTTAGGTGTTCAACATGATGTATATATATGTGTGTGTGTGTATATATATATACATATTTACTAAGATGACTACGTCAGGCAAATTAATATATCTACTACCCCCTTAGTTGCCCATTTTTGTGTGTGTTATAAGAGCATCTAAAATCTGTTTTCTCAGTGTTCACTACTATTGTTAATTGTATTATATTATTAACTGCAGTCATCCTGCTCTACCTTAGATCTCTAGACAGATGCTACATAGCTACAACTTAGGGTTGTTTGACCTACTTATTTCCATTTTCTCTACTCCAGCAAGCATCACTCTACTTTTTGTTTCTATGTATTCAACCTTTGGATACCACATATGAGTGAGCCCTTGCAGTATTTTTCTGTTTCTAAATTATTTTACTGAGCATAATACACCCCAGTTTCATCCATATTGCTATCAGTGGCAATATCTCTTTTTAAAATGTGGAACAGTATTTCACTGTGTGTATGTCACACAGCTTCTTTATGCATCTGTCATTGGACACAAGCTCTTTCCACATCTTGGTCATTATGAATTACACTCCCATGAACATAGGAACACAGGTGTTTATTTCATTTTCTTTGTACCAATATCTGGGGAAAGGATTGGGAGGGATTGCTGTGTTATATAGTATTTTTATTTTTCTTTTTCAAGGAAGCTCCATACTGTTTTCCAGTGTACAAGTGTTCCCTTTCCTCCACATATTTACCAACACTTGTTATCTCTCTCTTTCTTTTTTTTAACAGGGAATCAAACTCAGGACTTTGCATTTGCCAGGCAGTCGCTGTGCCACTGAGCTATATCCCCAGACCTCTCGCTCAACTTTTTGATCACAGCCACTCTTACGGGTGTGAGGTGACATCTCATTGTGGTTTTGATTTGAATTTTCCTCATGATTAGTCATTCTGAGCACATTGTCATATATCTATTGGCCTTGGTTGGGTCTTCTTTAAAGGTGTCTGTTTAGGCTCTTTACCTATATGCTAATCAGATTGTTTGTTTTACTTTATTTGTTATTGACCAGATAAATGATTTGCAAATATTTTTTCCTACTCTTTTCTGTCTGAGGATTGTTTCTTTGGCTATACAGAAGCTTCTTAACTTAGTGTGGTCCTATTTATTCCTGCTTTTGTTGCTAGAATTTTTGTATGATAGCTAAAAAAAAATCATTATTAAGGCCAATATCGAGGATATTTTCCTTCTAGGAATTTTACACTTTAAGGTCTTACATTTATCCATTTATCCCTGGTCTAATCCATTTTGACTTGATTTCTATAAATAGTGCAATATAAAAGTCTAATTTCCTTCTTTTGCATGCAAATATTCAGTTTTTCCAATATCATTTACTGGAATATGATCATTTTCTCCTGCTATCTTCTTGGTTGCCTCATCAGAAATTAGTTGGCTGAATATGCTTAGGCTTACTTTTGGGCCTTTTGTCCTGTTCCATCCATTTATAGATCTGTTTACATGCTACTACAATTGTGCTTTGATTCTATAGCCTCCAGGTTTGTTTTACTTTTTCAAGATTGTTTTTAACTCTTTGCAGTTTTTGGTCATTCTGTATGAATTTTAAGGTTATTTTTTCCATTTCTGTGAGAAAATGCCCTTGGTATTTTGATAGGGATTACATTGAATATGTATATATCTTTGGGGATACTATGGACATTTAAACAGTATTAATTCTACTCTGTAAACAGAGAATGTCTTTCCATTTATTTGTGTCTCCTTCAATTTTCTCATTCATATTTCATTCTTTTTGGTGTATAGGTCTTCATTTTTTTCATGAAATTTATTTGCATTTTATCCATTTTGTTGCGCTATGAATGGGATTGTTTTCTAGATTAGTAATTGTTGTCTTATGATATCTAACAGTTTACCTGCTCTTGGCTTGACTTGCAGATATTCTCTTTCAGAGAAGTGACTGTCTTACTGCCTTAGAATCCACACCATGGTTTCCAGAAAGGATATGCTGAACCACTATGTGTTGATCTAAGTTCAATGGAATTCAGTAAGGTTTGGCATTTAATCAATACTGGCTCATATTCTAATGGGACTTGGAGTGTTTAGAATGTGCTATATGACCTTACAGGGCTCAGTCTCAACAGTAGCTTCAGCAGACCATGGACATGACATTAATGACAATTTGCTCTGGCCTAGCACTTCTGTGTGCCTGACACTGTTCTAAATACTTTCTCTGTCTATATTATGCTATTTATTCCTACAAATAACTCTTGGGCACTGTTACTTATTTTAAAGTTTACCTGAGGCCCAGAGATTAAGAAACATCCAGCGTTGGTGAGGGTCTAACAGCAGATGTCGTCCAGGCAGGAGCACATACCGGAGCAAGAGCTCAAACTGCAAAACAGCAAAACAGACATGATTCAGGGGTGATGCTCACTTCTACAACTGCTTCTCTTGAGACCAGGCATACCTTAGTCTCTTCTGAGGGCAGCTTTCCAAAGACCTGAGGACTTTCCAGGCAACCTCACCCCTTAAAGGTTTCAGCACCTCTCAACGCCACCACCCTAGGGAATCAAACTCCTAAGCCATGAACCTTTGAGGGGCACATCAAACCGTATCCGGAACATCATAGCCAGATACAGAAAGAGCTAGAGCTAGATCTAGAGATGATAGAGATATAGAGATAGAGATAGAGATAGAGATAGACAGAAATAGAGAGACAGATAGAGACAGAGAGACAGAGATAGAGATAGAGAGTAGATATCACCCACAGAATTCATAAGATGAAATAGTGGTGCCTATATATACATATATATTTGTTTGGTTTGTTTTAAAATGTTACATAGTTGACTTTTATGTGTTTTTTGTTTTGCTTCTTTCATGCATCATTATAATTTTAAGATCCAATCACAGTGTTCTTTGTAGCAGTAGCATATTCATTTCCATGGCTATGTAGCATATCTTTACATGAATATATCACATTTTATGTATTTATTTAATGTAGATGGATATTGGGATGTTTTTCAGGTTGTGGTAATCACTGAGAATGTTGCTATTGTGTGTGAATGTTGCTATCTTGTGTGTGAATTCTGATGACATGAACTGTAGAGCACATAGCCAGGAGGGTAATTGCTGGGTTCTGGAGTATGTTTCTACCAAACTTTGGTAGATACTGCCAAATTCTTCTAAAATGGTTGCACTAATTTATTCTCCATTTACAATGTGGGAGGGTCACTATTACCTTCATGGACAGATGGAATTGGTTGTCTTTAATTGTTAGTCAATCTGGTTGGTATGTGGTTGCTTTAATTGTAATTGTAATTTTCATTTCCCTGACTACTAAAGCTGTTGGGTAACTTTTCACTGTTTATTGTCCTTCTGGATTTCCTCTCTTAAGAATGTCTATTTATCTCCTTGGCCTGTTTGTAAGAATGGGTTGTTTATCCTGATTTTTAATAACTTTTATCTAAATCGGTGCTTGATCAATCATTTTGACAAAGTGAATATTTTTATCTACTTTGAGTTTGTTACAGAAATATTCATTAGAGTCTAATGTCAACTGCATGTATTCTCTGGAGGCTGTTTGTGCTTACCTTTGTTTACAGTGTTTCTTGCCTTGCAGAGCTTTTCTATGTTTATAGAGAAGTTCATTGACCTTTTCCTGTATCACATCTAGGATTCAGCTTTTAGGTGCTACAAATACAAGCCACATATAGTTTAAAATATTTCATATGTTAGTCACACTTTAAGAAGTAAAAAGGAGGTGAAATTATTTTAATAATATTTTTATGTATTATTAAATATATTAGTAAGTCTGTTATAGCCAAATACTTATCCTTTCAACATGAAATCAATGTAAAAACTATGAATAATTTACATTTTTATATCAATACTTCAAAATCTGATATGTGCTTTATTCTTAAAGCATGTCTCGGGTTAGATTACCCATATTTCACATGTTTATTGCCACTGGTGGCTACTATTTGAGATAGGTCATATCTTTGCTAAGAGGAGCTTTAGCTCTGTGGCTAGTTTATTTTTACAGTGAAGATCTGATACTTCTACAGTTGGCTCAATAAAATCTTACCACGGTTGGTTGAAACGTCAGTATCTTCCATCTCTGTGTGGCTTTTGGGCAGCTGTTTGGTGTAGAGCCCCCATTAGTTATCTTTGTCTCAGTTCCTATATTTTCTCAGCTCTTGAAGTCTTGCTGCTGCAGGTCCACTTAGTATTCACGCAAAGACACAAAAGGACCTCTGCACAGACTTCTGCAACTCGGTGAGCAACCCCCACCCTTGTAGCATGCATTCTGCTGTATAAATTCAATAGCGAAGCCCCCCTAACTGTCTCTGTCCTGTCTCAGCCGAGCGACTGTCTTCTGTTTGCAGTCTCCTTCCTGTCCTGTGGTAGGGAAAGGACCTCCAGGCAGCAAGTCTGGGTGATCCTACGGCTTAGCTCATTAGTTTACTGTGCTAGCAGCTTCCCATTACTGTTGAAAAAATTCAATTTGAAGGAAGAAAAGTTTATTTTGGCTCAGTACTTAAAAGTGTCAATCCTTGGTTGCTTGGCTCTTTGGCTTTGAGTCTGTGATGTACAGTATGCTGTGGTGAGAGCATATGGTAGAGAAGACTCCTAATCTCACAGTGGCTGGGAAGCAGAGAAGACCTCAGTGAGACTGGAGTCCCAGGGTCCTCTTCAAGGGCACCACCCCCTCAGTGACTGAACTTCCTTCTGATGGATTCTCCTCCTAAAGCTTCTGCCTCTGTGGTTCTCCTTGAAGCACAGGCCTGTACCATATGAGCCTTTAGGGGGCACCTAAGACCCAAATCATAACATTTATTTCTGAATTGGAGGTGAGTGGGTAGAGTAGAGGCTGTTTTTTGATGCTCAGAAGCAGAAGTCCTACATCAAAAAAAAGGTTTTGAGTTTATTAGTTTTCTTTCCAGTTTCTTTATAATTACTTTGTCTTTATTAATCCCTTTTATTGTCTTCTCTAATTTATCTTTTTATAACTTCATTTATTTTTATTCTTCCTGTTTATTAGGAACATTAATATCATGAATTTATTTCCCTGAGGGGCCCCTTTAGTTGTTTCCCCAAGTTCGGATGTGCAGGAGAAGCAGTACTTGCTCAGTACACAAAAAATGACCATTTTTGTGGTCATTATGCTCTAGATCATTTGCAGTTTTGGTCTTGGCTTTCTCTTTGATTCACACTTGTTCCAGAGATTTAAAAGTTTTTGAGATGGTAGAGTTTTATATTTCAGTTTTCTGGTACTGTTAATTTTTAGTCACAATGCATTATAGATAGTATCTGCACTGTTTATAATTTTTGCAAATATTTGAAGATTTCACTGTAGTTTACTACACAGTGACTATTATTTTACCACAAAACTTTGTAAACAATGTGTTATTCATTAAGAGTGTAGTGTTGACTTTAAATGACTAAATGTTATCAATTTGCACATATAAATTTCAATTAGCAATATTTTTCTATACGTATGTATATTGATATGTGTTTAGTTTGGGTACCAGTAGATTTCATATGTACATATATAATACTGTATATTTTTGTTTAGTATTTGAGATGGAGTCTTGCCAGTTCAGGCTCACTTTGAACTTTCTGCATAAACTAGGATGGCCTCAAACTCCTGATTCTCAGCCTCTAAAGCGCTGGGCTTACAGGCATGTCCCACCATCCCTGGCTACTTAGATTTTTTTTTTTTTTTTTTTTTAAAGAAACTTAGTGCTGGGCTGGGGATTTAGCTCAGTAGCACAGCGCCTGCCTGGCAAGCACAAGGTCGTGAGTTCAATTCCTGGTACCAGAGAAAAACCAAAAAAAAGAAACTTAGTGCTTTAAAAATGTGTGAAGGTGACTAGACTGTAAAAACCCCGAGGTCGTCTAAAATGTGTACACTTTTTTTTTTCTTTTGTACTGGGAATTAAACTCAGGACCTTGCGTTTTTCAGGCAGGCACTTATGCTGCTGAGCTATATCCCTGGCCAAATGTGTACAATATGAATATAAATTTGTGAAGCCTCTGAGTACAGAGTTGAGATAAAAGGATACCTAAGGTATTCTGTTTCTTCATTTGATTCCATTTTTTCTTTATGAAATATGCTTAATAAAAAAAATCTAGATTACACAGGCCTAGGCCTGGTGCCATACCAGTCTGTTATTAACAAGTGAGAGCATTAAAGAGTTTTTAATTGGTCCTAGGAAAAGTAAAGGTGAAATGAAAATGTAATTCCCCTGGACCTTTGTTCAAAATGTATTTTTCCATCACTGCTGTAAGAGATGAATTGTCATGAGCCTGTTTCTCACCACTTGGCCATGCATGCGTAGTCTGTGTTCATAGTTTGGGAGAGGAAAGTTGGTAAAGGAATTGGAGAGTAACGGAAATCTTGCTGAGTTGAGTAAGCTGGGGTTGTCAAATATATTGCAGCATGACAATCATGCTGCTGCTGGGGAGATAAGAAGCCCTGGGGCTGGTGACACAAAAAACTGCCCTTTCCCAAAGTGTCACTATTTGACCTGGTACCCAGATGTTGTGAATTCTGTCTTTGGACTTTTCTGACCCATCACTTAATCCCGTGTCAGTTTCCCCATCAGCAAAATGGGGGTATGCCCAGTTCAGGCCTTCTTCTTCTCGGTGGTTTGGGACAGTGAACAACTAGGGGGTTGTGCAGAGAAGCCCATTCAGGATTCCAAGGAGCCAGGAAAACCTAGGGCCCAGGTTCACTGCCCACCTTATTGCCCTATAAGCTTTGTGGAAGGAGAAGGGCACTTAGCTAGGAACAGTCATCAATCTGAAGTGAGTAAGGAGTTTCGCTGCCGGCAAGAAGTTCAAGCAGACAGCAGGAGGGAGTGGGGAGGCCTCCAGCAAAACGTCATTTAGGGTGCTGTGGAGAGGCAGAGGATACATGTCTGAAAGAGAGGGAAAAGATACATTCTTGGCTTTGGAGCTTGTTATTTAACAGAGAAGAGAGAAAGGGACACACGAGAGTCACATACGAAGCTATTATAAAGACCTGTGGCCATATAGCACCCCCTCTCAGATAATTAAAAATTAATAATCCACATCCAGTATGGCACACACCTCTATTCCAGCAAGCTGAGAAGCTGAGGCAGGAGGATCAAAAGGTCAAGCTCAGCCTGGGCAACTGAGGGAATTCGCCAGACTGTCTCAAAGTACAGAATTTAAAAAGGAAAAGGGCTGGGGATGTCGCTCGGGGTGAAAGCCTTGAGTTTTAGCCTCAGTACGGGGGTGGTGGAGGCGGGTCAAGAACTCCTGAGGTTGTCAGACCATGGCTCTAGGGTTTGGCTCAGAAACACATTCCCCGTGTTTCTATGCGCATCATTTAGGACACATTTCCTAGCACCTGCAGTACTCCCAGAAGCCCTCCTGTTAGGGGTTAGAAATGAGGCCTCAGGGCTCAAATTCCTGTTACATTCCAAGTTTCTATCTCACTCTTTTTTTTTTTTTAAACTTGTGTATTTTAAAGATGTACACCATGGCATTTTGACATACACGGTGAAATGATTCCTACAGTTAGGCAAATTCGATCAGAACTTCCAGAGTGAGGCGTGTTCCGCCTAAAATCTACTCCCTTAGCAAAGGTTCACCGCACGACAATACTGTGAGCCTCTTGTGAGTGCTGGTGCTGTAGGTTGCATCTCTACATTTACTCACGGTACAACTGCACTGCCTGCCCTTTGGCCTGTAGGTCAGCCCCTTCTTCTCCCTCCCGTCCTGAGCAACAACCCTTGCTCCGCTCTTTGCTTCTGTTTTTGCCTTGTTTTATTTTGTTTTTTTAAGGTTGCACTTATAAGAGATCTTGCTGTCACTCCCTCTTTTAGGGCTTTGGGAAGCACCTATCCTCCGGATCCCCGATGGTCAGGGTCACAACAGCCTGTGCTGGGCAGAGTGCACTTTCTCTTTTCTTTCTTTAAGGCAGTGGTTCTTAACTTTACATTCCCTTCCACATCACCCTTTGGCGACTTCTGGAGACCTCCGGTCACTCCTCCTGTCACTCCTCCTGTCACTGCCTGCACAAGACAGCTTCCCTCCCTTCTACCGCTGTGCTTTGCGATCTTGGAGTAAGAAGATCAAAACGCGCTCACTGACGCCTGACCCTCGCGCTGCCTTCCGCGCAGTGAGGCCGTGCCGGGACCGCCGCAGCCTACCCCGGCCTCCCGGCTGTGCGGTATCCGGTATCCGCTGTGCTAGGGGACAGCGCCGAGCTCACCTTCCCACACCGCCTGAGAGGGGGCGGACGGTGAAAGGGGGCCCGGGCTTTTCGTCCCCCCTGGGGATGAAGCACCCTCGGAGGCTTTAAACAAAGTCAGGGCTCTTTTATCCGGATCCCACTAGCCCGGTTGGGGCTGACTCAGCTCCTTCGCTGCACCCGGCGCTCCCTAAAGGAGCGAGCGCCCTGCCGCTCTCCCAGGGCCGGCGGCGGCGAAGGCGGGCCCAGGCGAGCTGTCCACAGCGGCCCAGAGCTGGCCTTGGAGGGCCCTGACGGTTGTGGGGTGCACGGCGCGGTGGCGAGGAGGAGGTACCTTCCTCCAAGCCAGCGAGCGCCAGGGGCGCCCTGCAGCTCCCAGCTCCGGGGCTGCACCCTGGGAGGCTGTCGGGCCGAGACGCCAGGCCGGCTGGCAGGGCTGCGGGGCGGCGGGGAGGTGCGGCCGCCCGCCTTCCCCACCGTGCCTAACTGTTGAGTCAAACTCCGCTGGCTGGCTGGACCTGCAGCCAGGCCTCGGCACAGTTTGCTGTGGTTAATGATTGATCACCGACTACCCTTTCCGGAGCTACCCAGAAGGTCTGGAGGGCGGGCCAGGGCGGCAAGGGCCAGGGAGCAGGAGCGGGGGCGCAGCGCCGCGAGTCCGGGTGGCGCCCTCCGCGCAGAGGGTTAGGGCAGGGGCGCGGGCGCTGCGCGGACCCGCGGAGGGGCGGGGAGGCCCGGCCGCCCTCCGCAGCTGAGTCCCAGCCTCGCGCCAGCTCTCCTCTCTCAAAACCCCACCCCCAGGCACCCCAGCCCTCTCCTAGCGTGGATTGCTCCAGGAAGCTCCCATAAAAGCACCTCAAGTGCTAAATTACTTCTGCCTGGGAACTCTAGAGTGAGTCCTGCGTCCAGTCCCGCAGAGTTGCAGCCAAGAACTTGGAGGTCTGTTGGCAGGAGAAAGGAACGTTGAGAAGTCTTTGGACCCGGTGGCGCAGCACTCTCTGTCATGGCCTCACGCAGTGACTCCAGCAGGGACTGCTCCCATATCATCGATCACGACCATGTCCCCCAATTCGAGGTGGCCACCTGGATCAAAATCACGCTCTTCCTGGTGTACCTGGTCATCTTTGTGGTGGGCATCCTGGGGAACAGCATCACCATCCGTGTTACCCAGGTGCTGCAGAAGAAAGGCTACCTGCAGAAGGAGGTGACCGATCACATGGTGAGCCTGGCGTGCTCCGACATCTTGGTCTTCCTCATTGGGATGCCTATGGAGTTCTACAGCATCATCTGGAACCCTCTGACCACCCCCAGCTACGCGCTGTCCTGTAAGCTTCACACGTTCCTCTTCGAGGCCTGCAGCTACGCCACGCTGCTCCACGTGCTGACGCTGAGCTTTGAGCGCTACATTGCCATCTGTCACCCCTTCAGGTATAAGGCCATGTCAGGACCCTGCCAGGTGAAACTGCTGATTGCCTTCGTCTGGGTCACCTCTGCCCTGGTGGCACTGCCCTTGCTTTTTGCCATGGGTATCGAGTACCCTCTGGTGCACGTGCCCGCTCACCGGGGCCTCATTTGCAACCGCTCCCGCACCCGCCACCGGGAGCAGCCCGAGGCTTCCAACATGTCGATCTGTACCAATCTCTCCAGCCGCTGGACCGTGTTCCAGTCCAGCATCTTTGGCGCGTTTGTCCTCTACCTCTTGGTCCTGCTCTCTGTGGCCTTCATGTGCTGGAACATGATGCAGGTGCTCATGCGGAGCAAGCAGGGCACAATGGCCGGGACCGGGCAGCAGGTGCAGCTGAGAAAGTCTGAGAGCGAGGAGAGCCGGGCCGCCAGGAGGCAGACCATCATCTTCCTGAGTGAGTGAGTCCCTGAGTGGGTGACCTTCCCACTCACCCACCTGAGCCATTTCCTGTGGTCCTCTTCCCTGGAAGTCTTGACCTAGAAGTGTAAACTCAAATTCATTGAGGCAAAGGTCAGAGCAGAGTGCAGAATGAGGGTATTGACCTTGATCTGGGTGTCAGGAGGTTTCTTTAGATTTTGAGGTTTTGCAGTGGGTTATGGTGAAAAGAACACCAGACTAAGAGTCAAGAAGTCTGGAAACACATCTCTGTGACCTCAGGGCAAGTCACCCAAACTTATCTTGGGTAAAATGGGGATGACGATAGTGGGAAATACAGGGAGGATATAGGTAATGCAGGGCAGGTGAAAGTTCTCTGTGAGCTAGTTCTGCAGAGATAAACAGACTACCTTGTCTCCTCTCTTTGCTCTGGAGAGCCTGTTTCAAATAATTAGCTTGTGCTCCTATTTTTCTCTTTTGGAGCAACCAGACTGATCCCTTATTCCCCCTGGAATGATCCTACTGCCTGTCTTAAGAAAACGGAACTCTTAGACACTCTCTCTCCAGGGTCGTGCTCTCCCCAGGGTAGTGCTTGGGTTTCTGCAGCAATAGGTCTGTTTCTTACCAAAGCAGAGAAAAATGGCAGCATGGACCATTTGGTCCAGAAAAAGACAATTTGGCAGATTTGTGGGTCTTGACTGATTATCTACAGTAACCAGTTCCCATGTAAAGAGAGTTGTTTGCTTTCCAGACTTTGTTTTGATAGAAGTGTTTAATATCAAGGCCATTTCTGGATTTTGAGGGACTATTTCAAGAGAATTCCAGGATCTGTAAGGCCCCAAAACCTTCAGAAGAGGGACCTTGTCCTTGTCTTCTGGAGACAAACTTTACTGTAGACACATGAAATGTGTATGAACAAAGGGCTTTAAAGAATTATTTTTTTAGCTAAAATAAGAAAAGAGTAATATTAAGGGTATTTGAGTGTGAATCAGAGAGAAGTTGGTATTACAGGCGTTTCTTGCTTCTTCCTTCTCCCTTTCCCAGTATGGTGAGTCAGGAAAAAGAATCATGCTTGGTGCTATTTGCTTTGGTGTGGGAAACCTGAGTAACTAGTTCCAGGGGCGGGAGTTGGAGGAGAAAATTGGAAGGCACGTGAGTCTGTATCAGCGCTGCTCCTGCTCTTGGGCGTGTTTGCAAGCAGGTGACTTGATTTTAATCTAAATGATCAAAAAAGAGAGCAGGAACTTGCAAAGTTTGGTTATCTATGCTGCAGCCTGGGCTACGCTGGGTAGTTTCTGTTTGCATTTCCTAGGGGAGGAATGGGAGGCTTGGACTGGACAGATCAAAATCTCATCAAGTGCAACTCTAAGGTTCTCACTCAGCTTTTTAGAGGGTCTGGCCATAACTTTTGTAGGCATGTAGTGAAGAGAAAATGAAATAAGGCAGGGCTTCCACAAACAAGGTGCTGTCTAGATTAACCTGCAGTGTTGCTGCTCCCTTGGGCCGGCCTCACTTGAAGCTGGAGTAGGGAGTCCTGGCAGGCATCCTCTGGAGGCCTGGGAAAGACATTCAAACCGTCTCAGTCTTTGTTTCCCATTGGCTGCTACCCAGAATATACTGCGGAGAAATGGACATTGCACTTGCTTAACGCTTGCGTATTTGTGGAAAGACTGTTTCTTCTAATGTGTCTCCTAGCTACTTAGGCTTATCTTGAAGTACTTAGCTGTATATACTGTAATGTGAATGGTGGATTTCTGTCTTTTTTGTGTGTAGGGCAGTAAGAATTAGAGGGTAGACGAGAATGTATAAGTGTCGGGCTGTAGCGGGCACCTGTAGCTCAGCCTACCTGGCATGTATGAGGATCTGGGTTTGATAACCCACACAGCTGCTCCCCCCAAAAGGAAATTACTTCTCAGTCTAATTTAGGAATTAAAGTTGCCTTCAGTCAAAGGAAACATGATTGATTTACCTTTGCTCTCTGACCGCTGTCTGCATTACAAAAATTTTCTCTGAGTAGATATGTGTTCTTTTCCCAGTGGGTGTTCCAAGTTAAAGTCTGCTGTCATTTGGTAGTATCAAATCAGAATGTGACAAGAGTTTATGTAGAGGTGGAGGGGACCTTGGGGATCATCTCCTTGGGTTAGTAATTGCCTGGAGTGAGTTTGTTCTCTGGGATGCTTCCATCCTTTGCTCCTAGCTCTCTCCCTCTTTCTTGTAACAACTATTGTATTAATCACCCACTGTGCTCCCAGCACTAAGATTGCTGAATGGCAATCAGGTGCTCAATGTGGGACTATGTCTTGAGGAAATATCCATTTGTATTTAGCCCATTTCCTCTGCAGTAGGTTTTCAAAGCAGCTCTTGCAAATGTCCCCCTCTGCCAATGAGTTTCAAAGAGCTTTTAAAAATAGGAACCTCCCTAATTAACTCAAGTTAGGAAATAAATTAATGGACCGAAGAGGTAAAAATCATGGTCTGCATCCATCAGATTAATATAATGCAATTTACTTTGTGTGTTTCATAAAACTTGTGCTCTCGGGCATTTTTAACCCAGAAGAAATGAACATATAAATTGCTTACAAATTGCTGGATTTAATATAGTGAGTTTGCTGTCCTTTTAGTATTTCATTTGACAGATGGATCAAATTAAAGCAAATATTTGTTCATCTGAAACATATTTTGAATTTAATGTGAAATGTAAATGACGACGTAGCACAAGATGTCTTTGAAATTCTTGGAGTTAGAAGAAAAACAAGGGTCCCTCCTCCCCATTTTTAAAAATTTTAACTTCTGTATAATGGAGACAAAATTCTTAAATCTATCCAAGATGAAGAAGCCCATGTAGCTATCAGGTTTCCTTTCTGCATCTTTCATTTTTCTGCCCAAGGTGAGTTGCTGGGCTGGAGAACAAGGAAAACAAATTAGGAGCAAACCGGGGGAGAAGAAAATGCTGAGATGACTACAGGTCCCAAGCCATTTGCAGTAGAAAAAGATAATGGAAAAGAGCACATTCCTGTGAATGTGAGTGCCTTTCTTGTCCCACGCCAGTTCAGTGACAAACCAGGCTGAGGTTGTTTCCGGCTGCAAGGTTATGGCTTACGTGGGTGTGGCAGTACTTGACCAATGTCAGAACAGAGGTTCTGAGTCTGGATTTGGGCCTCTTCTGGAGAAAAGGCATTGGTAGATGTGGCTCTTTGTCTCTTGGTTGTTGAGGATGTGCAACACGCAAGGCTTTCCCGTACCTTTCTTTCCACCTTTGTCTTTCTAAACCTCTGCTTCAGAATGAGTCTCACATGTGCCCAGCATCGAGGCCCATGGATGTGTGGCTTTCTGTCAAGTCTCACCCACTCCAAGTGGAACAATGCAGTGGTTTCAAATGAATTTTAATCTGTAACTTTCAGGAACATGAAAGGGTTGGGCGTCTATTGCAGCTGCCTCCCAAGGGCAGCAATTGACTTCAACAATAGTTAGGCAAAAGGATTTTTACAGACAATCTTGGAGCTACAAAATTAAAGGAACGTTATAGAAGATTCTGCTACAATGATAATTGTCTTCTTTATATTCTGATTTATTGTCCTAAAACAGAGGGCAAGGGAAGGAATGACACCAGATGGCAGGAATTGCCCTTGAACTTGGGTTGCCCATGGGAGGATCTCTTGAATATGACCATCACTCATCACACATGTTTGGGTGGAAAAAGGGTAAGAGTTGCCACTGTCAAGGGATATATTTAAGTATTGGTGGAGTGGGCTAGGAAGGGAAAACAAGATCAGAGGTATATCACATCACACTTGTATCCTTTCGGTTTTTAGACTCCAGATTTATTTATTTTATTTCATTTTATTTTATTTTACTCTTGTTTTTTTGAGACAGGGTTTTGCTATGTAGTTCAGGCTGGCCTCAAACTTACAGTGATCCTCCTGTCTCAACCTCCTGAATGCTGGGATTATAGGTGTGCACTACCATGCCTGGCCTTAGACTCCAGATTTAGAGAGCAAGGAAAAAGGGTGAAAGAGAGAGAGAGAGAAAGAGAGTGAGAGAGAGTGAGCACGTGCTGGTATGACCTCTATTGGGCTCTTTATCTGAGGGCAAACAGTTCCTGAATAGAACTCTTAAAGTAAATTCCCTTAACATGGTAGGGACTTGAAAATGAAATTATGAAGGAAACTTGTATTTTATAAGTATAGGTTATAATTATGATAATGTTAATTCTTATAAAAATTATTCAGCATTAATCAAGTGCTGCTTTTTGAGGACAGGATTTTTCTGATGGAGCTTTTTGATAACCTTTGTTTTGGATTTTCCCAGGATGTTATAAAGAAATCTTTCTCCCAAAGGCTTGTCATATTTTTTACTATTTAAATCATCCACACTGAAGCTCATGTCCTCGAATCATTATTGTCAATGTCCCATTATTTCACTATTTTTTTATTTTTATTTTGAGACAAGGTCTTGCTAAATTGCCCAGGCTGGCCTTGAACTTGTGATCTTCCTATCTCACTCAGACTTCCAGGTAGCTAGAATTACAGGTGTCCACCCCTACACCTGGCTTTATTCTACTATTACATGATTTAATTTGGACAAACTTTCGTTTGTCAATGCTTGGCATTTCATCCATGTGTTTCTTCAGCTCCTTGTTCATTGATCATGAAATTTAGTACTTTGTATCCAAGCCATAACCGAGAATATAATTATTTTAATCTGAGCAACTTTGTTGGAGATAACAATATGCAATACAACAACCACTGTTAATGCCTATCATTTTGTTTTGAAACACTGTATCATTTTTATTGTTTTTACTTTGTTTATTTTTTGTCTATGTTGTTGTTACTTTATTTTTAAAATTCTCTTTAAAAATAAAAAAATCCCCATATTTCAGTATATATCAAGGGTTACATGGAAACTGTTGCTTTCAAATGCTTCTAAAAGTGCCATAAGAATCTTTTAATAGTTTTTCTTGATTAGTTTAAATACTGGTCTTACAATCATGGTTTCACCATTAATTTTCTTAGCAAAGGCTTTTTTTGTGCTGTAAAAGGATATGTCAACCCACTCTCTCAGGGAACTATCACCAGAATTCAATTAGTGAATTTTTTTGTGTAAGACAGTATTTTGTCTCAAATATTTGAATATATGAGGAAGAAGTTTTCACTCAAATATTCAAATATTCTATTCTCTTCTTCCCTTTATTGATGTAGATGTGGCTCTAATAAATGATATTTCATGTTTATTTTTATAGTTGTGATATCTGTCATAAATTGCAAATGTCCTGTGATCAGCCTGGCAGACAAATATGGTAATGCTGCTTTATTTGTATAATCAGACTGTCTTAAAGATTTCATTTCTCTGTTGGAGAGATGCATAGTTCCCCAGGAAGGGAATATTGGAGTCCCAGACCCCATTCATTAGCAAGCCTGTTCATCTGTCTTAGTTGCATGCCTCATGGGTGCTGCCGGAGTATAATCAGGCAGCAGAGGCCTTTGCTGAGCGGAGTATTCAGCTTATTAATGCTAAAACTGCTCAGAATAAAAGCCATTTGTGAACTGAGACAGCACGCAGGAAGAATATGGAATTGGGAGTTCAACAGCCCCACGGTCCTGCCTGAGTGGACAAGCTCCCCCAACTCAACACTGAGATGATCCTCCACACTTAGCCACCTTTTCCTTCTGCCACCTCCTGTGGCAATTGACACTCCACCTCTGCTCCTTAGATACTGAGTGCTGGAGAGAAGGTTGGTCATCGTCATCATTGCTGTACTTCTTGTAATGAGACGCTGGTCAGCCTCACCTGGGCCTGCTGGATGGAGGACACTTTATCTTGCAAGCACTTTTAAAGAATGTCAGTTCACAGAGTATCTTCTGTGCTTTGTGGGGTTGTTTGTTTGTTTTGGAGACAGGGTCTCCCTATGTAGCCCAGGCTGGCCTGAACTCACAGCGATCTTCTTGCTGGGATTACATGCACTTGTCACCACACCCATCTCCCCTTGTGCTTGGTTTGCAGAAAGCTTTGCTCTTGCCCGGCTGCCTGGCTGTTCTTTACATGGCAGCCACAGCGTCTCACTGGCACCCCCATTCCAACCCCGACACACTAAATCCAGCCACTGGCTTCAAGGGCTCTCATATCCAGTGAAGACTAGAATCCTGCACGTAAACCTGCCCTGGGTGGGCTGCCTGGCCAGCATACTGCATTCCACTGTCACCGCATGTTAGTCTTCTTTGGATGCCATTACAAAAACCATCGGCTGGGCGGCTTAAACAATAGACATTTATTTTCTCACGGGTCCGGAGCCTGGAAGTGGGAAGTCACGGTGGCAGTATCTGCCCTGGGCTTGCGTTTGGCTGACTTCTCACTGCATGCTCTGCTGGCTCTTCTGTGTGCGAGTGTACTCTGGGAGTCTCTTCCTCTTCGTGGGACACCAGTCCTGTCTGATGAAGGACTTGCCCTGTGACTTTATTTAGATTTAATTATCTCCAGAAGGCCCCTTCTCCAAATACAGACATTTTTGGGGCCAGGGCTTTGACATTTTTTTTTTTTTTTTTGGTAGAGGATACAATTTAGTCCAGAGTACCCCTCCATTGCTGGGCTCCACTGGCCCCCTCAGTTCCTACAATAGACACAGCTACCCCTGCAGCCTTGGTACATGTTGTTTCTGGTTAGTAAGATGTTTTCTGCCTTACTCCAAGCTCTGCAGCCTCACCAACTCCAGCATGTTACTCTCTTCCTGCTCCAAGATCCTATGAGGAAGCTCCATTCATCTTCAGACTTCATTAAAACTCTCTTGGAACAATACTCACTCTTGTAATTTGGCAATTGTGTAGTGTTTGATAGGCTTTTGTCGTCTTTCCTATTCCTTGAGGGCAGGAGCTACGCCTCATTTTGCTCAGCAGTGTACCTTCATTCTAGCATGGTGCCTGGCACCTAGCAGATGAATTCAAACTCAAGAAAAATTTGTTGACCAAATAAATACATGAGCAAGCCTCAGTTTCAACTGGAGAAATAAAGTTCTATTTGTCCTGAGGCATATGTATTCCCAGTGGAAATATTCTCCTCAGAAATTCCCTGCTGAGTCTGAAGCTAATGATGCTCTCTTTGAAAGAGATCCAATCCCACCGAGGCCTCTTAAAAAGTCAGGCCATCGTGAAAGACACTTAAAATTTAACTCCCCTAAGAAAATGACCAGTCTGTGCTAATCGGCCCCTGGATAGTAGTTGTAACCATATGTACCTGCCAGAAGTAGCCGTGAAATGAAAGTGATTCAGGTGATGCTTAATAGTCTTTGCTAAACATCGTGCTGTGAGTTTCCAGAGAGCCCTTAGACCTGTAGCTTTGTTAAACAAGATGTTGATGCAATTGGACAATTCTTAAAAATTGTATTTTAGCAGGCGTTTCGGCACTTGTTAACAAGAGAGTGCTCAGGATAATGAAGAAAGGATCCAGTGGGGGTTATATTTTAAAAATATTAGACTAAGGTGTTCTCATTTCCTCTTACATTGCAGTCACAGGGAGCCATCTCCCTCAAGGCAGAGCCACAGGCTTATTGCCCCATGGGAGGAAAGATCCGCTGCTTCCTGTTACAGGGTGCTGCAAATCAGTTTTGGGAGTAGAGGTTAGGTTTCTTGACTTCTTCAGCTGAGCAATTATCTCGAAAGCCAGGATTTATGAAGGAGGGAAAAGGATTGTAAACTCTATTTCTGTTCCTTTAATATACTGGATGGCCAGCCTGGTAGGCCAGATCAGCCAGTTGCCAGTTGGGGATAAGACCATAGCTAAGGGGTTTGAAATTCCTCCTTGGCAACCACTGAAGGGTAATTTTAAGGAGTAAAACAGCGTAGTTCAGTCTGTGGTGCTGCCCCTGGGTGGCAGCATTTGTTGCACTGCCGTGCAGGTCTGGTTGTCTTCCCAGAGTGAAGAGGAGACATCCTGCATCAGGACCTCCTCCTGTAGAGGACCTGGTCCCGGTGAGCTCTTCTTGCCATTAGGCCCATTCCCTAGTTCTTGCCTTTCCCAAGTCTGGTTGCTGTCACAGCCCTCCGCAGCCAGTGACTGCTTCTGCATAATTCCTCATGCTTCCATAGCATGGAAGCCCAAACTGCTCTGACATAGCTTCGGCTTTGGTCAGTAGACAGCTCTGAAGAGCAAAGCTAGGTGATAGGAGGTCTAACTTGTTATTTCTATTGTACAATGGTCTGTCCATTCTTCAGTGATAATCTCAAACCCCTGCTTCTGGGAAGCCTTCATGGACCACTGCAGCCTACAGCGATCTTCCTATGCAGATGCCGCATCTTGGATATTTCTCAGAAGGAGGCACAGTTGTCTCCTGACCATACCTGTAATTCCCTGCGATCAGGGACTTAACACACTCATTACAGTGGCTGCTCTTTTTGGAAAGGCGGGAAACCATCTAAACTATGATCCTCAGGAAGCTATCTCAGTTTTACTTGCCTCTCTTCTCTTTCCCTGTAGAAAGCTGAATTCTGAGATGGCTTCCTGAACCCCTAGTGCCTAGGATATATATACCTTCTCCCCTCTACTCAGTCAAACACTAACCTAGGTGTTGCGGTGAAGAGATTTAATAGAAGTAATTAAGGTCCCAAATCTGTTGACCTTAAAATAGAGAAATTTTCTGTGTGGGTTTAACCAAATCCCACCACCCTTTGAATCTGGACTTAGAGGTCAGCAACAGGAGAAGTCAGCGGATCAAATAATGCAAGACAGTTCACAAGTGAGAAATTCTTTGTTGATAGCTTTCAAGATGAAGTGAACCTCATACCAGAGCATTCAAGGAATATTTGGGAGTTGAGAACCAGTCAGGGTATAAGGATTTAAGTGAATTCAGAGGTGGATTTTCCTCCAGAGTGCTGGGAAAATAATTCAGCATGTACTTTTATTAAAATAGATGTCTTAAGCTGTGTTTTTGATAATTTGCTATGCAGTAATAGAAAACCAAACCTCCTCTCAACCCTGATTAAGGGGCTTCCAGATAAACTCATGCCTTAGTTAGACCTTCTAAGACAGGTCCAATCTCCAGAAGTTTTTCTCTAAAAAGTCTCACCTTCTAAGAACTGCACTCTTGGGACAGCCACTTATTGCCTCGCCATCCACATACTGATCAATGATCAGTGATTAATGATCAGGAGATTTGTGCTTAGTGAGCAGAAAGTTTACTGGACTCCAGAGCACCCTGGAATGTTCACTGGAGTTTTAGACTCATGTTTCAGGTATTCAAAGTTTGCTGATATGAGTCGCACTAGCAGGACTTTTGGAATCCTGAATACTTTGTTCACTGAAGAAGAAAATGATATTGAATAGACTTAATACTTATCATTCTTTTGGTTGTTCCTCTGCTTCATAACCTTGCACTAAGTAGGTGCTGAGTAAATGCTTGATGAATATGTTCATATCTGGATGGCTTTTCCTTTTCCAAGGGTCTTCTCCTCCAGAATCTCTCCTTCATTATTTAGCTTCAAATGGAAAAAATAGTGGGGAAGGAAAGCCAGCCACAGTGCTAGAAGCCATTCTGAGTAAAAAAGATCTCTTGGGCTATCAAACTTCACCATTTTCTGGCTTTCGGGTTCCTGCCAACTTAGAAATGTGACAACATTTCCTGTTTGCACTTTCCGCGTACAGCATCCATCCTGGCAGGCAGAGGGCTTTCTAGACATCTCCTCCTGCTGTTTTACACATCTCAAGGGTGGCTGCATAGTTGGAGAGCAGTGGTATTACCAGAACCTGACAGACAGAAATCAGGAGGCACCTGCAGCATTAAGTTGCTATTGTACTTGTTAAATGTCTAACTGGCTATGAAACCGAAAGCATGCAGAAATGGGAGTCCGGCCCAGTAGGGAATGATGAGGTTCATTGAACATGTGGAGAAAAGCCATCCTCTTTACCTAATAAAGGGGAAAGAAACCTACTCTACCTTAGAAATAAAACATTCTGCACAGGGCGTGTGAGCAGAGCAGAAGTCATTTGGCTTTATATATTATAATTCTTTGGAAGACATGATATACTCAGCAGAAAAACAGTTTTCTGGGAAATTTATGAGTCTACTTTCTGTATATTGCCATGCTGAAAAATTAAATATCATCTCGAAATGACAGCTGTGTATTTTCTATGTTTAAAAGACAGCTGATGTGTTGTCACTATTTGTCAAGTTCAAGTTTGTCTTGACAGCTGACAAAGTGGGTCACCTTGGTGATTGAGGGTTGCTGTGCAGAGGATGGAAACGTCTGTAGAAGTCAGCTCTTCTCTTTCTTAGGCCTGGAATTTTCCTGATCATTGTAAGCCCACTTCCACCAAGAAGACTGCCTGGGTTGGCTTTACCCTGTTCTAGTCACACCAGTCAATCTTCCTGTTCTGTTTGGGAGTTCACTCAAGTATTAATAAAATTTAGACTGTGAGTCATATCTAATAGAGATCAAGATATTGATTGCCCCTTTCAAGGAGCTTAATGTTTTTCTAGTAGCGGCATGAAAATGTTGAGCTGGAGCTTTCTAGAAACCTTAAAGCAGTCCTTGATAAATAACACAAGCTAGTGTTTGTTTATGAAGCAAGCTAGTTCTTGGCTCCAAAATTTTTAATAGAGCAGTTAATTGGCTATAACTCCCAAGATGTTGCCTCTATCCATGATCTTCACAATGAGGTCCATGGACCAGCAGCATTAGCATCCCCTGGGAAATGGTAAGATTGGATTCTAATCAGCATTCTAAGCAGCTGCCAGTGAGTGAAGTGCCCTCATGCTGAAATACAAGAGGAGTGATCCATGGCCCTTGGAAGGGATTCTTTAACTTGGAAAGAGTAGGAAAGGATGAGTTGGAAATGATGAAACTCACTGGACATGGTAAGAGCTCAGTTGTTTGTTGTGTGGTTTTAACAGGTAGGAATTTATTTTACCACACTTAACTCCTAGAAACTTCCCATTACTTTATTTAAAAAAAATTAAATGTGGCTCCAAGTCCTTATATGTAAAGTGGGGAGAGTTTTAATCTCAGTAGCAATTGGTGAGTGAGGGGACTACTTCCTTATGTTGTATTAAAATGCAAGGGGCTTATAAGGTACCCAGAAATGAGCCATTTGGCTCTTTCTTCAACGTACTTCCTGTTTTTCCTTCTGCTCCATCATTCTGCTGCCAGAGCATGGGAGCAGTCAGTCAGATGACAGCCTTTATTGTCTATCTTCATTCCTCCTAACATCACCATCGCAAGGGTATAATTAACCTCACTCTGCATCCGGGCTTTCATACCTTCCAGATTTTTTTCTCTGAGCAGAGCAACGGCCCTGAAAGGTAGATGGGTTTCAGCTGGGGACTTGCTATGTAGGTGAGGGTGGGAAGGGAAGAAAACATGATGCTGAGTCTGTGAACAATTGCCTTGCTTTTTGGCTACCTAGCAGCTGTAGATCATCCTTCTTGTGTTCAGCAAAGTCCGCATTTTTGAGTCCTGCTTCCCTATGACAGTGGCCAGAAGCTTACTTTCCCAGCTTCCTTTAAAGATGGAATGCAGCATTGCGACCTTGGCTGAGCTAATCACACAAACTGGCATGAGATACTCATTTGGAAGAGAATAATGGAAGGGAGCCACATGGATTTTTGGGGACAAGGCCAGTGTGTGATGTGACATTAAGGGAGAATAGGTGAGAACTAGATAAAACATCTTGGGTCAGATGTTGGCGGGACCTTTGCATTGGTGCAGTGTAGTGCGTATGGCATATGGCGATAGGATTCCTGGCCATGTACCACATTCTCTGGCTCTCCTAGGGATTATATAAAATAAACAATAGCTTCATTTCCAGTTGAAATTGGAATGGGTCTTATGTCCATAAAATAAACAATGCCATAGAGTGGAAGGACCTAGACAGGAGAGTGAATGGTGAATTTAGATTGGAAAATAGGTTGAGTCAAATATAGAAGAAATTGATAGTAAAGCTAAACAATTCAGACTACATATTGGAGGCAATAGAGAGCCATGGAAGTCTTGAGAATAGGAGCAGCAGGAGGGAATGCAACAAGACTGATGTGGCGGGGCTGGGGATTTAGCTCAGCGGCAAAAGCGCCTGCCTGTCAAGCGCAAGGTCGTGAGTTCGGTTCCCGGTACCGGAGAAAAACAAAAAAAAACAACAAAAAAAAAGACTGATGTGGCCATGGTGTGTATTGCAGGCATGCAGACCTTGCTTGTGAGGTGCAGGTCTGGAAATGGTTATGCGTGTTGGTGATGGTAAATGGAAAGGGTAGATCATGAAGGGTGGTAGATGTCAACCCTGCCACACATTATAATCACCTAGAGAGCCTTAAATAATGCTCACTCTTGCGCATTTATGGCAAATACTTAGCAGAGGGTGGAGCCTGGGCATGAGAATTACTTATGCCCGCACGTGATTCCAATGTGTACTTAGGGAATGGGGAAAGAGGGAGTGGGAAACACAGGTTGGGCTATGGACCCCTTGAATTTGTTGGATTTGCCAAAAAATTTTTACCACCAAACATCAAATCTGATCCTGGATTATTTAAGATATAAAAAGGATTTTTTTTTTTGGTAAGTGTAAGTGATAGCTCAAGGGATGGCTAAAGAACTGGAATGGTCAGGGATTTAGGGAGCAGAAATTCCACACAGACAACTGGTGTGGGGTCCATGAACAAAGCAGTATCGTCTTGGGACATTTTCCCACCTTTGTGGTCCCTCCATTCAGCTTCAAATTATGGCAGATGAAAGCCTCTTGGACTTGCCGAGGTTGCTCATCTGCCCACCGGATGCTGAGGTTAGGGGAGGTAATTGACAGCGCCATCAAACTGCATGCAGCGAGAGGTGGGGCCCCCAAAGTACATACTGTGCTGTACCCAGGACAGCCATTAGAAAGCCAAGAGGCAGAAAAGACAGAACTTCTGGCTGGGAACACCACCATCAAATTTCTTCTCTGCTACGTAAAGTCGTTTCTCAGACTTTATTTTGTGGGTAGTGTGTAAAGAGACAAGTACAACAAATCTGTCATGCACATTTTAATTGTCTTTGTTTGTGATTTGGAACTGGGCAGCACTCTGGACCAAAACTGGTTCCAAGGTTTGCTTGCTATGTGATTTGGGAACATTTATGGACAGAAAACGGAAGTGATATACAGAAAGCAGCTGAGAAGTATAGAGTGAGCTTGATTGGTTAAATCTTGGCATTTGCATCTTTTCTACTTCATTTGAACAGCTGGCCGCCTGTGGCGGTCTGAAGCTGGGATGCTATGACTGACTGACACTTACCTATTTGTTACAACAAGATGTTCTAGCCTGTTTGGGCATCAAGTTGGATTGTAGTTCACTACTGTGGTGGATTGACAACAGGGGGTCAACTTGTAACACCCAGCTGAACTTACTAAGTGTGGTGCTGGGTGTGGGAGGCCCACCGGAGGACTGTTGCTAACGGCATAAGAGCAGAACTGGAAGAAGGCTGGTGGGAGTTGGTAGAAGCTGTTGGGAGCCTGTTGGAAGTGGAGAGAAGCTGTAAGGAGTTGTTGGTTTTCTTGGTGGAGCTTGTCATGCTGGCTTTCCTGATGAACTTGGCTGTTTTAATCCTCCAAGGAGCTCAGGACCTTGTTGTCGCTGAGAATGGCTTTGGTTCACTCTGGGGGAGCTCTGGTCCTCACTTTGAGCATCACTTCCTGGCTCTGGAGGGGAAGAAGGTGCACAGCTCAGTCTCCTGGAGAAGCTTGCTGAGTTGGATTTCCTGATGGGAGCTTGGCTTTTCTGATCATTGGAAGAGCTTGGGACCTCACTGTTGCTGAGGATGGCTGTGGTACCTTTTTGAGAGAGCTGTAGTTCTTTGAGTGTCGCTTCCTGGCTCCAGTGCAGATCCTTCATCCCACTGGCACATACTTTCTAGCTTCCACCACTAACCTTTGGGCCTTCCCAGCACAGATCCATGAAACAGGCCTGCATGAGATTTTGTTGTGAGCTCTAGGGCTCCCCCTGGCCCCATACGAGGCATTGTTATGGGCTCTAGGTCTTTAGCTGGACTCATGCAGGACATTGCCATGGGATCCAGGATCTCGGCTGGATTTTTTGCTCCTTAGTGTGTGGACAGATTTCCTGCACTGTCTTGTATATGATTCTTTGGGTGACTATTATAAATAATCTTATAAAATATGTGTCCTGTATTATATTGTTTCCCCTTGCAAAACCCCAAAACCAACACAACTACGTATAGAGAAACGTTCAGACCAAATTTAAAATTATGAACAGAGAGAACCAAAAATAATTTGGCTGTAGTTACTTTTCTGTCCCTTCCCTCCCCTCTTGCTGAGTCCTGGGTGATGTTTCCCTGTGTCAGGCCCTCTCAGTGTGTGGGTCAGGGACACAGAAGAGGGGCCAGCAGCACAGCCTCCCACTTGTAGAATGGCATTGCCAGGAGCTGGTTAATGCCAAATCCACTGGGTGTGCTGTTTCCTGCCTGGGATCCTGACTCATTCTGCCAGGTCACTGACCAGGTATGGGATTGTGGCTTTTCATCACCACAAAATCAGTTTGAGTTTGAACTTTGACTTGGAAGACAAAGGTCTCTTACTGCGCCTTCAATGCACCCTCTGCTTCTAGATAGCTGCCTTTTCTCCTGGGGATTTTGTAGATATCATGATATAATAGCCAGGACTCCTTTCTTCAGATGCAAAATCCCACCTTTGGGCTCAAGAACTTTTACCATAGAAATTTGTTGTCTTCCCAAAACTTATTTAAGAAAGAAAAGCCAGTACTTTGTGAACAATTTTGTTCAGAAATATTTTAATTTCATGCTGGAATGCTGACTGACTTTTGAGTATGATATCAACTGGACTCTATCACTAGGGTAGCCGCTGTTCTCTTTCCCTGCAAATTTAGAGGAAGGGAGTGATGTCACTCCTCAGAGCAGTTACTCATCTAAGTCTCTTCTGTTGGTGGTGTTTCGTGCATGGGAGTCAACATACCTCGGGCAAGCCTTCCTTTTAGAACCTGGCTGTGTGCTGCATGCATCTGGAATACAAGGGAAGATGTGACAGGGGTTTCACATTCCCTGGACAAGGCCTTAAGTTTGCACGTAACATGTCTTGAGTGTGTCAGGGAAGGCAAGGGTGGTGTGTTAGTTTCCTGTAGCTGCTGCAACAGATCATTACAACTTGCTGGATTAAAACAACAGCAATTTATTCTCTCACAGTTCTGGAGGCTGGAAGTCCAAAATCTATTTCACCTGCACCAAGTGGGCCCATCAAGATGGAAGCAGGGCCTGAGAACCTCTGACAACTCTAGGAGAGAACCGAGGCCTCGACTCTTGCAGTTTCTGATGGCTGTTTGCCCTACTTGGCTTGTGGTCATTGCTTCAGACTTTAAGGCTGGTGCCTCTGAAGCTGTCTCTACTATTTTATGTCATCTTCTCTGCTGTTTTAATCCATTTGGGCTGATCTAACAAAGCACCATAGATTAGGTAATTTAGAAGCAACAGAATTTTTTTTCTCATACCTTCAGTAGCTTGGGAAGTCTAAGGTCAGGTGCTGGGGTCTGGTAAGGTTCTGCTTTCAGGCTGCAAACTACTGACTTCTTGCTGTGTCCTCACCTCACAGAACAGGCAGAAGAGCTCTCTTTCCTGAGGGCTTGGGTGTGGTTTGAGCGTGTTCCCCAAGGGTTCATATGCTGAAGCTTACTCCCGTCTGCAAATACCTTTTTCCTTTATAAGGTAGCATTCATAGTTTCTAGCAGTTAGGACCTTGTGTTTTGGGGGGACGTTTTACAGACTGTTACAGACAGGAATGGAATACTAGAAAGTATAAATTTAATGTAGTATGTGAACATAGTCTTCCCAAGCTGCAAAGAGAAACTGTGAAACAGGACAAAAGGCCCATGTGTTTCCATCTCTTTTCTCCCACCAGCAAGTGTGTATGACGTGGGGCAGAGTGCTCATCAGCCCAGATCCTCAGTCTCTATTAGACATCACTGATGTAAAAGGTGGAGTTGATGTTCGGTGAGAAGTATGCGGAGGACTTCAGTGCCATGCCTGGCGTGTGGTAGATTCTCAGTAAAAACTAGCTTTCTATAGTGACCTTGTGATATTACAGCAAGTATGCTGGCTGAGGTGAGGAAAACTTGCTTCTAGTCCTTGCTGGCCCATGAGCTTGTATCATTGTGAGCAACTCGCAAACCTGTTTCCTTTTGTGAAGCACGGAGGGGATGAACACAAAGACTTCATCACCAAATCCCCATGGAAATAGCACAAAAAAGGGATCCAGGTTCTAGACTTCAGCGCTGCATAGAGTAGAGAATCTATGAGGTCTCGCTTGTATTTTAAAGATGTATGTACATTTGCATTTCACTGCGTTGTGTTGCTGCCTAACTCAAGGTAAAATGTTTTGAGTTCCTTTTCAAAACATGCAAATGACAGCCTAGGAGCAGAGCTGGCTTCAAGGAGCATCTGGAATGCTCTTGGATGGCCCCAGCTGTGTGCTCATCCCAGGTGGAGAGGTGTAGGCCCAGAGGCTCCCTGAGGCCCCTACATTCTTAAAATTGCTTGCCTTTGATCTTTATTCCATGGGAAGTTACCAGAAGAGCAAAAGCAACTTCTGGCCCGAGCAGCCCAGGCTGGGTGGGAGCTTTTGATAAATGACCGTGTTGTTTTCTTCACACACCTGTAAGGCCAAGGCCTTATTGGCCACGGCAATCAATATATCAAAATAAATTTTTGGAAAACTGTCATCAAGCAAGGCTTTATTTCCAAAAGCCCAAAAGACTCTGCCCCAAGGAGGGAAAGATGACTATTATTATGAAATAAACAGTTGACGGCTTAGACATTACTTATGGCACGCTGGTCCATCTGAGATGTAGGTGCTGAGGTCACCCGTTGTTCCTAGAATCCACATTCCCAGAGCCCATTAAAACTTGAGACGCTGAAATCATGTTCCTGTTGCCCATTTTAATGCTAATAATGAGAAAGGTAAAATGACATCTGAATTTGTGCTGCACTTGTCTGTGAGGCGCTCTAAGCATTTTATAGACGGTGTCTCATTAGTTCTCATCAGAGAGCTGCGAAACGTTGGTAGCAGGTAATATTTGTACTTGTGTTCGGCTGGGTAAAGAGCCCCTGGGCTGGAAGAAATTCCAGTGATGTGGGATGTTACCTGGTGGGTAATACAGGCTGGCAACTCAGTACCAATTTGACTCTCTTGCCTCATCCATCTCTATCTGCCTCAGTTTCCCTCAGTCAGATGGGATACCAGTGGGGTGTCTCCTCTTTTTGCTGTGATATTATGTGACTGGCATTGTTATGTGGCTGGTGTTGCTTTTGTACTTGTTATGCCCAGGTGTTTTGTGTAGTATTCACTGAGTTCTTACAACAGTCCTATGGGCTAAGTGCAGTTATTTACACTATTGAAACACAGAGACTTGAAGGAACCTGCCTAAGGTAGCCCAGCTGTTAAGAGCTTCAGGTGGGTTTGAATCTAGGCAGGATGGCTGCAGAGCTTGAGGTATTAACTCTCTTGTTACAGCTTGAACTTTCATATTGTAATACAGTACATACATACATACAGCACAGCAAACAAAAGTTCCATTAAACAATGTTCACTCTTGCTTACCTTAGAATAGGAAATACAGGGAGGCGTGGTGGTGCACGCCTGTAATTCCAGCACTTGAGAGGCTGAAGCAGGAGGATCGTTGTGAGTTTGAGACCACCCTGGGCTACAAAGTGAGCTCAAGACCAACCTGAACTGCATAGTGAGACTCTGTCTCAAAAAAAAAAAAAAAAAAGAACAACAGCAACAACAACAAAAAATGAAACAAAAAAGAATAGGAAACACATTTTGTTACTTTCTGTTCATTTCACTAGCAAACATGCCAGACTTTACCCACAGTTTGAAATGCTTTGCATTATACCATACTCTTCCTTGGCTTCTCCTAGGGATGAGCGATGCAGGCAGTTCTGTTCTTAGCTGGGAGGGTGGGAGGAGACCAGGAAAGGTGAGGAGAGAGCCCCAGGCTGTCCCTACAGTGCCACCCCCTAAGGCAGCCATTGGTGTCTGAACAAGTGTGTCGGGGTCTATGGGTGCAGTGGACAGCAGCTCCCTTCTCCTTCTCCTGCGTCACGTTACAAGGTCTTTGAGGGGGTCTTTGTAATCCAGCTTAACCCAGGTATTTACTGCGCAGCCGTTGTGCCGGGACTGGGAAGTCCTGAGCTCTGTCTGGGAGAGCTGCAGAGAAGCGTAGGACCCGATCTTTCAACCCAAGGAAATTACAAGCCAGAAGGGCTGAAAGGCAGCTGTGAAGTGAAGGGAGAACCAGGGGCAGGTGCATGGGTTACGCTTAGACTTTGGAGCGAGATAGCCCTGGGTTCAAGTCCTATTTACCTCCTGGTAAGGTGACATTGGGAAACACACTTGACTTCTCAGCACCTGCCTCTGGGGCTACAGTTAAAGCTTGAGTGAATAATGCTGGAGATAGTGTTTGCTGACTCATGAAGTGTTAGGAGGACGTTGCTTGCTAGAGGTCGTGTCTTACCAGTATTGCCACATACTGAGTCTGGCATGCTGGTGAGCAGGGGCTGGGAAGAGAGTTCCAGGAAGATGTGGATGTGCTTAGGAGTCAATAAAGCCCTCCAGGAGGAGGCAGCATTTGACTTAATATGAATGGGCACTTTTAGTTTCTGGTTGGGGTGAAGACAAACAAATATGCAGCCAGGCATGGTGGAGCTTGTAATCCCAGCACCGAGGGAGGCAGAGGCAGGAGGATTGAAAGTTCCCAAGTCCCAACTGAGTTACTAATAATAATACCTGTTTCAACATAAAAAAAAAAATGGGGAGTCTGATGGTATCGCTCAGTGGAGGAGCACCCTGGGTTCAATCCCTGGTACTGCAAAACAAAACCAAAATACCCTCCCCAGCCTCAAAACAGTATGAAAACAAAAGCCAGGTTTGCAGGTTCCAGCCACTTACGTTTGAATCATGCTTCTGCATAGTAATCAAGTCACAGTCCCAACCTAAATAGAAGAATCCTGACCGAAGTCATGAGTTTAACCTGCCCCAGTAGTCTGGGGTCACTGGCGGACAACCACTTAGTTCCCTTAGGTCAGGGGTCAGCCATCTACACACTGACAAAACCTGTTTCCGTACAATTCGTGATTTTAAATTCGTGTAGAAAAAAAGAGCGTTCTGTGAACGTGACTGTGTGGTCCAGCAAAGCCTAAGGTACCCACTACTTAGCCCTTGAAAGAAACAATTTTAGAGGTGAAATCTGAGCAGCGGAGCTTTAAGCCCCCAAAGTTTTGTTTCAGATGAAAGTCTGTGCCTCTGAATCACCCTTTAGTCATTCTCCCTGCCTCCTGTCACACCCTGAGGGCACACAGAGCCCTGACGAGAAGGGAAAAGCACTCGCGGCCATGGCTCATTGCCTTGCCGCATGGCTGTCAGGAATTCCCCGGCTCCACCCCAGCAGCACATTAATATGTAGCACTGAGCATGTGTATGTTTAATTCTTTTCACACGTGGCACGTCCATGATTAGTACCAAATGTCAAAATGCTGGGTTCTGGCTCTGCTGCCATTTATAATAACATTCATAAGAACACTCCCTCATCATGCAGCTTTCTGTATTTCCAACATAAATAACTCGGAAGGCCAAATATCAAACATGATTTCTCTTCATGCTCCACTTGACCATTTGTAATAAGGATGTAATGTGAAATTTCATCTAAATAAGCAGTTATACCTGGAAAATCACAATGCAGTCAAGCCTATCATTTATTTTAAAAATCAAGGAAAAAAACCAAAGATGAGTAGCTACTTTTGTTTTTTGGTAATAGTAGTACCTTAATAACAGGCTAATGTGAGGCTCAAAGTAAAGGGATTGTGGGTAGAAATAGCTTTTCAGAAATAGCTTATCACTGAGGCAATATGCCAAGAACTTTTGGCAAGTGGCTATGAAGGACGTGTTACTTTAACAACTCTGCTGAAATATAGAGCTGTCCTGTGTAGGCAGCTCAGACAAGGTTGCATTTGACAGTGGTGGGACTTTACTTACAAGAAAATTAGATACCTTTGGATTTGCTTAAGATTGTTCTTATCTTTTCCGTGGAGCAAAAAGCAGCCACTTAGGAAGAAAACAGAGACTTGAGGGAACATATTGATTGAATGCCTTCCAGAAAAAGGAGAGTTTGGGGGGAAACACTAATGTGCTTTGGATGACTCTGCAGAAGCTCATTCCTGAAGTGACTCCATTCCAGTACAGGCTTACATAGCTCTGAAGAGAGAAGAGATCTTTCAAAAATCTCATGGAATATGGAGTGTCTATCCATTGTCTGGGGTCACCAACCAGGCTTCACAAAGTGGCAGCTTAGGAGCTAGTTAGTGGTGATCTAGAAAAGTTTTGTTTTCTTGGCCTTGTGTTTGTTGAATGTGAACTAAACAAAAAAATTTCTTTGGGACAGGGTCCCACTCTGTAGTTCAGCTAGCTTTGAACCTAGTATGTAGCTTAGGCTGGCCTTGAACTCAAGGCAATTCTTCTGCCTCAGGCTCCCAAGTGCTGGGATTATAGGCATGTACCACCATGTCCAATTTGTTGAATTTGAACTTTTTAAAATCATTCAGACACTGGGAGCTCTTCCCACTTATCCACAATGGTCCCCTTCCTGTGGTACTGCACCAACCTGCCCCACACATTTGTCTACAGAGGAATTGAGGTCCTGGTGCATGGTATGGATATGTGGTACGCATCTACCTATTGTGGTCCCACTCTGTTACTTGGTGATGAGAGCACACTGCCACAAAGGTCTGTGGACAGGAGGCAGAACTTCCTAAAACTCAACTCTACTTGTACAGAACATTGTGTTTGTCGGCTTTTTGTTGCCCTGACAACATACCTGACATATACAGATTAAAGGAGGAAAGGTTCATTTTGGGTCATAGTTTCAGAGGTTTCAGTCCTTTGTCAGTTGGTTCCATTACTTTTATGCCTAAAGCAGCACAGAAACAAGCTTTTCACCTCATAGCACCAAAGAAGCAGAGAGGGGGAAGGAGAGAAGGGGGCCAGGGACCAGATATAGTCCCCAAGGTCATATCCCTATAATCCATTTCCTTCAACTAGATCCTATATCCTATGTTTTATCATTTCCCAATGAAACGATTAAATTATTAATCCATCAATGAATTAGTCCAGTGGTGGGGTTTGAGCCCTCATGATCCACTCCCCTTCCAAAGCCCCACCTCTGAACATTAGCCTTTGGCAGATCCAACCATAACAAACATCTCAGAGTGTCTTGTCTTGATGGCAGGTCAAAAACACTGGCTTTCTCCAAAGGATGGAGTCCTTTTTTTGCTGGTTCCACCACAGGAAGAAATGTTGAACAAAGTGCCAGTGACAGTTTTCTGACAGTGGTCCACTACAGTGAGTTGTGCTGTGGCCCAAAGGTTTCAGAAACTCCTTTCTCCTGCTTCCCAGTGGTCTGAGTTGCGGCTGTCAGCTAGACCAGGGCAGGGAGAGGTGAACTGAGACTACCATGGAGCTACCCTGCTGGGCTGCGGTCCCTGCTTTTCCCATCCTAGGCATGAGAACTGACACATAGAACCTCCTCTCAGAGGAAGGACATGGTTGATACAGGAAAGGAGAGCACTTGGAAGCATCCTTGACAATCACTTGAATTCCAGGAGTAGACAGGTTAGTGCCAATCTGTATTAATACGCTGGTGGGAATGGGGCCCTGACCCCGTGGTTCACCAAGCCTGACCACTGCTGACATATCAGGCCCCCTGCAGAAGGAAGAAATTCATAGTGAGCCAAAGCACTTTTCTGTCTTGAAAGTTTTTCAGTCTCTGCAATAAAAAAAAAAATTAGTGAAAGGGTTGTCGCTCGAAAGAAATCAAAAGTGGCTAACATGACCCAGTGCTTCTGGCACCAGGAAGGACTTGAGAGACACCTGTGTCCCATACAAGGCAAGACTGCCAAGCACGCCAGGGGCATCCAGTGCTCCAGACAAGATCTCCATCTGGCTTGCCCCCCTTTGTCCTTCTAGAGGACACATTCTTCTCTCTTGGTTCTCTGTGTGGGTAGGAACCTTTGCCACCCCCAATCACTCTTAAGTTAGAAACCCAGGGGCTTCCATGACGTCATCTTTCTACACTGGACAAGAACCTGCGGCTGGAGGAGATGCAGCTCAGTGGCCCTTTGCCTCTGTTGTTGGCTCCTCCTTCAGAGTCATGGTGCCATAGCTGCAGAAAGGCTAGCGGCATCAGCCTCCTTGCCCTGTCTTTCCCCCAAAGCCCAGGAAAACTGAGTGACTACGACTTTTTTTCATTCTTTCTCCAAATAAGCATAGTGTGTCTGTCACATGCCAGCCTCTGATCTAGGCCCCAAATGAGAGGGAAGCACATCCCTCCATGTGCTCCCAGAGAGCTTCCAGAACAAGAAGCGAGCCATGGCTACAAGGAGCTAGTGGGCAAAGCCTGTGAGGTTCAGGCAACTCTCTGCTTACAAATATGTTGCCTTGCACAAGTGAGTTTAGAAATTTTGGGTTGAGAAACTGGATTCATGATCCAGTACAGAAGACTAAGACTTTGACCTTCAAGGCAAGGAGTCTTGTTCTTAAGAGACCGATAACACAGAATGCCGAGGTTGGTGTCATACACTGGAAGTGGCTGTGACAGAGCCTTGGAAAGCGCCCCAGGAAGGGCCTGGATGAATGGAGTCTCTAAGTAACTGAATTAGTTACCCCCTCTTCTCTGTTAACTTCAAAGTTTTCATTCCCTCAATTCAGTTATAGTGCTAGGTGTTCGAAGGAAAGCAACTTGCTTAAACTAATGTAAGTGTACATGTGACCTGGACCGGTGTGAGGGTGTCAGCAACCCTCTGTAAAGTTTTCTGTATCAGAATGATTTGAGACTCAGACTTGCCATGGGCTGGCTCTTGGAGGAGACTCTTCAGGCAGAGAAACTCTGTGTCTCACTATGTGCTCCAACTCAACCCATGAATTCACTTGCGGCTTGACACTTTTTTGCTTCAATTCCCTTCATGCCTATGGTCCAATGGTAGAATCCTTTCATATTTGGGAATTAGGCTCCAAAATCAGTATAACAGCAAAAACTCTGTGGAGTCACAGTTGCCCTTGAAAATCACTTTGAAATCTCACATTACAGATCAAATTATTCTCACAGGAGAACTACTTTTTCCTTCCCTGTTCATTTGGGATGTCAGTAAAGAAGTTTGGTTTAAGAAATAGAAAAAAATGAATCTTGAGACCCTGAAATTGCATTCAGAGTGATGACCCATGACCCTTCTAGAAGCTTGTGGGGGTTACAATGAAACCATGGCAACAACTGTGCGGAGTGGCTCCGCATTCTGCAGTTGGGTCTTTATGTCTGGGTATGAGGGGCCGCAGGCCTGGGCAGCCTCCTGATTCCTACGTTAAGCCTTCCGCTCTCCAGACTGTGACCAGCGCCGCTCAGGTCCCAGAGAAATCCTGCCTTGAAGCAGAAGGGGCTGTGCCTGATTACTCCAAAGACTTTGGGTTTGTGTCACTGAAAATGGCGCAGTCAGACATGGCTTTGGAGAGCAGTGAGGATTTGAGTGGCAGAAGTACTTAGGTAAGAGGAAAAAACAAATTAATTATCTTGTCAAAGGTTTCCTTTCACATAGCACAGCCGGAATAGACTCTCGTACAATGATGTGTGTTTTCCCAGTAGTTCCCAGTGCCCTGTCCTTGCTGTTGTATTTTAATTTGTGGTTGCAGAGGTGATCATCAGTTCCCAGCAGTTGCACCTGGTGACTAAGGATCACTTTTTAATATTAATAATTTCTTATCAGGAGGTTTTGCCTCTTGACATTAGCCGCTAGACTCTATCAGCATCGACTACTCCAATTAGGAATAGAACTTAGGAATTTTAAAAATATTTACAGTTTAGTTTAGATGGAAAGTAAATGAGTATCACCTTTATTTGAATAACCCAGATTTACATGGTTGGCGTTCAGTGTAACTAGTATTTTGGCTTTTAATTTTCGTAGAAAATTTGAATTTTGTATTTCAAATTCAAAATTTGAATTCTGTATTGCTTACATTTATGCTCTGTGATTTTTATAGGCAGATTATAAATGTATGTTTCTACTTTAATTTTTAATTTAAAGTATACTACACTTTAAATTTTTGATGAAAATGCGTTCAAACCTTCTGCACTGAATACAATCACATTTTATTCTTTTAATCACTTAAATCACAATGGTCTATATAATAAGAAACAATATTAAAATGCTCAATTTTCATAACACTGGTGATTTCACTGAGATGAAGGTAAAAAAGTAGATGTTATGAAACAAATATATTGTGAATTATAATTTTATTATATCACTCATTCACTGTTTCTGGAGTATTAACAGAATAACCAGACATGTGCAATGATAGGTAAATTCATTCATCTTTAGTGTTTTGCAACTTTCAGGCATATGAATCCTAAATTTAAACACATTTTGATTGATTAGTTGATTGACTGATTCCATGCTGTGAATCAAACCCAGAGCCTTGTATGTCCTGGGTGTTCTGTCACCAAGCTGTATCCTCAGCCCTAAGCTTATTTTGAAAATTTGTCATTATGAAGGTGTATCTTTCAGGGAGGGAGGACAGAATACTTCGTTAGGTTGATTTGTAACTTTTAAATATTTATGTGGCTTCCATTTGTATTCTTATAGTACCCAAAGTGTCAAACTATTCTCTAGTATCACCAGCCAATTGTTGAATTCTCTAAATTACTAGTCTGTGGGATCATGAGATTCCACTGTGATCTCATTAGGTTTATAAACTCTTGAGTTTTTTGGAGTCTGGATTCTATCTACCTGTGGAATTTAGAGATAGTGTCCTGCAGTTGCTTTGGAAAACTTGGTGCTAATGACTTAGTAATTGTTTCAGAGCTCATCCTTGATGAAGTGCCCGGAGCTATCAGCCGAAAGTACATGATGTACGAGGGAAAGAATGGCTGGTGTCTTCTGCTTCCTTTAGATTGACTGTAATTTAGTTCCGAGTGGCAGTGGCTTTTCCAGGGCAGAATAAATTGAGAGCACTGGAGAGGATCCAGTTGACAAGTACCGAGTCCGTCCTTATTAAGGAAAAGAAATCTTTGAATGGGTCCCGATAATTTGTACACAACTTCTCGGCCCATTGAGTAGCTCCAGATTTTCCATATCTCAAACCCCTTTTTTAAATTGTATAGCAATAATAAAGTTTTAAAAATTTATATAATACCATTTCTGATTTATACCATTTGTACTTTATTATTTTATTTTATTTTTTTCCATTTGTACTTTAATACTGTTTATGATATATCATTCTACTGCAGCTGTTTTCAATGTTACAAATTGTCTTAATCCATTTTCTGTTACTATAACAATATCTGAGCCTGGATAATTTAACCGTCTAAAAGAAAAAGAGGGATGCAGGGAAGTTCACAATCATGCAGCTACCTCTGCATCTCATGCTTCATCATAAGATGACAGAAGGAATGGGTGGGAAGTGGGATGCTTGTCAAGAGACGTGTGAAAGAGCAAGCGAAGGTGCCAGTGCCGAACTCACCTTGTAACTACCCACTTTTGCTGTAATCAGTCCAATCTCAAGAAAGGGAGAACTCCCAGGAGAAAAACATTAATCCCTCTTAATGATTTAACCACTTTTAAAGGACTCACTACCATTCATTACCATTACACTGGGGACCAAGCTTCAGCATGATTTCTGGCAGAGAAAAGCCATATCTAAGTGAGAGCACATATCAGTTTACACACACACACACACACACACACACGCACACACACACACAATTGCTATATTTCTAGTCACCTTGCACATGTTACATATATTCTGATTTTTTGTTTTACATGTTATATCATTTCTATGTTCCAAATTTCTCCATATTTTCCATTTTTAGAGTGAATAGTATAGTGGGATAATTTTAAATGCCTTTTTTTTTACACAGAAATTTGAAAGCAAAAGAGGATACCTGTTTATGTCCCTCAGATAGGTTTGACTTTTTATTAGTCCTGTAGCATCCAAATCATGCCTTAAAACTCCTACTAATTTCAACATGGCAAACAAAATGCTGTGTTAATCCAAAGTTTAACTGATTAATACACATATTAGAGTTAGCATATTTATTTTAGGCTAAATTTTATGACGCAAAAGTCTCAACCCTGGTGCATGAACCCCCTAAATTGATGGGTGTAGGACATTTATGCCTGTTTTGTGGGTCTTTTCTTTCATTGCTTTATGAGGCTTTTAAACTGTGCACAGAGATTTATTGTTGTGTCTTTGCTTCTCTGACAAATTGCTGGTCATACTTGTGATTTATTTTTCACTAATTTGTTCTTGGAGAACAACCTTGAAATGTAACTCTCAGATACAACACTCTCCCTATGGGGAAATGGTGATCTGACTCCTAGCCACACATTACGGTAGAAGTGGAGCCTCCTGGTATTTGCACCAGGTATAGGTCAAGGGCAGGTCCTAGTGCGGATGAGAAGCAAAGATCTTTCACCAACTAGAGCAGTGGAAGGGCACAGATTTGTCTGGTATTGGCCACTACCACAGGCCTTCACTCAGTTGCAGAAATCAGCATAGGAGGAACTGTGGGAGGGATGGCAGGCCTTGAGCAGGGATAGTTGTTTTGACTAAGGAGGTAGAGTGCAGGGATATAACTCATCATAGAAACATGTGAGCAGTTCTTGAAATAATAGAGAAAGGATAGTTAGTGGATTAAAATAGACCAAAAAAATCACATTAAAAAATGCTCTTAATTTGTAGAGAGATCTCTAAACTAGAGCAGTGCATTCATTTTTCTTGAGAGTATTTACTGAGTGACCAGAACAGTGCTGGCACATTGCATTCATTCTTTGTCTACCCATCAACTGGTGAGTGCCCACTGTGTACCAGGCATGTGCTGGGCCTCAGAGGCACATGTCCTCTAAGAAGTGGTCACCCCTGTCTCTTTTATGGTGGGATAGACAGACACACAAACCACACCTAAGAACAAAAAATGCTAAAGCAGATTTATGATGAGGTGCCGTGGATGCATTCATTTACTCAGCAAGTATTTATGAAGTTTCTGTTGTACTCTAGCCATTGTGCTAGGTGCTGGGAATATGGCGGACAGTGAAGCAGATAAAAATCTCTGCCTCAGGGTACTTAGAGCTCAGTGATCCTAGAATTTACCCCATAGAAAAAATTTTGTGCCTCCATCAAGGTCCTGCAAAGTTTCCTGGAAGACATTCTAGTAAGGCTGAGTTTAGAGGGAGGGAGGAATGAAGGGAATAAAGGGTGAGGGTGAAGGCAGGAATGGAGGTGGAGTTGAGTCAGGGACAGTAGTGGAGTAGAGTGGAATAGATGGGAGGAGAGCAGATTTTTAGTATTCAGAGTATTTGTAATGGCATAGAGATGTGAAGCAACATGGTTAGGGCCTGAACACATGTTCTATATGTAAGGAAAGAGATGACTTATTCCTAGTCCCAAAGACAGGTAGACAGACAAGGTGAATACATGAAACACACAAAACCACATAGACAAGAAAGTGCTGGGTTAGCTCGGGTGGTAAATTGATCATTTGCAGAATCTGGGTAGTAGGCCTATTGCAATAACTTCCTCCAGGTCTTGCCTCTCACCACTGACCTACCCCTAGAGTCATTCTTTGTTCATTAGCATTTCCCAAGTCCTGGGCTCAACATATTTTGCCCATATAGAGATAAATGTACTTTAAAGATAGAGTTTGTCTCCAGGGCCTTATCTCCAGTTATTAGGAGACAAAAGTAATTTTCTACAATAGTAAGGAATTAAAATTTTCTAGAAGTAAAAGCCCAGTTTGAATGGAACATAGAGGAGATGGTTAACATTTGCAATAGGGCTTTGTTTTTGAGAGTTTGTCTTAATTTTTGTAATGCCTCAAATCTTCCCTCCATTTGTGTGTGTGTGTGTAACTGTGTGCATGTGTGTGTGTTTGGCTAATATAATTTTTGATTTCTTATCACTCCCTAAGATCTGCATCTGTCCACTTGTGCAGTTTGTCAGAGGTACCCACAAGCAAAGAAAACAATTTCATATATTTTAAAAATCCAAGATAAATAATGCTAAAAATGAATAGTAATTAGTTTTCTATTAACAGAAATGAACAACCTTTGGAAAAATGGTCCTGATGGAGAAAGAGAAGAGTTTTTGGTGTTTGTTTGCTTTTACATTGCTGCCATGGTAAAACCTCCCCTCTGCTTATGAAAATTTACCCTTGGTCTCATTCTGCTCCTTTCTTACAAGCCTGGTTATCATCCTTTGTGATTGCAGCTGCTGTCCCTATTCATAGTTCTTGCTTGGTAACTGATATCCAAACTTGAGGATCCTTGAATTCTTGCCCCATGTCCAGGCACTTTAAATCTCCGTGGCCTTTCCCAGCTTCTGTGTCTGCTTGTTGTCTTGGTCTCTGTACTTTTCTCTCAGATTCTCTATTGGGGCCAGCTCCCAGTTCTAGTGATAAAGCTGGATTCTATGTTGGGACTTTTCAAGGTGTTACTTCCAGCTTATGTGCAAAAGCAGTGACTACAGGGTTGTTGCTGAGGAACATGGCCAGGCTGGACTTCTTTATGTGCACATGGTTCTCCAGATTCCTTCAGGACAGAAGTTGGAGTGCTCTTGAGGATGTTGAGATTGACTTCTTGCAGACTGGATATGTTGGCTTTCACGTGCTGTAGATTTCCTTCTGTATGAATGGTGTTGGATGGTTCCTCAAATATTGGCTTGACCTTCTCATTTTGGACCACATTTCTTATGAGCCCTTGGCCTACTTCATTGTTTGCTGTTTCTTCATTAAACTTTGGATTGTCATGCTAATTGAGTCTCCAAGGGCTTCTTGTGAGAGGTATTAGTCAAAGCTGTTTCCAGTTCTGGGTCAAGGGTACTTTTTCTTTTTTCTGAGTTTGGGCTTTTCTTCTGGGATGTCGACTCTCATTTTCTTTTCTCCAGTGAAGGGCATGTAGTCTTCCTGTCTTACTATTCCAAGGGCCCCTTCTCTGTGCATGAGGTGGTGCTTGTGGTCAAACCAGTGGCTCTTTTCTGTATTTGGTCTTTCGGGATCCAGCTGACAGCATTTGACTCTGAGGGTCTGGATGAGTGGTGGTGAACCTATGGTATGTGTGCCTCAGTGGGCTGTTCATATTGTCAAAAGCTCTAGAAGGTTTGCCATTGCTGATCTAGAACATCATCCTACTGCTTCAGCTCTCCTCATGGGCAAGTATTATAGTATAACAGTTAGGGTTATTGGGAACAGCATGGCAAAGATATGTGATGCAGGGGATTCCAGGAATATTCTAGGATTTATACTGTTGAATGCTTTCTGTGGAAGAACTGATGGGTCCTTTAGGAAGTTCGTATAATGGATGATCAAGTTGTTTGCCTAGGGGGAAGTGACTCTTAGAAGAGTGACATCTACCTGGCAATGACAGTGCAATAGTAAAGTCATATTAACATAGCCAGTAAGCAGTGGGTAAGGTGAATAGTTTTTTCTTATTAGCAAGGCAGGAGGTAACTGATTGCTAGAGGACAAAAGATAGGAAATGCTTTCTCTAAAGTTTTGTTTGGCAGTATTGTCAGAATCAGTCCTGACATTCCCATCTTTTTGTTAAGTATCAGTTTTTGCTTGGGCATGTACAAAAGCAAAGAGGCTCTTTGTCCATGAAAATATGTTCCATGGGTGATAGATTTGTTCATAAGTGCTGGGTGCTGACCCCTGGGGTTTGTCACATGTACCTAGGGAGACTAACTTTTTGTCTTAACTCACTGCTTATATCAGACTTGCTGCAATTCAATGGCAATGAATTCCCTTGTGCCAAATCTTTCTTTTGATATTTTTCCTTCCAAGTTACTGATGCAGTAACTTTCACCACCAGGTGAAAATGTCTAATAACCTTGACTTACTTTGTTTCATTGGATCAGAAAACAGCCACGCCTCTTCCATTCCTTCTAACTGTTGCCAATTCACCTCTGCATATACTGTAAGAGTTATTCCTTTCTTTAATCATGTAGCTAAATCTCACTCAGGGAATCTGCAATTGATTTTTCTTCCCTTCTGTCCACATAGTGTAGCCCCAGACACTTATACAATAGCCTCTCGGATGAAAAGGAGGGTCATCTTCTTGTTACCTGAAGAGATGCAAATTTCACGAAAAGATAATGTTGCTTTTGCCAGTCCACTCTTTGCACACTCCCACAGACCATCTGCAAACTGGAGCTTTACAAAGACCATCACAGATGGCATTAAACCCTGACCTGTGAGCAGAGTTGAGCACTGAACAAAATAAGCAATTGTGTTTCTGAGTAATAGCAGGGAAATCACCAACATAGCCAGAACTGCCATCAATACACGGCAAGGTTCCTGTAAATCACCTTCCTCCCCAACCAGATCTTTGGCCCTGCTACTCTTTCTGTGGAGCTGTTTGAATTTTTATTTTGTTATCAGGTTTAAGGGCTGCTCATCAGCTCTTTTTTGTTTTTTTTTTTTTCTTTTACTTTTCAAAAACATTCCACTTCAATTCTCATCATCTTTGTTCCCCCGTTGAACTGAGAGCAAGTGTGCTTTTAATGAAGCACTGATCTTTTTTTTTTTAAGTGTTTTTCAGTGGGCCTAAATGATTGGCATTTATTGTCATTTTCTGCCTGCTTTCTGCCTGGAATATAAAGGAACCATGGAACTATTTTCTTTCTTCTTCTGCAGGCCCAATGTGGTTTCACTTGTTTTTCTCCCAGGGTTTTTATTTTCCTTTGCTGTATCTTACCTCTCCTTCCCTCCTTGCCTCCTCTGGTATAATCTCATAGGGGCTTTTCAGAATCTTGAAGGCAGAAGTGGGTGGGTGAGTCAGATGGCTGGGAAATTGGAGAAGGCAACCTAGGCAGAGAAAGATAGTAGGATGTGGCCTATGGGCTTGCTGCAGGAATCTGTGGGGCACAAAGTGATGGGGACTTACGTTGCCCTTTGCCTGTTCCAGTATCCTTTGCTCAGGCCCAGGCCGTGACATGATTAAAGAGGCCTGACATGACATCTCCCTGGACTGAGGTTTGCATGAGTGTGCTGAAGTTAAAGCTATCTGCCGGGTGTCTGGGCGGAGCTCCTTGTCCTTGGTTGTAGCTGTGCCTGCTGAGACCCCCACCATTGAACACTACAGACTTGATGCACAGCAACTGGACACCCTCACTGCACCTTCTGCCTTACTTCCCTTGGGGCTGTGTTTCAAACAATCCAGAGGTGAGTAGGTTGACGCTCATCTTTCTGCAGGTATCTACTTTTTAATGGATATTTCCTTATAAGAGCTTGATTTTTGACACGAATAACCCTGTGACTGGCCATTCTCTGACCTGCATGACTGTTGTTATCTGCACCTAGTATTTGAAAAGGTGTGGTAGGAAGGCATAACATACCTGGCACAATGCTGGGTATATGACAACCTCTCTGTAATTGTCTATTCTACTCTTCCATTTCCCCTTTGCCTACTCCCTATGAGGCCCCAGCTGGGCTGCTGTTGGGTGCCTGGGGAATAGACACCAAACCGAGCACCACTGGAGAGGAGATGAGTGGTTTCCGCATGGCATTTGAACTTCTCCCCTTTGTGATGTCAGCCTGCTGGCTAACATGAGATCAATAACAGCCCACCATTTCCTTTTAATTACTATTTCCAATTCCTAGACTTTAAGCAGTTCCAGCAGCCTACAGGCTTTCATTTTTTTTCTTTGCCTATAAAATACTGTGGAACTCATTTAATGAAAAGGGCCTAAGTTTCCCTGTGTACCTAGATGCTTGATTTTCTCTAATTTTCAGCTCTAATTCCAGGGTTTTTTTTCCCCAGTACTCATAGATAGGGCCCAAAAAAAAGACAGCTGGAGGGATCATGGTCTGCCCCAGCTGGCTTGAGTAGGGATGATGGGAAAAGGATGATACTATCGGGTGTACTGAAAGCCAGCTGAGAGCAGATTGTCACTGTCGAGGGTGTGTGTTGGGTAGAGGGAGAGGGAAGGAGGACTCAACTGTGTAAAGGTGAGTCAAACACTGCCTAAAATGTGGAGAGAGAAAGCAGGCTACCAATGCTCTGGGCTTGAGTAGCGTGCGTACTTACCGGCTTCTCACCTGTTTGTTAGTCTTTGTGCTTGACGTTCCATCTGCGTGAGATGCTTGCCTTTCCTTGTCAGGAGACTCCCCTATGCTTTCATTGTGGTCTCCAGTACCTTTTCACTGCTGTCCTCCCATTACCCGATCTTCCCATTGTACTTTATTTTTCTTTCTAATCCTCATCACTACTTGGCATTGTATAGTGCAGTTATTTCCTTACAATACAGTGTGTCTCACCCATTAAATGTGAGCTCCACAGGCCAGGGACTTTGTACATTTTGCTCTGTGCTCTATTATCAGTACCTTGAGAGGTGCCTGTCTTATTTTATATGATCAATAAAAATCCTTTGAATGAATGAATGAGTGGGTAGGTAAAAGTTGTTAGCGCTGAGGCAACAAACAGCAAAGTGAGAGGGTGTTATATAAGCCTGGCACCAGGCTCCATGGAGAGAAACATAGAAGATTAAATTTTTTAAAAGAGAAAAAATGATACAGAATTTCAAAACAAGATGATAGGAAATTAACAATGGTTATTATATTGCATTGTTATCTTCAAAGTAGTTGCTCAGATTACCAGATATAGGCATGCAAAATTGATCAAACAATGTAAATGCTAACTGTTCCTTTCAATGAACTAATAGAAATTAATAGTACAATTACCTTAGCTGTCTTGTGTATATATATATATTTTTCCTACCCCTTTTCTTTTCTCCTTTCCTCATCCCAGTTCTTTCCTTTTGAGCAGTTTCTTTCCCTTTCACAATATCTATTCTACCTTTTGGATCTTATTTACTCCTTCAGTTTCTTACACTAAGGAGACAATATCATGTTTACACATGTGAGTCTGATTTATGCCACTTATGAGTATGGTCTCTTGTTGCATCCATTTACCTATAAAAGCCTCGAGTTTATTTTTCTTTATAGCTGAGTAGTACTCCATGGTATAAAAATACCACAACTTTTTAATCCATTCCTCAGTTGATGGGCATATGTGTTGTTTCCAAGGTTTAGCTATTATAAAGTGTGCTGCTATAAAGAAGGGTGCACATATATCACTGTGGTATGTTGTTTTCAAATCTTCTGAAAAAAATACCCAGAAGGGGAATAGCTGGACTAAATGGGACCTCTACTCCACACTGGTTTCCACAGTGGTTGTACCAGTCTACACTCGCACCAACAGTGGAAAAGGGTTCCTTTTTTCCCACAGCCACTCCAGCATTTGTTATTGGTTGAATTTTTGGTGATAGCCACTCTTTCTGGGATGAGGTGGAATCTCAGTGTTGTTTTAATTTGCATTTCTGGAATGACCAATGATGTTGAATATTTTTTTGTGAATTCATTTGCCATTTGTATTTCTTCGTTTGAGAAGTTTGTATTCTTCTTCGATGCCTATTTTTGGATTGGGTCTTTCTTGTATCTTCTTCCTCTCCTTTCCTTTTTTCTCATCCTTCTCAGTTGCACTGTTTTTCTTAGGATTTACCTTTATACTGTTAAGTATATTTATTAGCTTTTAATGGTATTATTGAGCTCTCAAATATGGAAGATAATGAAGACGGTAGCTTCTTCCTTCTTTTTACTGTTAATTATAATAAAGCCACATTGGCAGGACTTATAACACAGACTGTTATCATGAATTCTAACTGGTTTTTGTCTTAGTGTTGCATTGCAATAGACTCAGTCTTTTTCCCTAGGTCTTTGTCACTGTTTTCCATTGGTCTTTTGAGTGGATGAAAAGTTCTTCCTCTAATAATTTCTTTAGGATGGAAAAATGCCTTAAACTCTAGCATGTTCAAAAATACTGATTTATGATTGTTATAATGAATGATATTTTTGCCAGATATAAAATTCTGTTTTAATTGGTATATATTTATGCACTATAATAAATACATTCATTATGGGGAATTGGTGCATATACTTATTACATTTTGATCTTTTTTACTTCCCTCACCCTAGCCCTCTGTTCAATATCCCTCCACCTCCAAGATCCATACCAATCTCTACAAAATCCATCTCCCTGTTTCTTATCATCTTTTATTTTGCTCTTTATATTATTTATACTTTGGGATTTTCATATAAGAGAAACCATGTGTCATTTAATCCTGTATGTCTAATTTATTTCATTTAACGTTATGGACAAGGTTATCCATTTTCCAATAAATGACTCAAATTTATGCTACTTTATGGCTGAATAGCATTCAATTCTGTATATATACCACATTTTCTTTATTCATTTACTGATGGGCATATAGGTTCCTTCCAAAATTTAGCTATTATGAGTTCTGCTTCTATAACATGTATCACTGGAGTATTTGTATTTGACTCCCTTGGGAATATACCCAGAAAAGGAATAACTAGGTCAATTGGAACTTCTGTTTTTAGTGTTTTGAGGAATTTCCATACCAATTTCCATGCTGATGGAAGTAGTAGTTTATATTCCACCCAACAATGTAGAAGTGTCCCTTTTCCCCCATAACCTCACCAATATTTGTTGCTTTTGAGTTCTTTATGACGGTCACTCTTTCTGGAGTTAGATGTAATCTCAGTGTTGTTTTGACTTGCACTTCTCTAATGGCCAAAGATGTTGAACATTTTTTTCATGTACCTATTGGCCATTTGTACTTCTTCCCTTGAGAAATGTCTATTCATTTCAATTGCCCATTTTTTGATTGGGAGTTTTATTTTGGATGGGGTCAAAATTTTTTAGTAGTTTATGTATTCTAGATATTAGTCTTCTGTCCAAGGGCTATGTATAAATTTCTTAAGTCATAGTTTGCTTTTCAGAGAATTAGATGTAACAATATTACTCCACTGTTTTCTGGTACTAAATGAAATAATGGTAAATTCTGAGGCTAGCCCTTTACTTGCCCCATCAAAAGTGGTGTCTAGATGGTCAAAGACTTTTTTCTCTCATAAATGTACTAAATTGTGTTTATTAAAATTTTTCTGTGTACTCTGTGAACTACAAAGTATTCATGACTTCTTTTATTCCTGGGGATAGTTGTTGAATAATATCTTTAAATATGCTTTTATGCACTCTGCAAATATTCTTTTTCATTTTCTCTCTGTTCCTTCAAACTTTTCATATATTTCCATTTCATTTTTTTCATTTTGCCTATCATTGTCCTTTTCTGTGTTAGTAGTAGTGTCTTATTTTCTTTTTTTATTTTAAAGGTAAAAGAACCAAACAAATTCACAAACACACAGACATAAAACAACATAAAAACAATAAAAACAATACAGAATTTCAGACAAGCTTATTTTCTTTATATTGATTTCAGTTTTTCTTTTATTTCTCTAAAGATTTTTAAAATTTTACTATTTCCAGATTTCTATTGATTCATCTTTCAAATTATTCATTCTTAACTGCATTTTATATTTTCCCTGAGCTTTTATACATGAACTTTATCTGTTTATAATCTGATTATTTCAAATATTTTTTTTTCTGGTGCCAGGACTCAAACTCACGACCTTGCTCTTGCAAGGCAGTCACTGTGCCGCTGAGCCTCTTCAGATACTTTTAATGCTGACAAAAAAGTGTCCAACACAGACGATTTGAAAAGCAAAACAATTCCTCCATATGATTCTAGTATAACCTCCCAGGAATATATCTCCCCATCTGCATTCCTAGTTTCAGACTCTCAAAGATCCCTGAGTTAGTTCAATGTCTGTGTTCTACCGTACAAAGCAGGCACACTGTACAAAGTGTGAAGTGACTTACTCAGGGTCATATAACTTATACTTTTCTTTTGACTTGCTGTCTGTTTATGCCCTGCGTATGGTAGTCCCGAAGCCACAGATGTCCCTTTTCTCTGATGGGTGGATCTGACTTGTGTGAAGGTCAACTCAAGTCATACGTGGCTGCTGGGCTGGACTGGATGGGGGAGAGATCATGCTATTTTAGAGAAGAAGACATTGGAGGAGAATGGAAAATGTTCATTGGACACCAATCAATGAACCAGTCAGTGCTCAAGCTCAGATTTTCCATCATGATATAAAGAGTTAGAGAAGCTAAAATGGTAAGTCAAACCAGAGCAGCCTTTGACCTTAGCCATCTGAGGACTCATTGGAACAAACTATTGCTTCTCCACATAAGGAAAAGGGAGGAAGGAGAGGTTAATTTTTAATTTCTGAGAAGGTGTGCTTAAAACATGTTACATTTGAAAACTCTACCAGTAATGACTACCTCTCTTTTTTCTTATCTTTAACCTTTTTGGTTTTTGAAATAGTAAATGAAATTTAAAACACTCCTATCAGTAAGGTACCTAGTCTGTAACCCTAGACAGGAGGAAGAGATTCACAATTGTAGAGCATAGCTGACTCTGGGCAGGGGATTGTTCTGGGGATGAGTTTTGAGATTTGGAGTCAGAAAAGCCAGAAACAGATTGGAGGGACATTCTGGACCTCACAGGCACAGACTGAGCACCCTGGGACTTCAGATCACTGGTGGTAGAACGGACTGGAAAGACTGATGGGTCATCTGAGGGGCCTGGCCTGTGCTGGGTTTTTCTAGGGGGTGCAGCTGGGATGTATGAGGAAAGAGAATGTGAATGCTGACCCTGCCAAGAACAGTCCAAAACCATCTGGCTCCTTCGATCACTCTTGCCCGAGAATAATAATATGAGATCCCTATGGGTAGTATTCTCATTCTGCATGTGAAAAAAAGGGGCTGGAGAAATGAAGTAGCTTGCCTGTATGATAAGTGTGACTTCTGACTGAGCTTGGATGAGCTCTCTGAATTCTGGCTTCCAGTGTTTACTTCTTCCTCCAGTGCATTCTGGATTTGGCTCTTTCTTTCTCACCACCAGTGAATCCTTTCCAGCCCTAGCACTTCCTGGATGCTAGCATCACACTAGAGGTGATGCCATGCAAAAACTGGCCACAACTGTAATTCTAGCTGAAGAGGAGTTTATTTTAAAATATTATTGAGTATTTTCACATTTGAAAGCAGCATACCACATTTCAGAAAAATTGGAAAATAGCAAGAACAAGAAAAATTTAAAATAATTGCAGCCTGCTAGCACAACTGCTGCAATCATTTAAATCTGTCACTTTTTGGTCATTTTCCTCATATATTCAGCTTTTTAAAAACATCTAGCGAAAAGTGTACTGCATATACAATTTCATTTCTTGCTGCTTTCATGTAGCTTTTTGTCATAAGTAATTTCCCCATAACCACTTTAATGGCAATGGGATATTTGCAAGGAGCTAAGTCATGAAGCATTTACTAACCATAGTATTAATTTTACTGTATTAATTCAATAGGTGTCCATTAAGAGCTTTGTGTCTAGGCTCTCCAGATAGCTGTTGTCCCACTGATGTCACCCTGATACACCAAGGGGTTTGGGATATTTGGAAACGTGTTATTAAGATCCTCACACAAGTTAGTGAGGTCCCCAGACTTTTATGACGTTAGTATCTCAATGGATGGCACAAACCACATCCAAGTTGCTTGGGGCCCATGTGCAAGGAGGTAAAAGCACCGTGGGTGCATCTACAATTTTCTTTCTAATTAATCTTCATGGATTTTTAATTGCCTCCTAGTTACCCTGTTGGTAAAGAAGGGATTCCTCTCCTAGAGTTATGGGTATGGCTGAGCGCATAATTCTCTGCACTGGAAAGAGGAGATTGACAGTAGTTTATCTGTCACAGATACTCAGGCTAGGGGAGGAGAACACCAACCAGCCTGCAGGGTCCCATGAACGTTGTACTTAGGGGCAGAGTGAACAACTGGGGGAGCAGTAGGTGCCAGGCTGGAGCTGTGAAAGGCAGGTCTTGTATCTCAAGAAGGTGGGTCCCCTTGGTTCTTGCGGGAGGGTGTGCTGCTTGAATAATTTTACAAGCCCGCATAGAACTGAAACCCATTCCTTCAGGGACATCCGCATCTGTTCCCATTGCTGGGAAAGTTTGTTTGTTGCAGGGACTTTTTCTGTGGGAAAAGAGTAGGGAGAATAATTAGTTGCTGAGCCACTTGAAACCTTACTGCCTTAACCTTAAACCTTAATTTTAGGACTTCTGCCATTATGATCAAAACTATTTCTCCTCTTTGCCTCCCCCTCCATTTTTTCCAATGCTTCTGTCTTTCGTTTCTGTTGTTGTTTTGCAGTACTGGGGACTGAACCCAGGGCCCAGGCCCCGAGTCACTTCCCCAACCCTTTCATGAGACAGGAGATTGCTAAATTGCCTGGGCTGAGTTTGAACTTGTGATCCTCTGGTCTCAGCTGCCCAGAGTGCTGGGATTACAGGTGTATGCTGCATACTCTGCTATATTTGCTTTTCAATACTAGGGTCTTTGCTGATTTAACTGCATGATGTGGTTGATAGCAGAGACTCTAACACCAGCTAACCTACATTCAAGTTGAGGCTCAGGTACTATCTGGGTGATATTAAGCAAATTATTCACCCCTCTATGTCTTGGTTTCCTCATTCATAAAATGGACCTGATGGTAATAAGACTATTTACCTCATAAAGCTTTGTGAGGAGTAAACACTGCATATATGTAAAGCATTTGAACAGTGCCTGATACGTGCTCTACAAGTTGTAAGTATGGATATCAGTGGTTTTTTTAATGTGTCAGTTTATAATAATTTATTGTATAATAATTTGTTTTTCTCTTGTCAACCTTTCTTCCTAATTCTCTAAGACGAAAGTTGCCATGGGCTCATTTCCAGTATTTATATTATGTACATTCATCCATTTCTTCATTCATTTGGTCAATATATGTTGAAGAACCTCTGCTTTGTACCAGTTCTACTTTAGGTGACAGAATCCATCAGCCAATGAGACCAAGAAGCATCTTAGAACCTGGGCCTTTATGGGAAAATGGGTGGACAGAGAATAGGTGAGAAACGAGCTGAAACATTTTTATGAATGGCAAAAAACAATTGGAAGGAAGAAAAGGAAATGAAAAGTGACCACCTAAGGGACAGTTTGGCTCCTCTGTGCAAGACACTGGGAGGAGGCAGGGTGGGGTTCTCTCTTATTATGGGATGGTCTGAGGTCTCTGGAAGGGACCATAGCATCTCCATTTTTGTTTATGATAGTTACAAGATTCATTAATTGTGTCTTCCAAAGAGTCTCTTCTTCTTGTCTTCTCTCAGACTCTTTCCTCTGACCCCAGTCATCTCTTTTCCACCCTACCAAGAAAGTCTTATCTTGTTAACTAAGCTTATGTGTCAATTTTGTTCTATAGTCAGGAAAAAGAGACAGGGAAAGACAGAAGCAGAGATATAAGAGAAAGAATTACTTTGAGATGTTAAACTCAATTTATAAAAATAAGCCTTTGAGGAATGCCAAGAAAGGTTATGCAAGAAAAACAAGGCTTAATATTAGTTATTAGTTATTTATTGCTGTATAATAAAACACATCAAAATTTAATCACTTGAAACAACAATAATTTATTGTTTCTTATAACCCTGTGAGTTGCTCATTAATTCCCCTTTTGGCTTTACCATGCTTTACTCATTCAATTGCAGGATGGTTAGGGCTGGGAGACCCCCATGAATTCTCTTGTGCATTTGCAGGACGAAGTTTCAGACACAAGGCTTACTGGTGTTCTTAGCTTACAGAGGCCAGACCAGCTTCTTATATGATTGTCTATGGCAGCATTCCAAGCCAGGGAAAACAGAAATTGTAAGACCTTTTCCGTCCTAGGTCCTAGAACTTACACAGGCTCATTTTGGCTGCATTCCATGGGTCAAAGGAAATCACAAGACCATCCCAGATTCTAGCAATGAGATAGGTGTTAAATTAAAAATTTCATAGTTCCTGTTATTGCAGCTGAGATAAGAAAGCTGAAGATGTTCTGTAAGAGCATATCTATGAAGAATGATACACATGCTTGGTGCCATGTTACCCATTGGGTTGATATTTCCCCCCTTGACTGAGACCTTATACATATAAGCAAAGCTTTTGGTGTTTAGTTGTGCAGAAAAGGTTATGCATAGCAGACTTGAGACAGCTATTATTAGATAAACTTTTTTGCAGGGTTGGTTTTTGATTGACATTTGAGAATTTGGATTTCAGGAAGGACCCTCTGCCTTCTCATTGAAAAGTATGGCTCAATGTACCTGAACTGTTTTGCAAGCAATTTGCCTTATGCTTTTCCTTCTGGGAGTGTGGAATTTTGGTACATATTAGGCAGAAGGTATCCATGTAATAAGCCACCAGTGAAAACCTTTGGCACAGAGTCTCTGAATGGCATCTCTGTGCACCATGCCCTGTGCACTGCTGCATTTTGTGGCTCAGGAAAGAGCACCATCACTGTGAAGCCCCACAGGAGTGAATGTCAGTCGTGGAACACAGCTTTCCCTGCCTCCCACAACCCTCTCCAACTTGTTGTACAAGTGGTGTTGGCAATGGAGGTGGCTGTGAGTGCACCTGAAGTCTTTTGTCACACCATCACTGTTTTCCAGGGAGTCCCTGGGCGGCCAAAAATGTGTTGGCCTGGGGAAGAGGCATGAGAATCTCCCTTGGCAGGTTTAAGAAGAGTCTATCCAGCATGCTAAGGTATTGACAACTGTTGAAGGAGAATTACTGCTTAAGACTAGGAACAGTATCATATAAAATGATGACATAAGATTTAGAATTCCACAGAGATGAATTCCTTTTCATAAGAAAAGGTGTGCCATAAGGCACACTTAATAGCTGTATGGCCTCAGGAAGATTAATTAACCTCTCTGATACTTAACATCATAAAATCAAAGTGATTGTGCAGGTAGAACAAGGTAGTATATATAATGCATCTAAACTGTCACTAGCATAAAGTAAATGCTTCTTAAACTTGGGTCCATTTCAGGTATATATGATATGTTTTTTTTTTTTTGCATGTATTCTGTGACAAAAAAAATATTTCCTTTATGATGTGAGAAAAATGAGAATTTTAAAAAGAAAGCTAAAACTTAAAGTTCATTTCCATGCCATGATTCGCTGGTAGTTCTTGAGCTCAGTCTTTCCTTGGCTACCCATGCTTAGCATACCCTTGACATTGGGTCTTTCCAAGCTGTCATTGTTCATTAACATTAACAGTGACTTAGAAGGGTCCATTTCTTAACTGAGTGACTAAAGAGCTATTTGTCACTGAGAAAGGTAAAGTACCTCAAATATTTTGTCATTGTTTTGGTAGTTTTAATTTGACTTGATTTCTTATCCAGAGTCATTTTTTTCTTAGCAGGATCACTACCAGGGTATTAAAAAGGAGAAAAAGAAGGCAAAAAAGCATGTTTTTTTTTCTATAAGACCATACTTTTTTCTGACTTTATTTTCTTATGATTTAGTTTGTGTTTCCTTTCCAGCTAGTAATGAAATGTACTTTTCAGGAAAGGTCAGAGAGGCTCCAGCAAGCTCTGTTGCTCTGTAGCCCATTCTTGAGGCCAGGGTTGCCTGAGTTCAGTGGTGTCTGCTGAGAAATTCCTTGGGGTATGAGGCTTCTGGCTGCACCTGTCCTACAGGGTAAGTAAAAGAAGGCAGCATGACCCTCAGGCTGGACCCTTTTCTGGAAACCTAGCATAAAAAGAAAGCCAAGTGAGAACTCCTACTGTGTGCAGGTTAGTTGGTAGGTTTGTTTTCAGGAACTTTCTCCAAGCTTACAAAGTTTTAGATGGAGGATTGATAAAGAATTACAGGACTTTTCTTTTGTTGAAATTGTCTACAGGACAGAGATTATTTGTACCAATATAGCACCTGACATCTTGACAACTTCCTTGAGCTGGCACACCCCATTTTGTACTGTTATCATGTCTCCATATGTAGGAATTCTCTATCACACATTGGACTATGAACTTGTATGACAAGACTAACCAATAACTTTGTTTTACATTTTTTGTATTTTCTAATATTTTGAAAACTACCTGCCTAAAACTGCTGCTTATGCATGTTTACCATTTGACAATGATACCTTTATACAAGATGTTGGAGTTGAAGAAATACTAAATAACAACAAATACCACAAGAAATTTCATCCAGTCTCATTTGGAGTTAATTAGAGACATTACAGTGTCTCAGTCTTTCTGGGAAGTATAAAAAAAGTAAGGCAGTCTATAGGTAGATATTGAGCACAACAATCTACCTACCAAGGTGTTGGCCCCTGTAGAATATTCAGAAACATCAGGCATAATCTTTCCATAGTCATGTTGGTGAGCAACAGTTACTGCCCATGAAATTCTAGTGGGTAATAAAGATGATGTATAATTTAGCACTGAGCTGTATGGCACTAATGTCAGCAGAGGCGATGAATATAGTAGCCTAGAACAGTTAGGAAGGTTTCTTGGAGAAAACTGGAATGAAACTAGGACCCTAGGGTCAGAAAGTGTCTACATTGATTAACTCTTCATACCCTTTTAGAGTGAATCTGCTTCCACTTTTCTCTTAGACCTCAGAGAATTTCCCTGGAGAAATCAGATTATGTATCCAGTAGTGCTGAGTTAATAAAATCCAGCTGTTAAATTTCACCCCCTCCCAACCAGTGCCATGCAGTTTAACTCTCATTTCTCAAAGCCTCAGCTATTGAAATAGTCTCCTTAAATGTTTTTTCTCTCAACACTACCTGATGCTTGGAATGATGGGAAATTCTTTTATCTGTGAAATAAAGCTAATCCTTGTGTAAGTCGCACAAAAATAAACAACTCCCCAAATTAAACTTCATACATTGTACTTTATCAAGTACCTGTAGTCTATGTATGTGTATATAATTCAGATGCAATAATGAATAGTTTGTTGTCCTCAAAAACTTTACCTTCTAGACCAGAAGTTCAAAATTATAGCACAATATGAAAGAAGCTGTAAGAGAGGAGGGTAATTGTAACTCCAGTGAGGCAAGGTTTCATGGCAGGGATAGGATGGGGTCTGGTCCATAAGGAACAGCTGAAACTTACAAATATGGAAATGATGGGAATGGAAACATTGCATTCAGAGTGCACATTGTGAATGGAAACACAGGAGACAGATACGGAAGCAGTCCAAGCTTGACTGAGGCTAGTGATGTGAATGAGTGTCATGGCAGTGAAGACTGGAATGGTGGGTAGAGTTGTGAGTATAACGCTGGGGACTGAGTCCTACCCTTCAGGTAGACCCAGGCTCTTCCAAGAAGATTTTGAACAGAAAAAGGACATGAAATTTAGGTTGCCATTCTGGCCATAGTGTGCATGTGGAGTAGAAGAGAAAAGATTGCAAACTGAAGATGGGAAAGGTTAGGCCTCTGTCAGTGCCTAAGTGATCCATGCAAAAGGGGATCTGTGCTTATCTGTCTGCCTCCCCACACAAGACACACTTTCACGTAGGTTATCCTTTTAGAATTGTAGAAATGTAACAGCTTTTACCCACAATGTTGCCCCCTTTGAGCCAAGGAATGCTGCCCTTGAGTTTGACAATAACTGTTGTCTCTGTGACAATGATTCTGAGCTTAGAGCGAGAGTATGTCCTGCTGGGAAGTCACTGGACTGATACAAAGACCTTGGATCCCATCCCTGGGACTGTGGGTCTTTCTGCTTTCTGCTGGTTACTCTTTGTTCCCTGTGCACCTCCTTCAGGTGGCACGTCCTCTTATCCCAGTGGGCATAACCCTAAGCTTTGCCAGCTGTCATCACAGGGCTGATGTAGGGGAAAGAGTTGCTTCCCACATTTAGCTTAGAGCACTTTAAAGCTCCTACCGACAGATCCTATTCAAGCTGAAATGAGTGGCTGGGGGCAATTCATACATAATTTCCTTCTATTTAGTGACTTCCTACACCATAGGGTCTGTATGATTTCTGTTCATTTAATTAAAGGTTATATTGGCAAATTGTTATTCTCAGGAGTGTGGGTGTATGGGGAGTGCTTTTGGAATACATTACAGGGTAATTCCTTTTGCCCTTTATTGCCTCTGCAGGCCATGTGAAATTGAGTCACAAATAACACATTTTAGAATCAGACAGAGAGACTGAGGCCTGTGCTTCCTTTTGCTTTAATAAGACAGTGAGCTTGTATAGGTAAATGACCCTCTGGTTATGCAGGTGAGGTAGAAGAGGTAGAATCAGATAACTAATGGGAGTGATTTCTTCACCCCAGACAGTGAGTTCAGCAGCCTTCGCTCTCCCTGGGCATGTGTGAATCTGGTAGTTGGGTCTGATGCTGAAACATCTGGAGGGCCTATTACTGTTAATGGGAGCCTCTTCAAAGCTCCCACCAGAGACCAGCCCCAATTACACACAGATTGGAGGAAGGGCAGCCAGATCCAACTGTCTCTCTTCAGTCTCCCTCTCCAGAGGCAGCTGTATTTGACTCTCACAGTTTTGGGTACTGTAAGAGACACATTGACAGGTGGAAATCTGTGGCAAAGTTGCTCACTATCGAAGCAATTGACTAGTTTGCAAAAGATAAAGGATGCCAGCTCTTCAAGTATTGGGAAGTGGTGGGAAGTGATTGGATGGGATGGAGTGTGGGCTACAGGCAAATAGCAACTATGTGAGGCAGCATGGTTTCTTCAAACAGTCAGCAGACTGATCTCTACATTGGTAAGAGCTGCAGTCACAAGTAGATGTGGCCACCTCTAGTCTGGAATGTGTTTATTCCTGTGGTTCAGAGCCAGGGAGTTAATACCTCTGTGCCCCATGATATTCCCCTTTAGTTAGAGCAGAGGTAAGAAGCTGCCATTGTAGGGGACTGGGAGTACTGTGGAGGGAGGAATGAAGGTGGACTGGCGTTTGTGTTAAGCAGGGTGGGTCTCAATGAGGTGACCTTGAAACAAAGCATGGAGGGAGTGAGGGATAAAGATGTCTAAGGGTATACTGAGGCAGAGATACCTCAGAGGGTACCAGGACACCCTAAAGTCATGCGGAAGCCTGTGTGATGAGGGACCAGAAACATGACAGGGTCAGAGTGGAAAAGGAGGAGAGGAGAGAGAGACAGGAGTGATGCAGATTATAAATTCTCTAGTAGCCACTTATCTAAAGACACTGGTTTCCATTTGGAGTAAAATGGGATCCATGTGCTCACTGTTACTGAACACTGGAGTGATATGAGACAGACATGGAAACAGAAAAGCCAGCATTACAGAGGAAAGGGAGAAAAGAACGATGTAAAAGATGCATGTATGAGACAGCAGAGAGAAGAGACATCTGTCCAGCCTAGGAAGCGAAGGCAAAGAGGGCCAGAAAAGGCTCCTCGGAGGAGCTGTCAGCTGGATTTGGCCAGGCCCTTAAATGAGCCAGCTCCTGACATGCTACCTCCTACCTCACTCTCTTTGTACACCTGTAACCAAGGCAGCAAGGGATCAATTTCTTCTCTGGATTATTGGGCAGCTGGTATGTTCCTGCCGAATTGTGGTTTGTCTAAGGTCTGCATTTAGCCTCTTTCTGGAGGGCTTAATCTGGGCTTGATGATTTGGACACTCACTCAGACTTGGGATCTGGTTCCTGTCCACTGCCTCCTGACAAGTCAATGCCCATGCACATGTCTCACCTGGCGGGGTTTTCTTCTATGCTAATCCTTCATTGAGCACTCTAATCCCAGAGCTGCATTGTGGGGGAAGAAGTGAGGCAGAGGAGGAGACAAAGTAGGAATAGAGGGGTCTCTACAAGCTGTCCACAGCATCAAGAGAAAATACCCACTTTCTTGGCCACAGAAGTATCTCTGGAAAGGACCTAGTGAATCGTTTGAATCAAGCAGTCCATCAGTGTACAAGAGGAAGGGAAAAAAATTTATTTGGCACCTTTCTGTCTGCTAGTATTCAGTAGAAAAGCTGATGCCATGTGAACTCCTTTTTTGGAGTTGGGAATAAACTGATCCAGGAACCAAATAAAAGCAGTAGGAAAGGGACACTGCTCACCACTTCCTCTCAGAACCCATTTATACAACTCGTGCTTGCCATCTACCTGTTCTTTGGCTCTACTGAGTTCCAAGGGTCATCTTACCTTCTAGCAGATATAGGAAGGCTTCCCTAAATCTATGATTAGTTCACTTCAGCTGTTAGGAGCTTTGTGTCATCTGTAATCCATTGGTTCAGTTCCTATGAACATCTTGAAAAGTAGCACCGAGTCTTGCAATATTATCTTCCCCCCCTTGCCTGTGAGTTGAGCCCTTAACTGAGCTCGCAGTACTCTGCTATGCCATTTTGTCAGGCAGACTGCCTCTGGGGATGGCAACGAGTAGTTTGTCCCAGGTCATTTTTGTACTTCCTTTGCAATAAAATAGATCCCCTGTTCGTGACAGTATTATTTGGACAACCCTTAACATACGAGGCATTTTATCTACTGCAGATTTCTGACAGAAGTGCTGCAAGCAGAGCAGGCAGACCTACACAGCAGCATATATCTATGTCATTGAGAATTAACTGATGTTTCTGCCAGTGAAAAAAGTGCTCAGTGAAACCACTGCTATGCCAAGGGGTCAGCCTCTTTGTGCTGCTGTTACTGGGCACTCAGTGCTGACAAGGGTTGGACCAGCCTTAGTGAGAAGGGGCCCATGATGCTGGGTCTGTTCATAACCTCCATCCCTGGGCAGTTACTAGAGTGGATTGAAAAGAGAAACTGGCCAGTACCCATCTTGTGTAATTGGTTCTTGCGAAGTTAATCTGGAGTGGATTTTCTCTTGTGCGATACAGAGATTTCAAGTGTTGGAAGCACTTTTGTATGTTCGTCTGGGTCTCCTTACCACTGACTTCCAGATTTCTTTCTCCCAGATCCTAACCCATGGCTAAGTTATTTAGCACACCAAGAAGTGTGCATGTGTGCTACAGTTATGACTGAGATACTTCCTGGAGGCCATTCTTGGGTCGGGCTGTGATTTGGCTTCCGTCTCTCTTCAGTGCCAACGTTTCCTACTGCTCACCTATGAACTAGGCCCAGCTTCATTCCCCTTTCACTGAGTGGTCTTAGGAAATGGGAGGACATAAAGATGGATTTTAAAAAAAGGTACTCAAACTGCAGAGCTAAATGATATGGTGGATACCTGACCATAAAAATTTGCTTTTTTTTCTCTGCAATTTGTTTATGCTTCCTGTATCTGCTTGTCCTGATATCAGGTATACCACTTTAATCATACAGTGCATTGCTACTGTACCACCTTGGCCATATGACTCTGTAGGTATAATAAAAATTAGCTCATGATGGACAGCTCAGGTCATGGAATTGCCAGGTATTTCAGGGTCAGCTGTTGGTTTCCCCTAGAATCCAGTAGCACACAAGAAAGTATTTTTTCAAACAGGGTGGTTCTTTGCTGCAAATGATCTTAAGAATTTTATTGGTCTGCATTGAAAATCTCACCTGGAGCTTGCCCAGCACCCTCATCTACCATCATCCCACCTGCACACAGTTTTGTGTAACACACAGTTCGAGTGTCAGGGCAGTTTCTTCCGCTGCCTGCACCTGGGGCAGCCTCTCTTCCTCTGACAGCCTCCTGAGTCATCAAACAAATGTATTTGAGGTGTTTTCCAACCTGTCATACATATTGCTTTATGATCCAAGAAACAATCAAGGTACAGTTTTTCTTTTGCTTATGAGGGGTGCCCAGGTCATGGAAGTTTTGCAGATGTCAGAGACTTGTCAGGTTCTGAGTGTTTGTGGAGTTTATCACCCATCTCTCAACAGTCACATGCCCTCTTAGTAAAGTATCTAACCCACTTCCTACTCCCAGTGCAATTAGTGAGATATCACCAAGATAATGAACAGATGTGATTTTTTTTCATACCTGGAATTGAACTCAGGACCTTGGGCTTGCCACAAAAGCACTGTGTCACTGAGTTATCTCCCCAGCCTGTGATTTTTTTTTTGTAGCATGTCAAAAGATGAAGTTTCCTGAGGGCTACATTTTGACCACAGTGTTAAATAAGCCTAATACTATTTTAGTGAAGTTGTACTGTGCTCCTGGCCATGGAAAAACAGATGAATATTGATCTCATTGCTATAATGGGTATTGAAAAAAAAAAGGCAGTTATCAACTCAGTGGTTATATGCTGTGTGCCAAGATCCATGTTGATCTGCTTCAGTAAAGATATTAAGAAATTATTATATCTATGCAATTAGTTGACATTGGGAATATCACTTGACTAATTTTAGAGTAGCTTATAGTCCTCTTCTATGACCCACCTGGTTTTTTTGAAAGACAGTCAGGTAAATTGAGAGATGTGATATAAAGCACTATCTCTGCCTCATTCGTGTTTTTGGCTATGACACTAATCTCAGTTCCTTCAGGATGCAGTATTGCATATAATTTATCATCTTTGGAGAAAAGTGTATGATTTCATCTGGCCCTTATTATTTTAATAGTTGTTACTCAACAGTCAGGCAATGAATGTGAGGGTCCGCTCATTACTAAGTGTATCTGTGTCAATTATACATTGAGTGACAGAGCAAATAATCACAGTGTGGCAGAGCAGATTCCTTAGGCACAATATGGCTTGGGCTAAAACCATGTTATGGCGTGCTTCCATTGCCTTTGCTCTAACCAGATGGCCATGATGGCACTTTTTAAGGCTTTTGATATTAGGGTAACCTCACACCCCGTAGTTTACATTTCTTGACATTTCTGAGTTTTCTTCTTTCTTGGAAGTTGTTTCCCAGGAAAATGTTTGCAGGTGTCTTTAGAAAAAGTATCAGAGTTGTATTCTCCATGTACAGTTGTGCTAGTGTTGTAGGCTTCTTCCTCAGGGAGAATTTGTCTACTCCTGAGCCTGCCTTCCACTCCTGCCTGTGGTCTCCAGACCAATAACCAGTGTCAGGACTTGCCATACCTTTAGCAAGGATGCACACGCTCAATTCTAGGGAGCTGTAGATGATACAGCAAAGAAATTGTAGAACTTCACTAACCTGTACTCTGGCTAATTGCGTCTGCAAACTGACAGCTGGAAACTAGATGAATGGACTATACTTTCACATTGTGGCAACTGATGTCTACTTTCTCAGCGTGTGTGTGTGTGTGTGTGTGTGTGTGTGTGTGTGTGTGTATTTGTGTGTGTTGAGTTCTGATGTATAACAACACCCTAGCTGGCTGTCCATCTCTCTTGTCCCTTGGAACCCCATGATCTATCACCCATTAGCACAGATGTCTGTCACTCAAGGCATCCAAAGTACTGCTGCAGCCGTGCTGCATGTTACAACTACCTTGCCCCTGGATGTTGAGGGTGACTTTCTGGCCTTTCCATTTTAGGAATCCATTAGTCCAACAAGTCACATACCCAGGGTCTCCTGGTTCCAATTTTTTGATTCAGAGTCTCTAGGAAAGAAAATCTGATGCAAAGCTTATATTTTAATATTTATTTAAGTCTATAACCCCAGGGCATTGAGAATAAGGAAGGAAAACAAGTGAGGTAGGGATGGAGGGAAAGCAGACTTTGGTAAGCTGGCTGGAGTGTCATAAACATAGGTAAAATAGTTTTCTCAGTGGTGAACAAATTGTTATGGATTAAAGGAGTCATTTGTGGGAATGAAGGGAAAGGTTGAATCTGCCAGATCCTTTCACAGAGACTGTTATGCTTTGCATCTTAAATGTGCTCCAAAGGTCCACCTGCTAAAGGCTTGGTTGCCAGGCTATGGCATTACTGGGAGGTGGTAAAACCTTGAAGAGGTGGAGCCCAGTGGAAGTGAGCTGGATCATCGTGAGTCTGTCCTTAAACCTGGTCCTCCCCCTTTCTGCTTCTGGGCCACTATGCAATAAAGCAGCTTTGCTCCACCATGTGCTCCTACTATAGTGCTCTGCCTTGCCACAGGCCAGAAGCTATGGGGCTCAGCAACCATAGAGCGAAACTTCTGAAAGCATGAGTCAAAGTAAATCTTTCCTTCTTGTATAAGTTAATGTACCTTAGGCATTTTGTCACAGCAACAGAAAGCTGACACACACTGAGACATTCACTGTCCTCCTCTTACTCAGTCCTTGCCACCAGTCAGTCTCCCGAGGCAGTATCTGGGGATGGAAGATGCCTGCTTCCCACTGTGGTTGGAGGAGCTGCAGCCTCACATTCCTTCTCCTGCTTCCCTGCCTCTGACACTTACTGTCCACTGTGCTCAGGATGTTACACTGCCTGTTTCTCATGGACCTAATAGAAACAATATACCTGTACTTCTTATTTTAAAAGATTATTGTAAGAGAGAAAAAGTTGAGAAAAAAAACTTACATAGAAAATCTAGTTATTGTTTTTATGCAGATTTTTAAAATATGACTAAAAAGAAGGGAAGAGAATTGAGCAGGACTAGGGGCTGAGGATTTAGCTCAGTGGCACAGCGCCTGCCTGGCAAGCGTGAGGTTGTGAGTTTGATTCCTGGTACTGGGAAAGAAAAGAATTGAGCAGGACTTTTAAGGATAGGTGTGTGGAGAGCATAGGGAAGACAGGCTGGAGGAGCACAGGGCAGATGGGAGATGGATAAAATAGGGGCTGGCAAAGTATGGCCAAAAGGCCATATCCAGTCTTCTATCTCTTTTAATAGTAAAGTTTTATGGGAACACAACCACACATATTCACTTACGCTTTGTCTTTTGCCATTTTAATAAAGTTTTTATAAATAAAACCAGAGTTTGAAAAGCCTAAAATATTTACTTTGTGGTCCTTTCACACTCCAGGTGCAAAAGAATATGAAGTATAATGTAGTGTGGTTAATTAACAAATGTGAATCACCTTTTTCTGTCCTTGTTTCCTCTGGTCTCATGAAGAATTGATCACATACTGGCTACTTAATAACAGCTGATTTGTGGTCTCACTATTTGGAAAGACATTTGACACCATAATTTACCAAACAGAGAGTTAATCCCAGCAATTTACAAATTTGAAGTCAAGACAGTAACCTACCCAGAACTTGAGGCAGTTTATTCTATCCCTGTTACACTAACCATATTAATAATTGAGACCCAGTCTCACATCTAATTGGGTATAGAAATCGGGCTCTTCTAGAAAATTGAAATTAATTGGGATTCAGCATTACAGTGACTCTCAAAAATACCACAAACTGCTGAACATTGAGTTTCCGCAGGCAGCCAAGCACAAATATAAAACATTTCCTAGATTCCTTGAGGGGAGGAGTTACATCTCCCAGTCTCTGGCCAAATACCAGGCATATAAAAGAGACTAATAAGAACTTGCTGAATAAATGAAGTGTCGAAAGTAGTGCCTGGCACAGGGAAGGTTCTTGGTAAATGTTTGTTAAATTATCTGGCTAAATTATCCATTCATTCCAATGAATGAGGAGTTTCAGGCCACAGAACACAGATCCTGATACCCCAAGCTGTAGCTCTGCATATGATGTACACAAGTAATTTAAAATCTACATCTAATTTATTTGTCAGAATGTTGTATTGCCATTGGTTGGCCCCCAACACTGGACAAGCTGCCCAATCAGTGCTATCTAACAAAACAGTTACATGTCAAAGCTGGACAGCTCTGTCAGGAGGGACCTCATGGCTGTGCTGCTTCAAGGCCAATTAACTGGTGTCTGACATCTTCCAGTAAATCTAAATGAAATGCATTCCTGTGAATTCTAATTTCCAGTGCATTTAATTGAGCTTGGGAGGGAAGCTACCATTTAGTGAGTAAAATGAAAGTGAAGTAATTGAATATTTTTCCCAAATTGTATTTGAAATGTGCTCCATCAAGTGCTGTTTCAGAACCCAAGTGACCAGCTGCACATGTTTAATATTTGGAAAGGGAAGAGGAGTATTTAAATGTCAGCCTGTAGCCACCAGGAGGGTAAATACAATAGCAGCAGTTCAATTACTAGATATGGAAGCTGCTTGGCATTCAGTTTTTTTTTAAGTTGAAAGTTAAATAATGTGGTCAAGAAAGTTAGGATGAGTCTGAATGACTAAAAAGAAAAAAACCAAACTTTTGTTCTTGTTCCTGTCTTTCTCCAAGACACAGAAAGGAGAGCAGTCCTGTTGATTTGAAATTGTAAACATTTTGGTGATCTGAACCAGTTGACCACACATTAAAATGTTAAGCCCTTTATTCAGTAACTATTTATTAAAGACCCATAGTGTTCCAGGCACCATGGGAGGTAAATGATTGAGCAGGGCTGGGTCTATGGCCTGAAGGAACTTTGTGTTCGATAGTGAGATGACATATACCTCGAAAGCAAGCACTAAGTAATGAAGTAATACAGACTTCTGACTGTGAAAACAAAGCTGTCCTCTTAAGGGAGATGGTATTTGAGTTGTAAATATTTGAAAGAGGAAGAGAAAGCTTGGGATCTATTTGGGCAAGATGAAACATTTAATTGGGCTTGTGTGGAAGATTTGTAGAGTAAGATTATGAAATACATGGATGTAGTATGGTTGTGGAGGTCTTGAGTGGGTTTGTGCTGTTGAATCAGGCAGGCTTTCAGTATAGAAAGAGTTTGACCAGAGGTAGAGAGTAAGAGTTTAAAAGTAGTGCTTAACATTACTAATCATCAGAAAAATTCAAATCAAACTGCAGTGATATACCATTTGTTATGATTTGTGTCTGGATGTCCCCCCAAAGCTTCATGCAGTCATGGGGTAGGCTTTCAGAGTTTATGATTGATCCAGGATCCAGTGCTGGGATTATGGGTGTGAGTGCTATACCCACCCTGGGGCAGATAGTTTGCGTACAATGTAAGGGAGGGAAAGAGGCTGCTTGCTGCCACTCCTCCCTTTTTGTTCTTGTTGTTTTGCTATTCAGCCGCCATAAACGGTTGCCCTGTGCCATGTGCCACTCTGCCTTGGAGCCAGCCAAGTATGAACTGAAATCTCCACAAACCATAAGCTAAATAAACCTTTCCTTCCTTAATTTTGGGTGTCAGGTATTTTGTCTCAGCAATGAGAGAAAAGTAACCAAAACACCATTTCATACCTATTTGGATGGCTACTATAATAAACAAACAAACAGAAAATAGCAAGTGTTAGCAAGGATGTACAGAAAGTGGAACCTTGTGTGACTGTAATAGGAAACAGCCACTATAGAAAACTATAGAGGTTCCTCAAAAATTAAAAATAGAAGAGCCATATGATCTAGAAATCCCACTTTTGGATATATATGATATATATCATATATATTTATTCCAAGATAATATATATACCTATATTCATAGCAGTACTATCTACAGCAGCTGAGATGAAGCAACTCAAATGTCCACCAGTAGATGGATAAATAAAATATTGTGCATGCATGTATGCCTGTGTGTGTAATGAAATATTATTCAAAATTCCCTCAAAGGATATCACATCACCTGCTAAAACCTGGATCAACTGTGAGGACATTCTGCTAAGTGAAATTATCTATTCACAAAAGATACGGTGTGATTACACTTATATGAAGTATCTCAAGTAATCAAATTCACAGAAGTAGAAAGTAGAGTATTGATTTATAGGAGCTGGAGGGAAGGAGAACAAGTGCAGTTTAATGAGTATTAGAGTTTTATTTGCAAGGTGGGAAATTTCTAGACTTTGTCTCATAACAGTGTGTGTATACTGAACATTACTGAACTATATACTGTATACTTAAAATGACTGAATAAATTTATGTGATGTTTTATTTTTTAGTACAGTATTTATAAGGGTGTAGACTGTGACAGTGTAGTATAAATTAGATTGGGGCTGAAAGAGAGAGAAATAGAAATCAGAGACTATGCTAGCTAGATCTAGTGAGAGGCAAGTAGGGTAGGGATAAGAAGAAGAAAGAAGAGCTGTCAAGGTAGAATTAGCAAGCTTTGGCACTGTTGGATACTGGATGCAGGGAGCGGAAGTCAGAAATAGCTTGGAAGTTCCCAACTTTGCTAATGAGAAAATGGTGGAAACTTTCCCAGAAACAGTGACTTATATGAGGAGATAAGGAATTTGGTTTTGGATTAAGGTTGTCTGATTTTACTGTGTGTCGAGAGCTTTGGAGGCTGTTTTATTTTTTTTAACATTTTTTTCTCATGTTTTGAAGTATCTGAACTTCAGCTACTCACTTGACCTTGCTCAACAATTAACTCCTAACTCTTCAAATCAAAGGTGGGCTGCACATTTCACAGTGTGGGTCTCTGATTAGTTCTTTCTCTACATTCTTGAATTGGGGTTGGCTGTTCTTCAGGAGTTGTGACAGTTAGCTGCGAATCTTCTTTTACTGTAAAATGTTCTTTCTCTTCCTTCAAAAGCAAAGTGTCCATCCTTTTCCATTAGAAACTTTATTTTCAAGAAGGTTGAAAGGACACAATACCCTTACCTCTTTACTATGGTCTTTCTTCATCTAAGATGGGAGCAGCCTCAGAGATGTCAGCTTATGTCTTTACTTTAGGCATTTCACAGGGACCAGAGGTTTGCAAATGTATTCATGTCAGCACTTTATAAGGTCACCACCTCAAGATTTCCAGCATGGTGGGAGTAGTAGATTTCTAATTTCAAATCTGTGCTTTCACTGTCAAGAGATTTGGTCAGGGGTGGACAAGGAGAGCAAGGAATTCGCCAGGTTTCAACCTGGCATGAGTTGGTCTACAGAAATAATCACCTATTTGATTATTACAAAATGTCTTTTTAATGTTTTCTATACCGGGAAGTAAAAGAAACATTTGGGGACATTTTAAAAGGCCAAAATCTTGAAATGTAATAGGATATAATTTTATGATCGTTATTGTGTCACCTCTGTCAAAAAGAATTTGTATTACTGATGTTCAGAGGTATAAGGTTGCCAATGCTGAAGTGAGGTTGAGCTTTGTTTCATACATTGCATAAATGTTTTAGCCCTGAATGGATCAAATGCTTAGAAAATTCACCTTAGGCTGTGGAGAACAAGTCACATTCTGAGACAAGAGTTTTATAAAAAGTATCTGACTGTATGACTATAAGAGATTGTAAATGATTTTTGAAGTTGCAAATGTGATATGTATTTATTAAAGAAATTTTATAAAGTGTAGATGAATAAAATGATCCATAGTTTCACCACACAGAAATAATCACCATTAACATTGTGATTTCTCCTTCACTATTGGAGGGTGTGTGTGTGTGTGTGTGTGTGTTTTTAAGGGGACCATAATGTATATATTAGTTTACAGTCTTATATTTTTCAATGAATATATAAGGCATACCCTTTGATACAACTGAAAATTTCTTTTTAAATGTCTTTTTTAAAGGTTGCATAGTCTTTATTTTACAAATCTTCCCCGCTGAACATTTAGATTATTTCTCTTTTGCACTATTGATTTATACTTGTTATGCCCTGCTTTAATGAGCAACAGCATTTCTATTTAATCTCAAATGTGTCCCAGGTTCAACAATGACAAATGTGACCATGATAATCATTTAGGAAAACTGTAACAAAAGTCTTACTAATTTTTGGCATAGTCACAGGTATTTCTTTGGCACAAACCCCTTAAAAATAGAATGCCCATGTTAAATGACTTACAGTAGCCTTCTTGCCCATAAGCGTATGTTCCAAGACCCCTAGTAAATGTCTGAGCCTTATACATAATACAGTGCACTAAGTGCTAATGGGTAGATAGCATATACAACATGGATACACTGGACAATGACATGACTCATTCCAGGCAGGCCAGAGTGGGAGAGTGGGAGATTTTATCGTGCTATTCATAATGATTATCAATTTAAAAGTTATGAATTATTTATTTCTTAAAATTTCCATTTATTTATTTATTTATTTATTTTTGATACAGGGTCTTGCTATGTAGTTCAGTTTGGCCTTGAGCTCGTTATGTAGTTCATCCTGGCTTCGAACTCACAGATATCCTCCTGTGTCAGCTTCCCAAGTGGTGGGATTACAGGCACACACCACTATGCCTGGCAATATTTTCAGACTGTAGTTGATTGTGTATGACTGAGACTCTGGAAAGTAAACTGTGAATGAGGGGACACTATATCCTCTCCAAAGCTTTTGGTGAATATCAAGTTACCCTTCAGAAATGTTCTAAGAGGACTTTAACTTTCACCAGTACTGACTAGTCCATAACATATAAATGAATGTTTCATTTTTATTTCAATTTTCTTTTCTTGTTATTAGTATGCCTGCAGTACATAATGGTTGCATTCATTGTGGAAAATTGGTACATGCACATTACATATATTAATTCTTCTTCATACCCTTCCTCCTGTCTCCTTCTCTTGGTCACTTTTCCTTTTGCAAAAAATCCATTTCCCAGTATCCTATTATCTAACTTTCATTTTGCTCTTTAATTTGTTCATATTTTGGGTTTCTCATATAAGAGAAACAGTGATATTTAAACTTGCATGTCTGATTTATTTCCCTTAAGAGGGTCTCAAGGTGCATCCATTTTCCTACAAGTTACTCATTTATCCTTCTTGCAACAGAGTAGTACTTCGTTGTGTATAAACATCACAACTTCTTTACCCATTCATGTAGGTTTCCAATTATTTAATTCCCATGGACTTTGCAAAAAGTCACTATAATCTTTAAAACATGGGAAAATACACACATATTTTATTGGGTATGCAGTGTTAGGGAAGAAAGAAAAATTTGTAGGAAACACTGCTGGTACCTAGAGAATAAAGAGGTTGTAATACTACAGATATTTGATGTTAAACAAACTATCTCAATCTTGTCAGTAATTAGTATCATGGTAGTGACAGCTCTATACACCAAGTGCTAAACCCTCGAAGTATTTACTTCTCAAGGAAAATCTACAGATAGATATTATTTGCCAGAGTGAGGAATGGAGACTCAGAGGTCTAGAGTGAGTATAAAGAACCAGTAAGCAGCAGAAATAGAATTTATACCCAGGGCATCTGTATCCAACTCTCAATTCTTTCCACCTGGCCATACTTCCTGTGTTGTCCTCAGACCCCTGTATTCCTCATTTTGTGCCTTCAAACATTGGAGATGGAGAAAAGAGGTTAAAAGCAGATCCATGGCTCTGAGCTCTCTATGCTGGAGAGTTGTCTCTACAACTCTCTCTATGTGAACTTGGGAAACGCATGTCACTTCACAGTCTTCCTGAATTTCCTCACAGATTGCTTAGCATGTATTGTGGTTTAGATAGAAAATGTCCCTCCAGCTTTTCACATGTACTGAAGGTGACTGAATCACGAAAGTGCCACACTCCTCAGTGGATTCAGTGCTATGGGGAGGTGGGGCCACTTAGAGGAGATAGGTCACTGGAAGCGTGACCAGGAGGGGTATATTTTTGTCCCCCATAGCTCCCTTCTTTCTCTGCTTCCTGGCTGCCATCCTCTGCCATGCCTATCTGCCATTCTGTTTCTGCTTTGGAGCCTGTTGACCATGGGCAGGAACTTTGAGCCAAAATAAACCTCTTCTCCTTTAAGTTGTGGGTGCTGGGTATTTGAGGGGAGTAATTAAGAGGGCATGTAACAACTTTCCTGTTAATTTGTAAGTAGGATAGCAAAGAGCCAAAGGCAATGGGGAAAGAAAGTGCTGGACTCACTGATTGGCTCCCTTCATGGAATGGTTCTGGTTTTCACATGTTAGAGAATAAATTAAGATTTCCTGCTCCTTTGAGAATCAGAATATTAGAAAATAATAGTGCAGCAGACAGAACAGATGTCATCAAAATGAAAATAATTTAGACATGCCCTTGAAAACCACAAGTCAGCATTTATTAGACACAAACTTTACTAAGTTGAAGATGTCGAAGCAGAGCATCAATTAAAAATATCTAGCGATAGTTGAAACAGATTTATGTGAGAAGCAATATAAGTTTGCCTGAATTGCTGCATCTTGGTGGCATGTCTCCCATGGAAAATAAGCTCTCATTGACAGCCATTATCAAGTCAAATATTTTGTTAAATAGGAGCCACTGAATTATGATGTACAGAAAATGGTTGCAATGGGACCCTGAGATGGTAGCAAAATCAAAGGGAAGCAGTCAAATGAAAGTCAGATCTCTTTGGAGGCAGTTCTGACCCAGCTCTGTTAACCTTGTACAAGATAATGACACACCAGTGTCACCACCTCAGGTCACTCTCCCAGGCTTCCCCTGACCTTGTCAGGAAGTACTTTCTGGCAGGTTGTAGGTATCATTGCAGAATCTATGCCAAAGGAGACTGCCTTATTTAAATGCACAATATTGACACACAGCAACCAGGACGCAGCAGGGGAAAGCTGAATATCTCTATGGACTGGGCCGTGTCAGTAGATCCTTGACTTCATGTTCCTCATCTCCCCAGGCAGCACATCTGCATCTCAGATGGGTTTTAGGGCTCAGCCCCTTGGCTGTACCCCTTTTTGTGGTGAGGCAACTAAATGATTAGGGTCCAGACTTTGGTGTTTGACCTATGCACTTTACTCTGGATCTTGTTAGTTTACTTCCTCTTTTATGAAATTTTCCCTTTCACTCAGCCTGTTGGACTCAAGGATTTTGTATTCACTCACCTTGCCGTAGTAATCACAGTTTTTTACGTGCAACATGTCTCTGATGTGTGCAGCTGAACTCCTTAACAAGAGGTCTCTGCATTGCCTTCTCCTCAGGAAGGTCCAACATCACCGATCCTTTTCTTATATGCATCACCCAGTTTCTTTGGGTAATGGTGAGTTGAAGGTTTGGAGCTTGAGTCTGCACAGGTACATGGTGGACATTGAGGACAGGCAGGTGGCTCTAGAGGCAGCAGTGCTTATTTCCAGAAAGGTGCAGCCTCTTTCATGCAGCACTCTCATTATTTCTACATTTTTAGTTGGTTATTATTTTATTGAGTGATTTACTGGATTTAAATAAAAATATCTTGATTTGATTTTTAAACATCTGTTAATTTTGGGGATGTGCTTTTTTAAAATTTTATTGATATACTTTTGATATTCATAATGATTGCATTCATCATAGGGAATTTGTACCTGTACATAGTATATATCTTGATTCTTCTTTTTTCTTCATTCCCCTCCCTTCAACCCTGATTCCCCACCCCATTTATAAAAGCATTGTTTCCAGTTTTTCCCTTCTCTTCTCTTTGTTTTTCCTTTTCTCTTCCTTCCCTCTCCCCTCCCCTTCCCTCATTCCACTTTCCATTTGAATATTTTCTTCCGACTTCCCAATATCCATCATCCATTTTGGTCCTTATTTACCCTATCAGTTTCTCACACAAGAGAAACTGTGATATTTAAACATGTGTGTCCAATTTATTTCACTTAAAATTTTGTTATCAAAATGCATCCATTTACCTAAAAATATCTCATTTACCAATCTGTATGGCAGATAGTACTCCATTGTATATAAAAACACATTTTCTTTATGCATTCATACATTGATGGGCATCTGGGCTATTTCTAAGACTTACCTATTGTAAATTGTGCTGCTACAGAAAGAACAGGGGTGTCCATAGAGCACTATAGTATGAAGCTTTCAACTGTTTTGGGAAGATATCAAGAAAGGTAATAGCTAGGTCAAATGGAACCTCTGGTTTTAGTTTTACTTTAGAAATCTCCATACTGATTTCCATACTGGTTGTACCAATTTACACTCCTACCAACAATGGAAAAAATGTCCCTTTTTCACCACAGCCTTACAACCATTTGTTATTGTTGATTCCTTGATGATACCATTTTTACTGGAGTAAGACTGAATCTCAGTGTTTTTTTAATTTCTGTTTCTTGAATGACAAGTGATGCTGAACACTTTTTCATATGTTTATTTGCTGTTTGTACTTCTTAATCTGAAAAATGCCTAATCATTTCAGTTGCCCATTTTTGCATTGGGTCTTTAAATTTGGGGGGTCTGATATTTTTGAGATCTTTATATAGTCTAAATAGTAGTCCTTTGTCTGAGGAACAGCTAGCTTAACTTTTTTCCCACTCTGTGAGCTCTCTTCACTTTTTTGGTGGTTATTTTTGCTGTGCAAAAGCATTTTGATAAGATGAGATCACAGTTGCTGATTCTTTATAGCATTTCCCATGCAATTAGGGTTTTGTTCATATAGTCTGCCTACAGCTATGTCATCCAGAGTTTTACCTATTTTGTCTTCCAGCAGATTAAGTGTTTTTGTTTTAATATTTATATCTTTAATCTATTTTGATTTTAGCTTAGTTCTTAGTGAGAGATGTGGGTTTAGGTTTAATCTTCAGCATTTGGAAAGCCAGTTTTCTCAGCACCATTTATTAAAGTGGCTATCTTTCTTCCAGTGAAGGTGGCTGGCCCCTTTATCAAAAATAAGGCAGGTGAGTGTGTTTGGAGTTGTTTCTGTTGTATTGATCTTTGAGTCTATTTTTTTTGGTCAATACCATGCTGTTTTTATCACAGTAGCTTTGTAGCATAATTTCAAGTCTGGGATTGTGTTGCTCCCTGCCTTGCATTTGTTGCTCAGAATTGCTTTTGCTATTTTATGTCTCTTCTGCTCCAAATGAATTTTAGGGTTGAAGAACACCTTGATTTTAATTCTCCTTCCTTTATGTGAGCTACCAACTCTGTCTTGTTACTCATATCCAACATCCCTGAGCAGAGTTGACAAGCTGTGCTGTACAGTATCACATTAAGCAACATATTTCACTTATCTATTGCTGGCTGCAGATCACCCTAAAAATTATACCTTAGGGCAGCCCTAATTTGTTGCTCCCCACAATTTTACACTCTGGGTAGGAATGAGCTAACGGTTTTTCTTCCATTGTGGTCCTATCTGGCTATATAGTTAGCTAGCAGCTGAGGAAGACCAGAGCTCCTCCCTAAGTCTATTCCACATGGCTACCTTGGCCTTCCAGTGTGGTGGTTCCAGTATGGTTGAGTTCCTAGAGAACTGGTTACTTTCAAGAGCATGAAAGTGAAAGTTACCAGACTTTCTTATAGACTAGTAGGGTATCAGTTTTACCCCATTAGATTGATCAAAACAGGTAAAAGGATACCCCATATTCAAGAGGAGGGGAAACAGACTCTAGGTTTGGCTGAAAGAGGCCCTGAAGCAAAGAACTGTGGCTGCCATCTTTGCAGACTATTTTGTATACTACTACTTTAAACTACTGCAATAGGTATTAATTTTTATTCCTGTATTATTTTATTCCTGTATTTCATTGCAAACACAGATATTTTGATACCAAATTGTTAAAACGTTTTGGGTACCACTGAACATATATTTTTAAGCTCCCTAGTTTTAGTACCCTAAGTTCCTTGATAGTAGTGGTTATCAAATCAGATAAAGCCAATAACATTTGTAACAATACCAATTTTTCCTTTAGTGCTGTATCTGGCTTTAATAGAATTGAACCTTGTTCACACATTCTGTAAAAGAAATAGTGTGAATGGTTAGTAACTATTTAACGTAAAGAGTTATCTTCTGCATAAGACTTAGTACCACAAAAATATCCCTGTATGGTCCATACAATGCAGTGTCACAACGTATAGCACAGGTCTAGCACATAGGTTGCCCAAGTTCTAATGTCTGCCATGTACTGACTGTATAACCTTGATATGTTTGTTAAGGTATTTGTGGCTTAGTTTTCTTCTTTATAACATGCAAGAAATAAGACCACCATATAGAGTTGTTAGGAAGATTGAATGTGCTCAACTCAATACTAGACAAAGAGCACATGGAATCTGTCAACTTCTGTTGTTATTGGAAGTTGTTATATTATTGGTTATGTTATGAGTCAGAATGATCAGCACTGGATATTTTGGACAGGTGAGGAGAGGTCAGTTGGAGCAGTTGTGTATAGGGTCACCTCACAAATCCCACAGTTTCTGACCTACACCCCTGTTTCATCCTTTTTATTTCATCCAGTTCAAACAAAGGCACATGGCATAAGCTCAGGGGACTGTGAATAGCCATATATCAGCGGTGGCGAACCTATGGCACGCATGCACCAGGAGGGGCAACAGAAAGCTATTGTGTAAGGCTGTTTGTATCACTGAAAGCTTTTGAAAGGTTCACCATCATGGCCTTATACGCTGCTCTTACTTCCCTGTAGCGATGGTATGCTGCTGTACCCTTTCCCTTTCTGACAGAAATCTCCAGTTCTGCTCTGACAAATCTGTATGGGATTTGTCAGTCTTAGGTATTACACCAGAGGCCAAAAGTAGGCCTGTCCTGTCTCTGAAAAGGATGCTTAACCCTCAGCCATGGCAGGCATTAAGCTTGCTCTAGGGACCACTTGCTCTTTAGTTTGCCCTTGCTGGGTATCGCTAAAGCCTGGAAACTGTGTCTAGGTTCATGCTGAGCATCCCAGCACTGCACTCTCCTCAGCCATAGTGCATGGCACAGAATACCTGTGATGTCTGGAGAGCTGCTTCCTGACCCAGGCCTTATTAAAAACATCACCACCTTCCTGGGTAGTTAGGGTAGAAACTACTATAAAACCCACACACCGGAGATGGCTGCAGTCTGCTATCCTAGGAATCCAACTAGAACATTGGTTTTCTTCTTGTTAGGGGAAGGATCAGCACATAGGAGTTTTCCCTGACCTTGATGGGAATTTCTCCACTCATTTCCAACTTAACCCCATGGAATTGAGTACATAAAGCAGGCTCCAGATCCTGCCTGAGTTGATGACCCACCTTTCATCCCTTAGGCAATTCTGTGAAGCTAAGTTTCCTTTCTAGTGCCGTTTCACCTTCAATCCTGCTCACTGATGTACACACTCGCTGTAGGCACGTGGCCAGCACCAAAGGCCAGTGTTCCAGTGAACACACACGTGGCCCATCACAGCACAGTGACATCCCCTGAGGCTGTAAAGAGAATTACGTGCCTTACATACCTAGCTGTTTGGGAGACTAGAAATTCTGATAACAACATTCCTGCTTAAAAGAACTTAAAAATACTGGTAAGCCATTTAAAAATATTGCTAAAGCCACTGATGAGTTGGGAAAAAATAAACACAGAGGCCACAGACTCAATCCAAGTGGGCAAAAGAGAGCTATGTCACCCCGCGTGGGCACTGGGTAGATTTTGCGAGCTTGACCATTGGCGCATACAACCACAGCAGACAAATGGAAAAGCTGCAGACAGGAACTTCAGTTGCTCTCTCCAAAATGGGAAGTCAGATTGGAGTTCCCCACTCTCCCAACATGCATTAATTCAGGATGTCAAATAGCATCCTATATTCTCATAAGGAAGGCTGAGGAGTAAGCCCTAGGAAATGACAAAGAAAGCTGCCTGTCTCATCCTGTGATTCTGATTTGAAGAGAAAAATTCTTCCATAAGTTTATACACCTGTACCTACTTTTGTAACCTGAATTCATACTGTATGTGTGGTCTGGGAAACCTCGAGTGGAAAATTAAGTTTTAATGTAAAGTCTAGGTTGGTTGTGCCTGAGTCACCTGGGAGAAGGAAACAAATCTTCCCTAGGGGAATTCACCTGTAACGCAGGCCTCAAGTAATTTGCACAGATAATGCTCTGGGGGAAAAATGAGCTTATACTTTAGGGAAAGAAATTACCAGACTACATATGGAAGCAACGTGCTAAGATAAGAGCAAGAAAAACAATAGACAGTGACTTTAGATACTGACGTCAGAAGACACAGATTAGAATTAGCTTTAATACATTTTAAAAAGTAAAGAGAATTAGAAAATAAGAAAGCACATAATACTTTAAGGGATCTGAGAGATTTCATGTGGAACAAAATTAAAATTTTGGAAATAAAAATTATAATCAATTTTTGACTACTATAATTAACATATTTAGCAGCTAGTTAGACATACATTTTAAAAAGAATTAGTGAACTGGAATAAATCTAAGGAAACTGTTCATAATGCAGTCTATAGAGACAAAGGGATGGATAAGTGAAGCAGAGGGTAAGAGGGTAGGATGAAACCTGGATAATAATTTCAGAAAGAGAAATGGTGTATTAGGAAACAGGTGATATTTAAAAAATAATGGCTGAGACTTTTCGAAAACTAATGAAATTAAGTAGATTCAGGAAATACATTAAATCTCAACAAGGTCAAGTTAAAAAGTCTATGCCTGGCAAGGCTCAGTGAAAGTATAATAGCAAAGACAAGCATAATAAAAGTATCTGGAGAAAAAGACTGCATGCCGCTTTCTAAACAACAGATCATTTTCAGGTATGTTGACCAGCAGGGAAACAAATTGGTCATTAGACTTGATTCTTTCCTTTCCTGGACTTTCTGGATTGAGCGACTCTATTCTTAATTTTCCCAGGGAACTTTTGATGAAACTTTTAGAGACCTCCATGGGCTTGACTTTAGCAAATTGTTGAGGCTGCATGTACTAGAAATGTGAAATAATTGAACATTCATTGTTAGGAATGGGGTCCAGGAGGGGTAGCAAGACACATTTATTTGAGCAATTACGGTATTGTTATTGGGTGTATCAGATCTTTATTCTAATTCTTTTCTTACCATTTTCTTATACGTATGCATTGTAATGCCCAAATTTGCCATGTTGGAAATGTTATATACTTCATTAATTTTTGATACAAATGTAAACTTAATCTGTAACTGGCAGCTGAAAAGCTACATCACAGAAAAGCGGCACAGATGCAAATTCCACTTGGACACAGGCGCAGGAGCTTATAGAAGAGGGACAGCTCTGGAGGCCTCCTCGAGCATCTGCGATGAGCTGGGTGCCTCCCCAGGGCATCCTTGAGGCATCTGGCTTCGCCTTTCTGCTCACCTCTGCTCTCCCCTGCTTTCTGAGTCAGCAGCCAGTACACTACCTTGTGCTGCCAGAGCCCCAGCTTGCTGGGACTGCAGAGGCCTTTCCTTCTGCCTAGCAGCGCCAAAGGAACTCATCTCTAAGGAGAGATACAGAGGTGGAGGTGGGAAAGGAGGGGAGGAAGAGAGGGAGAGAGAGGGGAGGGAAATGTGCAGGGAAAGGAGGCAGCCTATTAATGTGTACATATTTACCCTGGTATTTAGAAACAACAGGTACAAAGGAAGAACAAGGAAATACTTTGAGGATAAAGCCCGTTAAGAAGATATTCTCATAATGTAAGGAAATAGTTGGTAAGGCCAAATCCTGCTTCTTCTTAGACGTCTGTGACCATTAGCTCTGAATATAGATGGTCTAGAGGCCAAGATGCTCTCATTTGGACCTCGACTATCTCTCAGAGGCCCATGTGTTGAAGACTTGGTGTCCAGCCTGTGGTGCTGTTGGAAAGTGGTGGAAGTTTTAGGTGAGGCCTGGTGGGAGGGCCCTGGTGAGGTCACTGGAGGTGTGCCCTGAGGAGGATGTTGGGACCCAGCACCTTTCTTTCCCTTTCATTGCTTCCCTTCTGCCATGAGATGGACAAACCTCTTCTACCATGTGCTCTTATCATCGTGATGTACTGACTACCACAGGCCCCAAACAAATGGGCCAATGACCCATTCAGTTCAGTGGGCACTGAAACCTCTGAAATAGTGAGCCAGGGTGAACCTTTTCCCTTTATAAGACGACTATCACAGATATTTTGTCATAGTGACAGAAAGCTATCATAGGGGGTTTTCTAGTTGTTTATTGTTTGTCTGTTTGTTTTTGAGACAGAGTCTTGCTATGTAGCCCAGACGCCTCAGACTTACTATGTAGCACAGGCTGGCCTCAAACTCAGGGCTCTCCTCCTGCCTGAGCCTCCTGAGCACTGGGATTACAGGTGTGCTGTTCCTGGTTTTAACATAAGATTTTATTCAATATTTAGTTTCTATTTAATGGGCTTCCACTATATTCTAGACAAGGTGAGTGGGGTCTCACAGCGAAGAAGATGTGTAAGAGTCCTTAACCCTGTGGTGCTGACCGTGGTTGAAGAGACATCAGCACAGAGGAGGTACCAGTTTCAGGTAAATTCTGTAGGTAAACTGAAGCAGGGAAAGAAATGGGAGAGTGGATGTGGGAGGAGGGAATGACAGGCTTTTCAAGGACGATCACAGAAGGTCTCAGGCAACGTAATGTGAGCACAGGCCTGTACGCGGGAAGGACTGAGGGTGAATAGGGAGCAGAGGGAATTGTTTTCTTGTTTGCTCTTCTCAGCCCAAGAGAAACTGCCCTGAGGTTAGGCGCCAGGTGCTAGCCTGCTAAGCTAGGCTCAGGCCGGTGGTACTGCTGTGTGAACTACCTGCCCAGGTTGGAGGGAGGTGGAGAGGACTGTGGGAAGGCCGAGGGGCTGTGAAGGTGCTGCGCAGGGCAGGGCCACATACACTAGGTCCAGAGCTGCGTTTGTGACTGGGGCACCAGCTCAAGTGTGGACCACAAATGGAAGGAACTGCTCTAGTTTGTGAACGCTATATGAGGCTGAGCCCCAAATTAATCTTTTTTTCCCCACTGCGTTGGGCACTGAGCCAAGGATTTTTCAAAACACCAACACCTAGTAAGCCAGTTTGAACCAGAACTGAGCCTGTTCGTTTTCTGAAAGTATTCAACTGGAACAATACGGGAATATTAAAGTATCTTTGTGACTAAACCAGGATTGAACTGCCCAATCACAAGTGCCTAGCTTGGGAGCAAAAATAATTCCTTTTGGAGACATGGTTCTGCATATGTTAAATGTCTCACTGTAGAGTCTGCCCTCTTTGCGCCTAAATCACACTGCCTATGTCTTCGTTCTTTAAATTGTAAGTTTGGACTTAATTCTTGTGTTTAACTTTTCACTTATAAATTTCACTTCCTCACTGCCCAACACATTATTAATGATTGGAACTACTCGCCCAGAAATCTTTGCACAGTTCCCAGATGTGAACTGGCGTGGAGGGGTGGGCTGATGGCACGAGTGACCATGAGCCTGAGAAGTACTTTACAGTGCAGAGGAAATCATGGGAGTTTTAAGCAGAGGTGGTGAGATCAGAGAGGAGCTTTCCATAGATTGCATGGTGGGGCAACATAGAGAGGATGCAGGACGGTGGGTATGGAGATTGGTTAGGAAGTGATTACAACAACTGAGGTGAGAAATGATAAAAGCAGTAGTGGTGTGTGTGCTTTAAAGTCAGAAACTGCCTGGAGCCAGGCATGGTGGCGCACCCCTGTAATCCCAGCATTCATGAGGCTGAGGCAGGAGGACTGTTGCAAATTCAAGGCCAGCCTGGGCTACAAAGTGAGTTCAAGACCAGCTTGACCTGTGTAGTGAGACCCTGTCTGAAAAAGACCAAAAAAGAAAGAAACTGCCTGGATTCAAGTCCTAACCTCACATCTCCTTGCTGTGTGACCTGAGGCAAGCCCATAGTTGCTCTGTGCCTTCTTCCTGCTGTAGAATGCAGATGCTAATGATGCAGACGCTTTCATTATATCCTTGAGAGGCTTACATGATACTTTTGTGATGTGCAAAGGACTCACAACAGTGCCTGATATATAAGTGCTCAGCAAAGATTAGTTACTGAGAAATGAGTAAACAGATTTTTGGAGCAGGTAGAATGAACTGGATTAGATGGAGGACAGGGGACAGAAAGAGGAGTTAAGGATGGACCTGCAGTTTCTGATGTGGAGGAGTTAGCTGGTGGTCATGTGAGTGTAGGGACTTTGGGAGAGGAGCAGGTTCAAAGGAGAAACTTGCACAGGTTGAGTGAGGCGTGCTTATGAAGCAGACCTGTGGAGTTCTCTGGCAGGCAGCTGACCTCACAGACCTGGCTGGTAGCAGAGCAGGACAGAAGTTGGAGTCACTGTGTGTGTTGCAATGAACTGAGTGTGTTGCACTCACTCATGGAGAGGTGTTGAATGCAGGCTCCAGTGGTGTGCTGGCGCAGCTTGACGTTCATCAGCCAGGCCACAGAACTGATGGGAGAAGGGAGGTGAAGAGGAAGGAGGTAAACTAGGAATAAATGAGCAGGGAAGTAGTGGGGTGAAAGCAGGAGAGAATTCCAAGGACAGAATCCATAGAAATTCATGCACCAAACACATCCAACAAACTACAGCAATATGTCTTTACTGATGCCATGCCAAGTATCATTTTTCTGGAGGGAGGGAAGCAGAGGGCAGCTTACAGGAGACTAAAGAGCAGCTAGGATGTGAGAGAGTAAAGAGAACCTGTGTAGGCAGCTCTTTGAAGAGTCTTGGTCATGACATAGTGGGGTAAATTTCAGATCACTGATAGAGTTATCATCTTGTATCAGGTTTGGGATTTACTGGCCAGATCAGGGAATATTATAAACATGGGACAAGCCTTTTCCTGACTGCCACCTCTTTATCCTTCTGAAGAAGACCTTCTCCTGAGCACCCTATCTCAGGTACCCCTTCTAGTTTCTCCTTTAAACCAATGTGTCGTGCATATATTTATTTCCCATCTCTCCTCTAATAAAATTCAAGATCCATGAAGGAATGTATTTTTTTCCCGTTTTTCTTTCCCATTTTTCTCATCACTGAAAGATGCTTGGTGCAATGTAGGCATTAATTATTCTTATTCACTGTATCACTCTTATCTTGGTCAACTTTCCCATTACTGGGACAAGACTCCTGATGGACACAACTTCAATGAGTAGAGGTTTATTTAACTTCACAGTTTTGGAGGGTTCAGTCCATGGCTGACAGTCTCGAAGGCAGAAACATCATGGTAGAAGGGCTTGGAGGAAAGCTGCTCAACACATGGCAGCCAGGAAGGAGGCAGGGAGGGAGGGAGGAAGGGGGAGAGAGAGAGGGAGAGAGAGACAGAGACAGAGACAGAGACAGAGACAGAGACAGAGACAGAGACAGAGAGAGAGAGAGAGAGAGAGAGGGAGGGAGGGAGGGAGGGAGGAAGGGAGGGAGAAAAGCTGGGGAAAAGAAAACATTCTTCCAGGTCATGACCCCAGTAGCCCCATCTCTTCCAACCAGGCCTCACCCTCCTAACAGCACATTTGGCTATGAACTCACCAATGGGTTCATTCACTGATGAGTGCAGTGTCCCTGTGTTATGGTTTGTGTCTGGGTGTCCCCCCAAAGCCTCATGCGGTCATGGGGCAGGCTTTTAGAGTTTGACTGATTATGGGTGTGAGAGCTACACCTGCCCTTGGGTGGATAGTTTGCATACGTAAGGGAGAGGAAGAGGCTGCTTGCGGCCATTCCTTCCTTTTAGCCCTTGTTGCTTTTGCTTTTTGTTCTGCTGCCATGAGCTGTAGCACTCTGCCAGGTGCCACTTTGCCTTGTAACCCGCCAAGTATGGACTAAAACCTCCACAAACTGTAAGTGAAATAAACCTTACCTTCCTTAATTTTGGGCATCAGGTATTTTGTCCCAGCAATGACAGAAAAGTAACCCTGTGATCCAATCACTTCCAGAAGCCCTGCCTCTGAACACATGAGAATTTGGCAGACATTTTAGATCAAAGAATAACAATTCTATCCCTCAGAGCTAGCATAAATTTGCCATAATTTCTCCTTAGGCTTAATTCCACGCATGACTGCCTTCCCTGAGAAGAACTGCTTCTATCACAAGGACACCATGTCTTGTGTTATGTTCCTCTCTGACTATGTTTTCCTTTCTGCTTTCTGTTATCACAGGCTGAGTCAGATTTGTATCCCACTTCTAGTAGAGAATAGAAAATTTGGGTGCACCTTTATGTGTGATTTCATTCTGTACATCTGGAGGTTCCACGTTTTCTCACTCACCTGATTTCCTTGTATTTATTTTTCTTTTCCTGAATGTATTTTTCCAAGTTTGTTCAGACTTTTTTTTGAACAAAGTGAAGTTGTATATTAGTAGTGGGAAAGATAGGGTAATAACTAGCAGAGGTATGGAATTAGGTTGGGGACTTGGGAAAAATAAAGCATGGGAAAGCCTACTTCAAAGACTGGGGAAGACGCAGATGTGATCCACAGCCCTACTGCAGCCTTGTTGGAGACTAATCAGACACTAGGAAGAGAATACCATAGGCCACATAGGAATTTGTGTCACTAAAAAGGATTCAGGTGGGGATGGGTGACCTATCAAAGAGGAGAAATTGTCCTATGTGTTCTAGAAGGCTTCATGGAGGACTTGGGACAGAAATAGTCTTGCAAAAGGAATAGGCTCTAAACTGCGCAAGTGACCCTTGTTTTACAAGTGGTTGAATGTCTAGGGCAGCCCTTGCTGTGAAAGAAGCACAAACTGTGGACTCTCAAGGTCAGACCTCAGTTTGGAAATCCTAGGGCAGGGTCCCTGCCAAGGTCAGGTGGGATGGGACCTGTCCTGTCTTGCTTGGCTGTTTGACCTGCCTTTTCTGGTCAAGGTTTTTGGATAAGTGTTTTCATTCTTATCCAATTTCATCGCTTTCTTTGCTGACCTCGCAGCAGAGATGCAAGGCTGGACTGAAATTCCACTTAAGGCGCGCAGAGAGCATCCTTCCCTTGCAGACTCATCAGCTAGCAATAAATGGAAATTCTTGACAGTTTTACATTTCCTGCCAGGGAGCAGCTGGTGAGTGTTTCTCCTGAGAAGCAGTCTTGGAGAAGCTTTATCAGTATCTGGCTAGAGGATGTATGTTTTTCTCTCTTCTCTCCCCTCCTCTTGCTCCCCAACCCTCCCACCTCCTAAGTCTTACCTTTAAAGACCTTGCTCCTCGTGGGTCCCTAGCCACTGAAAATTAACTTAGGGACAAGGGAAAGCTTTCTCAGCACAGCATGCTGAGTTACTTATTACTGTCTTTAAGATTCAAGAAGTAACCCTCTTTCCAAGGTTCTTTTAATGAGCCATTTCAGCATCAGACCTCCAATTTCCACTCTTGCCAGAAAAGAGCCACTGGGAAGGCCTGGGAAGCCAGCCTTACTTCCAGAGGCACGTGGGTATTGGGCTGCAGAAGCAACATAATTATTCCCCATTAGTGCTCCATGGAAGTACAGATGGTGCACCAAGTCCTGATGCTGTTGCTTGCCGTCTTTTTCTCCCTCACGGAAACATTTTGGTTTATGTCCCTTCATTTCAGAAAACAAGAGTAAGACCAGACTCAGCGTGTTCACCAATCTCTCCTGCTGGACAGGTTAATATCAGAGTACAGTATGGTAAATTTCCTATGTAGAACCTATAATTACTTGTTATTTACTCAGGCATGAGAAGACACATGATAGCCTCTGGCAGGAAAATGTGTTGATCAGAACTCCCTTTGCTGTGGAAGGGAGCTCATAATATAAAAAAAAAAAAAAAAAAATCAGTCACCTTAAAACAAAAGAGTGAAAAAAATAACCCAGTGATAATTTTTATTAGTACTTCCTCAAGACAATTAACACAGAACAGTAGACCACACTCAAAGAGATTTTTCCTTGGCCAAACCCCATCATCCCCTCTTCCAAATCTTTGTGCTTTCCCTCCAGTTCTCCTCTGACCCAGGTCTGTTTGAGATTAGAAGTATTTCTGTGCATAGATGCAAATTTAAAGTGAGTGCTCAGCAGCTCCATGCTGCCTGGAGTTGCTGGGCTGTGGGCCTCCTGAACTGCACCAGTATGGCCCACATCCCCCATGCCAGGAGCCACTAACAGCCTTGATAAATCAAGCTGGGGAGCTCTGACAGCTTCCTGGTGTCGGGGAATAATACCTGGCCTCCAGAATCGTGGAAAGCAACAAGGAAAGAAGCTGACTTTCACTGATTTTAAAGTATCTGTTGGGTTTCTGAATTTTACTGCCAGGTTTATGCAGCAGCAGTGGAAATTGGCTATTGTGATGGGAGCAAATGTCTGGTAACATACTTTTTCATGTGTTTCTTACAATGCTGGTTTCTTACAATGATCACCGTCTAGATTTTCCAGAGGAACACGTTCTGATGCATGTGTGGCTCTCTGTGTAGGTGGTCACATGAGGGTGTGATCATTTGCAGATGAGTTCCAAGTAACCAAGAAAGGCTCCTAAAAAAGGGCATCTGAAAGCAACTGGAAAATCCTGGATTGTGAGGGTTGTCATGGGTCTGCCTAGCCTTGCCTCTAAGATCTCTTCCATCCTCACTTGCCTTCGTTGGCCTGTTGTTGGTAGGCTGAATATTAGAGAAAGAGTGAGATCGGGTTAGGTGGAACAGGTCAAAGCAAAAAGGTTCAGGCAAGCAGAAGAGAATGTTAAGAACTTCTGTGACTACCACTGCCTTCAAACACAGCTCTCCTTAAACAGCTCCAGCAGAGAGCAGAGGAGCCTTTTCTGGACTTGCCTCTCTTAGCTTTCTGGCCAGTGTATCATTATGTAAACACAAAAGATGAATGTTGGACTCTAATAGAACTTTTATGAAATTTTCATACCTAATTAGGAGTCATAATTATTTCCCATTCTGGAACAAAGCGTTTTCTAACAACCTGCTGATTATGGCCTTGTTCCGGAGTGTATATGAGTAAATTCCTGTTGCTACTCTGCTGATGCTACTGAAGGAGATGGAGCTTAAGCAAATCTTAGCTCCTGTGTTGGAGCTCCTGTCCTAATGACTTGCTGATGTTTACTGCGAAACAGATCCTGGGTATAAATGTCTGAAAAATAAGGGAGTTTTCCTCTTGTTCAGAGGCTGATGGACCAGGAGTATCTAGAGAACACGTTAACAAAGGTTCCTGTAAACCACACCTTTGGGAATGTGAAGCTATTATGTAAGAAATGACCTAGGTTCTGGGTCCCAGTAAGAAGATCCAACTTGACAGCATTGGATCAGCATCACCATAGGCTCATGCTTCAATTACGGTAACAGTAGAGGACCTCACAATTGTGTCCAGTTTTTTATATTAATCTAATATATGATTGTTTCTTAACTGTGAGTTTAAAAGCATTATTTGTTTTCTTTTGCCAGTGTATCTAACTATGCATTTTAGGTGTCTACTGTTGGCAAAAATACTCCTCAATTGAATTTAGTTTCCATTACTCATGAAGAAGAGTAAGTGACTCTGGAAGGTGACCACTCACCCTCTCGAGCTTCTGTTCCAAAAGCTAGGGATGGGGGTTACCTGTCTTTTGGGTGTTCATGTGATCTTTGAGCTTGAAAAGTCTGTTGTGCTTAAACATGAAGTGTCCTCCGAGACTCAAAGGTTTGATCTCCAAAGCAGGAAAGTGCAGATATGAGGCTTTTGGAAGGTGAGCAGATCATCATGAGGGTTTTAACTTCATCAGTGGATTAATCCATTGATGAACTCATAATTTGATGCTGTTACTAGGAGACGAAGAAGGTCACTAGGGGTGTTGCTTGGAAGACTGTATCTTGTCCCTGGCTGCCGTTTCCTTTCCTTTGCTTTTAGACACCATGAGGTAGACACTTTTCTCTTCCAGACCCTCTGCCATGATGTTCCTACCTCACCACACAGTGAAAAGCCAGGTGAACATGGACAAAACCTCTGAAACCATGAATCAAATCAAATATTTCCTCCTTTGTTATTCGCAGGAGTTTTGTCACAGCAGTGAGAAGCTAACTGACACACAGCCCTCCAGAAAGAACATTTATCCTGGCTGGCTGTGAAATGCTTTCCCTGTGGGCATCTTTCATCACCTCAGGAAACCCTGTCTCCCCCAGCTGGCCACACAGAGAGTCCCCTCAGACTGACCTATAACTCTCATGTACCTCAATTTTTGCTCCTTCTAATGGCATTTTTGTGTGTGTGACATATTTTGTATTTCCACGTAACGCAGAATTAAAGCAATGACTTAAAAGAGTTTATGAATGTTTGGTATTTCCTGCCACACCTATAGAGTTCTAAAACAAAATACAGTTTCTAAATTCATTCATTGAAATCTTGTTTTGCAATCTCAGTTCTTTTTCCTTTTATTAATCTTTGTTTTCAGTACATAACAATTACCTTTATCATGGGGAATTTATACCTTTACACAATACTTCTTCATTTTTTTATCTCCTTCCTCTCCCATCCTCCCTGCCTGCTCCTACTCTTAATCCCCTTCCCATTTGAAAAAGCTCTATTTCCATTTTTAGTTTGATTCTCTTTTTAGATCCTTTTCCCCTTCCTTCCTTCCTTCTCTGCCTCTGTCTCCTGTTCCCCTTCCCATTTGTGAAAGATCTTGCTACTTCCTACTATCTATCCTTTATTTAAAATGATGTTTTCTTGGTTCAAAAGAAAAGCAGTAGTGTTCTGATGATGTCCCAAAGAGGATCTTGTACACATTGTTTGTCCTATTAGAGTCAGATGATTCTAACATACATATTCAAATTTGGTGAAAAGCTGATCAGCTGTTTCTATGTGATATGCTAATAACAAGCATGTAAATAGGAATTTTTTTATTTTTTGGCATCAGGAAACAAAGAGGACCTTGCACTTGCCAGGCAGGCACTGTGTCTGCTGAACTATATCTCTGGCCCTAGATGCTATACATGAAATATAAATTAATAACTCAGGAATAATATTAGGCAGTGCTCAGTGAATGTGCAAAAATGTGGGGCAGACTAGAAAATTCCATATTGTTGAAGACCTTTTGAGAGATAGAAGGGACCTTTGAAAGATAAAGGCATAAGATAAATCATGCTTCATGGTGCTGGGAGGATGTAGGTCTCAATGCTGGTGACATTGTTTGCAAGTAAGTATGTGGCACGGCTTTCAGCATTTGATGTGTTTTTTACTTGTTTTAGGAATAGGTACTGAGGACTGGGAAAGATAAAAACCTGCCCCAATGGATTTAAGAGCCATAAAGCCTTAGGGCAGTAGTGGAGAACCTATGACACATGTGCCTCAGTGGGCTGTTTGTATCATTGATAGCTCTACAATGTTCATCACTGCCTTTGGGTCAGAGTTTCAACTCCAGCAGTCTGGAATGCAAGTCTACCTCTACAGAAAATTAGGTCAAATGTCACAGGTTAAAGGCACAGTCACTTGAAAGGCTGGCCTTGGTGGAGTTTGAGAACTGGGAGAGGGGTGCCCCAGGCCACCTGCATCTCTGAGTGTATCACTTAGGCTTCACAAGAGAAACAGATTTAATATAAAATATATATGATACATTAAGGATTTACAAAGTAGGCTTACAGTGGCCGCCTGTGAAATCAGATGGAAGAATGCAGAATGGCCACCTGCACGCTGCTGGAGTGTTGGGGGATCCAGGTGAAGGTCAGAAGCCTGGAGCTCACTGCAGGGTGTGGCGTGTGTGTGTCTGTATCAGAAGGCTGAAGAGGCTGTGTTGGAAGCTGAACAAACAGTCTGCTCGAAGCCTGAAGGAACTGGAGTTATCTAAAGGAATGTCTACAGGCAGTGGTGAAGACCAGAGCTCTGAAAAATCAAGAGGGCTGACTTCTTCCTTCCTTCCCTTTTCATCCCATCCAGACTACAAACCTATTGGTTGGTGCCACCAGGGCTGGCATAATATTCCTTATATTATATTGTAACTACATTTTCATTTCTCATAATTGTTTGAAAAAAAAAATCTCAGATAGTTTTAACTTTGAGTAAGTCCCTTAACTGCTCCAATCCTCAGGTCTTCCATCTGTGACTAAGGACGCTTGCCTCCCAGAACTGTCCCTGGAAGATCTGGCAGAGGTAAACGCTGTGGCACCAGGCAGCGTAGCAGTAGGCACCACTGGTCCCTGTCTCTGATGGCCCTTGCTGCCTCCAAAGGTTTATCCCAGGTCTGCCTTGGCTCACCTGCCTGTAATATACACCTGTCCACTGTTCCAAAGCATCTGGATGGAGCATTCTGGGGTACAGCCGAGAGGAAAGAGTTCTGTGCTGGTGGGTGAAGGGCTCCTAGTAAGTCCTTTGTGAGGTGTGCAGAGAGGGCACGAAGAAGAGGACAGTGACAGTTCCACACTAGCAAAAATCCCCTACATGTGACTAAAATCCCCTAAATACGACTAAGAGGCCTAGTAGAGCCATAGGTGTGGGTCAAGTGAACCAGGTCAGGATTCAATAGGGTGGTCATGACGTTTATCCACATAATCCTAATGAGTTACTTGAATTTTGACTTTTGGTAAGTTAGTCACTATAGTGGATTTTGTTTTTATTTTTATTTTTTTATTGGCACATGTTTGCAGTACAGAAAGAACACATTGATGATGGGGGATTTGTACGTATACATACATAGCACATCTCTATTCTTTTTTGAATCCCTTTCACCACCCCTCATCCACCTCTTTTCCTCCGTTCCATTTACAAAAGCTTTATTTCCATTTTTTTTCAATTCTTTTTCCCTTTATTCTCTTTTCCCTTCCTTTCCCCCATCTCTTGTTCCCCTTCCCTTTTGAACAAATTCTTCCTACTTCCTGATATCTATCCTCTATTTTGCTCATTATTTATACTTTGGAAGAAACAACACAATGTTTAAACTAGTATGTTTGGTTTATTTCACCTAGCATTATGGTCTCAAGATGCATCCATTTACCTAAAAATGTTTCAAGTTTATCTGTATGGCAGAGTAGTATTCTGTTGCATATAAATACCACATTTTCTTTATTCATTCATCTGGTGATTAAATGGATTTTGTGAAGCAGATTCACCATGAACTGCACCAATTTATCTGACTCACATGGGACATAACATCCATGCACATTAGAAGTTACATGGAATGACTTCCTTCCTTCCTTCCTTCCTTCCTTCCTTCCTTCCTTCCTTCCTTCCTTCCTTCCTTCCTTCTTACCTACCTACCTACCTACCTACCTACCTACCTAAAAGTAGGCAACAAGGCACATCAAAATTCTAGGATTCATTGCAAAGCAGTCACACAAGGCTCATGAAAGCTGTGGCAGTGCCTGCCCTCTCATGCCATGGCTGTGTGTCCCAGAAGACACCTGAGCTCCGCTCTGTACCCAGGGGACTCACTGGGCAAAATGTTGGAACAGTCCTGTGTTGGGCGGTGGAGGTGGCATGGACAGAGCTTGGCTTTCCAGCCCATCCCGTCTTACTCAGGACACAGCCCCCCCAGCACATTAGCGTTTTCCTGAGAGCCACAGGCAAGAAAGGGAGGAGAGCTGGAGCAGTCCCTCACTCACAGCCTGTCCTATGGTTTCGACTGCTATGTAGCTTTTAGTTCTTTTTTGGTTTTGGTTTTGTTTTATTTGCTACCATGATAGAGTTTATCAAAGGCATGAGGAACACTGATGTTGCACTAGATGAAATGAACAAGACCATAAACATGATGATAATTCTTCAAATACGATTCAAGATGATCTTTCTGATTTTACATTCCAAGCATTTGCTTCCCACATACACACAGTGCATTAGGGTAGCTCCTGAACTCCACAAGCCAGCATTAGAAAAAAGAAAATAGAGTGATTGTATCCAATTTGGCTTTTCATTTATTCAGAATAATGGCTTTCTTTATCCAAAATGTGTTATTTGCAGAGAAATGCTAAAAGAGAGGGGGAAAGCTTAATATATAAACCTTTTCTTTTACCTAATCATCTAAAAGGGAAACTCTGAAATTCCAAGACTTAATGAGTTTACTTTTAAAGTGCACACTGCCTGCATCACATAGTTAAAGTGGGGTTTGTCTGTTTCTAACGCACTGCCAAAGAGTTAAACTTCAATTTGCTTTTTAATATATATTCACTCCCAACCCAACCTGATACATTATAACTCTTTGGAATTTATTGTCAACAAATTATGTTTTTCTTACATAATTAATCCCAAGAAAATTAAACTGTGTGCATCGCTTAGTAAATGGAAATAAATAAAATTTTAACTACATATTATGAATATTATTAAATACAATTAGAAATTACATTTATAACTCACTCTTTAATACTATGCTGGCCTGAAGGAAATATTTTAAACTTAAATATCTGTTCTGCAGTCTATTCGAAACAAAAATTATTCAAGAGTTTCTATAATTCTGAAGGAAGTTAGCAAGAGTACATATTACTCTGAGTAGAGTTCATGAGTCAAAGAATGTAGTGGTCCTGGATTCTTCTGACAAGCTTGTGGATTGTGATTCAGAGAGTGTGAGGGTCGGGTTCTTTGCTCTCTTGGCAAATAACAGTAAGTACTTACTTTGTCCTTATATGTACCAAGCAGCATTCATGAAGCGTTTCTTAGTATGAGCTATTTAATCCTCCTAATCACTCCACGAGCAGGTACGATTATTAATGTTACCCCTGTTTTATAGGGGGGGAAACTGGGACAATGCAGCAATCTAAACAAAAGTTGACTCAAAGCCAGGCTATTTGGCCACAGGATCCCTACACTGACCCACTGTGCTATGTATTGATCACAAAGCACATGGACGCATGGTGAACTCTCACAGTATGTAGGAAACATGAATTTATTGTCATCTTTCCTCAGTTTAAACTTCCAGCCCTCAAACAAGTACTGTACCTCACCCTTCCCGGGCATAAGAAGCTGTGTCAGGCTGGAGGGTTCTTTCTTTTCCAAGAAAGTTAAGCTGTATGTTGGCTCCTTGTCTGCCTAGGGCTCAGACTGTGACTCAGGATGATGATTATTCCTTTATTTTTGTCTATATGATTCTGTACGTGTAAATTTTTCAGGAGCTGCTAGACTGTAGGTAGCTTTTTATAAATGGAAGTGCGTACTCAAATGATGATACACAAGCACCTGCTTGGCAAGTGTAAGTTTGATTCCCAGTACCAAAAATAAAAAATAAAAAAACTCAAATGGTGATGAAAAGAACAGTATAGCAAGTACACACAGTATTATAGTCATTTATTATTATTAGGTCTTATGTACCATATATAATTATAGGTTATAGTTTACTTTACATATTATACAACTAGCAGTATAATAAGTGGTTCACACCAGCATTACCATAAACAATGCAGTGATGCAATAATGTGAAGATAACTATGACGTCACAGAGTGAGAGGAAGTCTTCAGTTGCATTACAATCTAAAGGTACCGCTAACATATGTGTGGGTCCACTAAAACATTCTAATGCCATGCATGACTATAGTCACACAAAGTGCAGCCATACATTTATGTAAGCTGCGTGTAACTGTTGCTGTCACGGCCTAATTCATACATACACATTGATGTGATTTGGATCCTGTCATGGTTTAGAACTAGAATGTCCCCCACCAAGCCCTCATGTGTTCCAAGGTGCATCTTTTGGAGGATGACTGGACCCTGGGAACTCTGTAACTGACTTGCTGTTAGAGGTGGGGCCTGAGTGGAGTTGGGTCACTGGGGCTTGACCTAGAAGGGTCCCTTGTCCTCTGTTACTTCCTTCTCTCGCTCTACTTCCAGGCTCTTAGGATCTGAGCAGTTTTCCTCCATGCGAGGTCTACCGCAATGCTATTTCTCCATTTGAGCCTGCCAGCCATTGACTGAAACTTCTGAAGCCGTGAGCCAAAATAAACCTCTGCTCCTTAAGGAATGGATCTCAGTGAGAAGGAAAATAACTCAGACAGATCTTAAATGCTCTTCATTGGCCCATATGATGAAGACTTGGTTACTAGCCTTAGTGCTCCTGGGAGGTGTTGAACCTTTAGGAGGTGGGGCATGGTGGAAGGAGGCTAGGTCATTTGTGGCACGCTCTTGAAGGGGATTTTGGTACCTTAGTCCCTTCTCCTCCAACTATTTGCTTCCTGGCCTCCATAAAGTGAAAGGGCTTTCTCTGACATGTACTTCTGCCATGACGTACTGCCTCACCACAGGCCCAAAGGCAACCAGGTCAAGTGACTACAGATGGAAAGCCAAAATAAACTTTTTCTTCTCATAATTAGAATTATCTCAGGTAATTGTTAGACAACAAAAATCCAATACACACACACATACAACACATGCATTTCTTACTTTTATCCCACTGAGGTGCTCAGAAACTTAGACTCGTTAATTAATATTTTCATTCTTTAGTGCTACACAACTACCACTTTATAACACAGTGACTGGAAACAAGCACCAGTTTGCTATCTCTCATGATTCTGTGAGTTGACTGGGCTCGGCTGGCCTGTCCTTCTGCTCTGTTTGAGGTCAGCTGGAGCTGTACTCATGTAGGTCCTCAATCAGGCTGGCCTGTCCGAAATGACATCATTACAAGGCTTCACCTCTGTGTGGCACTCGTGTGGCATGTAGCTGGGCTCCAAGAAGAAAGAATCCCAGAAGTGAGCATTTCAAATCCCCAGGTAGAAGTTGCAAGGTTTCCTGTAACCCAGCTTTAGAAGTCAGATGCATCACTTCTGTTTGTCAAATAAGCCTCCAAATCAAATGCAGAATCCAGGGCACATGGACTTCACCTCTCCTTGTGAGGAGTGGAAGGGAAGGAAAGGAAGGAATTAATAGTGCCACCCTGGGCATACATACATTACACTGATGTGTGCAAAAAGTGCAGATACATTTCTTTGCTATTTTCTCTTTTTGTATTCCCTCTGGGTAGTTGGGAAACTAACTCTTGTCAATTAACATCTTTGTTTCTTCTAGCTTGAGAATTGCTTTCAGTTACATTTTAAACTAAATGAGAGGTTCTCTGCTAAAGCTGGTTTAAATAGCTTCATTTAGATAGCCTGTGGTCTGCCTTTCCTTTCCTGTTCCTGAGAGGCCCTCTGGGGGATGCTCTGAGGTCCTGTGGCAGCAGGGGCAGATATGGTGCTTAGTGACTGCTAAGGCAATGTTAGTCTGTCTGGTCTGGAGGATGTTCTAAGACCCACTTTTACAATCTTTGGTCCATACTATTTTCTTCTGATATTGACATTTCTACCTATAAAGTCCTTTCCTATGTCCACCACTGTGGCATGTTAGAACCCCTGGGGCTGTTTGCTGGCCATCTCTCCCATTGCCTGTCACTGCCCACACCCATTTTTGCTCTTGCACCAAGTGGGACCCTTGCCTGAGCCTCTATGCACATCTGGAGCAGGGATGGCCTGGGTGCTTGTAGGGTCCTTCAGACAGTGCTGAATGTATCCACATCTCTCCTGGAGGTGCAGCTCCCTATTCTTTAGTACTTGCCCGGTGTCTCCTTCCAGCTCTGCTTCCTCCACTGCTCATAGCCCCCAGCTCACACGGACAGGCTCCCTAGGGCATGTGCTATGCTCCACACCAGCTTTACTCAGAGCCTAGGAGGCACAGGAGGGAGAAGCACCTTTACAATGTGGATGAAACTGTGATCACATCCTCTGAACCTGGCTCTAGGAACATTAAATGCCAGAGAAAATTTTAAAAGCCTTTGTTCCTTGATAATGTCTAGCGGTTAAGATTAATGCCTCACCTGTTAAAAAATCTTATTTTGGTAGCACATCTCTGAGCAATTCTTTCTCTTTGAGTTCTTCCTATAACTTTCTATAAGTATTCCTAACATTCCAGCATCCTTCCCTATAACCCTTTCTCCCCACCCCACCAGGCAGAATAGCTACCTCTGGCTGATGTGGAAGACAAATCTCATGAGGAAATGCAAAGTAAAAGCACAATAATGTAATTCAAGAAAACTTACATTCTTAAGTAGCAGCTACTCATAGTGAAGATCATCCACTCTGTGGCAGGGACCACTTCCGGCTACTCTGGTGTTAACCTGCCATATGACTTTGGCAAGCCACCAGTGGGAGGTAGTGTTCTATGCAGTTGCTGTCTGTCACTTCTTAGTCTGATTCCTACCTGGCCACAGTGACTACCTGTGGAAAACAAGTGAGCAAATATGAGCTGCGGACTGCATGCACTTGTAGAATTTGTACTTACTTAGCCACTGCCCACCTCTCCAAATAGAATGTAAGCTCACAGGGGCTGGGACTTGGTCTTGTTCACTGCTGTATTCCTAGCAGCTAAAACATGCCAGGTACACAGTATACAATTTTTTTTCTAGTACTGGGGATTTAACCCAGGATCTTTGCACCTAGCTACATTCCCAGCCCCTACCCCTTTTAAATTTTGAGACAGGCTTTCACCAAGTCCCTAAATTTCCTAGGCTGGACTTGAATTTGCAGTACTCTTGCCCCAGCCTCTGAGAATGCTGGGATTGCAGGCATGAACCACCACATCTGACCTAGCACACACATAAGAAATAAAATTTTTTTGAATGTTGAGTGACAGTTGACTCCCTCCTGCTTGTCCTCTGCAGGCACCTGTCCCACTTGTGATTCTTATGAGGAATTTTAGCATCATGTCCCCTTCACCTTGACACATTGAGTACTTTAAACTGAAGGAAATTGAGAAGACCCCGAAAGCAGGTATCCCTGCTCATCCCCTGTCCCCTATCTCCCGAGTAGGCCATAGAAGCTGGAATCTTCTTCACCTCTTCTTCCTGTAAGCAGCCCATAAGACCTAGAATGATCACTCTTTCACCTGTTTCCTCCCTTCTCTCCTACACCCTTCATGTGACAAGTGTGCTGCCTTGGATCCAGAGGAAAAGAATGTCACACAGAGAGGACAGAGTCTGAACAAACAGTTTTATCACCTTTAATTATACTCTTCTGTCTTCTGCACAGCTATCCATAAAAAAAATGTTTTCCCTGGGTACATGGGTCTTCATGTATGAAGACTTCCATGTCATATTAAACATATTAAATTTGTATGGTTTTGTCTTGTTAAGTTGTCTCTATTATAAAATCTCAGCAATAGCCATTGTGATGGACTGTCACATCATAAGATATTAAGATACTCCACGTCATACTTTGTTTCTACCTCCTGTCCTGGGTGGCCCAGAGAGACTGACTTTTGTGTCCTGCTCCTGCTCATCAGTGTTGTAGGGGTAGTGAGGTACACAGGGAGGCCACTACAGAGTGGCCACTCTGTAGTGGCCTCCGTAAAGAGATGTGCATTTTCCAGGTTGAGGCAGTACCTCCGAGGAGAGTGACCTAGTACCTGACTAACTTTCAGCAGTCAGCAGATGGGTGTCTAGACAATAGCAAGCAAGCCATGCTCCAGCACCCATGGAAGAATGATGCTTGAGTGGAGTGGGAGGTCTGGGACAGGAACATAACCTCAGCTCCTCCTCTGGAGGAGGCCTGTGTGTCTAATACAGGGAGTGAACTACCTGAAAGTGAGAGAGGGCATTGTGGGGAATGGGTGGGTGGGCTGTCAGCTGTCATGCTCCTCCTCTTCCCTCTGGCCCGATGGATCCATTACACTCACTGGGCAACTTCTAGCCCAGGTGGACATATGGGAAATGTTTGTGCAGTGAAAGAACGCACACAAAATAGGAGGGAGGGAGGATATGGGAAAGGGATGAGAAGAGAGGGAGGGAGGAAGCAAGGAAGGGCGGTCATGTCCTATGAGCAATGTCAGTGCTAGCTTAGAAGTCCCTATATTTTTATAATAACAAAAAATGAACCATAACCCAGGAACCATATCTAGGGTCTGACTTAATTATAACAGTATAAAGAGATACAACAATATAGTTTATACAAAAAAGCAGATACTCTGTGTGTTTATATGAAGAAATTTCCAAGATATAAATATAAAAAGCAAAGACACTTTTTAATGTGTATGTGTATGTGTAAGCACTAGTATACCTTTATGTAAAAAGAAAAGAGAGGAAAATAAGAATATATATTCATATATATATGTACACACACACATATAAATATATACATATATACATATATCATAAAGCAAAGGAAACCATGAAGAAATAACAGGACCCTAATAACAATTTCTTTTTGGAGGTGGGAGAAGGCAGGTAGTAAGGACAGAGGAGGAAAATCTTTCTCTATCTCTTTAAAGATTGTGGTGCCTGGGAATGTGTATCTGTCCTTCAAGTCACCTTCTAAGTCCCTCAAGTCACAGGAGCGTGCAGGTTAAATTTCCTTTACCTAGGGCCCAGCATGGCACGTGACTGGAGCTCTCCCTCCATCATGACAAAATTGGTTTCATAATAGAGTCTGATCCTTCTCATTCCAGGCAAATCTATCTCATCTGAATCATTGCCCTCCTCTTCTAAGGGGAGTGGAAATGGCTCAGCTTGAAGGAGATGCTTAACTACTGATGCATCCTTTTACCTCTCAGTTGGGATGAATCATATTATTGATCTTCAAGTTTGTGGGCACTTTTTACCTTTAAAAGCATTCAATTTTACAAGTGAATGTACTTAACTGTTGAGGGAATTGGTAGAATTCAGGTGCGGATGTGACTTGCCATACTTTGCACAAGATGGCAAGCCAGACATGGGCATCTATCTCAATATCCTTTACTCTTTATGTCTCTATATTTCTTCAAATAAGTGTCTACTGGACACTTATTATGGCCCAGAAACATGAGAGTGTATGGAAGTCATCGACATGTCCAGGTTTTTGTTTTTATTTTGCTATGTGTGAGGGACCTGGTAAATTGACTGTCTTGGCACAAGTGGCTTATATTATCCACTTTAATAACAACTGGTAATTTTCTGAGCCGTAATAATCAGGCCTTCAGATATTAACTCAATGGTGACTTGATCCATGTCTTTATTAAGAAAATATGTTATGACCTAGCACATTATACCATTTATTACAGCGTTCTTGGTCAATGATCATAATTTTAAAGATAATTATTGAAAGCATGGGTTTCCCCTCTATTGCAGGGTGCTCTAAAAGTAGGTGTGTGAGATGGTATAGGATCAAGGTGTCATTCGTAATAGCACATTCAGCTGGATTTATATCCCTCTCCAATTAGGGGACAATCAAGCTCAAATTAATTTAGTTCATAGCCACTAATGAGCAACAGCAAAATCAGCTCACTATAAAAATTGTTATTGGATTTTATTTCCTTCGACTTGATGAACCTCCATGCACTGAGAGGTGATGCGTGTTTGAGGTCTGCTGCTGAGGGACCTTGAGGTTTGTCTCGCCCGCCCTGTTCATGGCTTCATGACAGCTGCATCCTCTGGTGGACCCACTTCTAATGAATTGTGAGAGGTCCACAGAGATGGGTTTCCTCTGCTAACTGATCCTTGACGACTGCCTTTTATATAAATTCTGCAGTCTAGATGGCTGATATGATTGCACTGCAAACCACATGTGTCATTTAAAATTTTGTAATAACTGCCTATATTTAAAAAGAAATAGATGACATTAACTTTGACATATTTTATTTAACTCAATATATCCAAACTATTATTATTTCAATGTCTAGGTGATATGAAAATATTAATGCAATAGTTTACATTGTTTTTTTTTACTGAGTTCCCAAAATTTAGCATGTAATTTGCATGTATAGCCCGTCTCGAGTCAGTGTAGCCTCGTTTCCAATGAATGATCGTTGCACCTTGTCTGGTGACCGTCCTTTGTGACAGAGCAAATCTAGGCTGAATTTCTTCGCTTATAATAAAGCTTCATTTCCCTCTGGGTTTTGCAGGTCAGGGTAGGTGGGCTTGGGCTTGGGTGCTCAGTGGCTATAAAGAGCATGTAGAACCTACATTTTAATTTTTCCAGTTACTCTTGCAAGTCATTGGCAAATTTACAATCCCTAGGAATTGGCTTACGGCTCCTGCCACCGTCCCTACCTTCCACACCAATAAAAGCAGAATAGATGCTCATAAATATCCCATTTCCTCATTATCAGAGCTTGGCTTCACCAATTGTGGCCTCATAAAAGCAGAAGGTTGCTTTTTATTATTATTATTATTACTATTATTTGTTGCCATGCAAAGCATACTTTTTTCTTCATTTCTGTGAAGCCTGACTTCTAACTAATGCTATTGCTTTGATATCAAACAGAACATGAAGCATATTGTCAAATATATGTTTGGGGAATGAGGAGCTGCTGAGGATTTTATCTCACTGGCAATACTCCTGAAGAAAGAGCAGACTTAAATCTAGGAGAATATTTTAATTGTTTCACATTATGAAAGTTTAATAGGAATTCTGAGACAGAACACAAGGACTGCCTTTGTCACGGCGCTCGATGTCTGTGGAGTGTAGGAGATGGGTAATGTGAGCCTGGAGCTCTGGGGTTTTCATCACCTGGAGACCCTCACAGGCTAATGAAATGGGATGTTGGGAGGAGGAGAGAGAGGGAGAAAAGCCATCGAGATGCCTGCTCCGATGGATGTTTATAGCTAGCTACAAATGAGGCTGCTGGCCAGCCCGCAAGACCCTCTGATGATGCTCTGATAGGCTTCAGCCTACCACAGTCTCATCATTGCTATTTCCACCCACTGTCTTCTCGCAGCAAACAGGAAGCTACCAGATTCTTGACTGGTCTCCTGTTTCCAGCCCTGTCCTCGAATTCATCCTCCGTGCAGCCACCAGAGTGCTCTGTCTAAAATGCAGATGGGATCCCATGACACATGGCTGAATGTACTTCAGTGGCTCCTTGTTTCCCTCAGATCTGGGACTCCTTTTTTTTTCATAACAGAGATGTGTACTCTGTTCTATGATATATCTCCTACTGACTTCCTTCCTTCCTTTCCTTCCTCTGACTTACAATTTACTCCTCCAACCGTGCAGCCCCGCATCTCCCTAACAAAATCTTTTCTTCCTTCCCTTTCATCTCAGTTCTTTCCCACCAAATGTTAGTCTGTCTCCTCTGTTGACTTAGGCTCCACCTCCTCCAGGAAGCATCCCCCAAACCGCCCCTGCTTCACCCAGGCAGCTTAAATACCTTTGCTTTTTGGTGCTGTAATACTGTGGGAAGATGTACTCGTATCAGTCATGATGCCCATTATGCCCCTTGCTGCCTTGGAAGGAAGAGACGGCCTTGTGGGTATTCGAGTCCCCTGAGCTTAGGTCAGGGCTTATATCTCAGTAAGTGCTCGGTGGACATTCACGCTAGTGGTGGGCTGGGCCAGGCCAGTGAGGCAGAGACTTCCAGAGGCTAAGGAGCTGCTGTTCCTCTCTAAGGACAAGCAAAGCATGACCTTGCACTTAGCCCCCAGGAAGAGTCAGCCCAGCCATTCTTTTTCTCTTGAAAGGGGAATGATGATGATACCGGAGCCTCAGCCCAATATCTGCTCTAAGATCTGCTATTTAGTAGGGGTGGGGAGACCTGACTACCTAACATTAGTGATGGGCAATGTACTGCGTTGGCTCACTTTGATGAGATAAGGGGACCACACAAAGAACATAGTGCTTATAAAGGAGAGAAGACAGTTGGAGCCACATTGCCTGAGAGGTCAAGAATTTCATGTCCATATCGACGGCAGTGGAAACCACTGAAATGCTTTTTAGCAGTGAGTGGACCCAGGTGAGCCCACCCTCCCCAGAACGTGTGTCTGTGTTTCTTACAGTATCTGGTGGGGGAGAAGCACATAGCAAGGGGCTAGAGACAGATCTGTATGAGCTCAGAGCTGAAATATGCTATGAGTAGAAGAAAATTCCAAGAACATTGCTTAGACAAGGTCAGGTGTTCTTTTTTTCCTATCTAACAAGAAGCCTGGAGCTGGGCCATTCAGAGCTGATGCAGTGTCATTGATCACCATGTTATGGGCATTGGTCCTATTGTTCTGTTGTCCTTGTCTTAACACATGAGCTTTGTCTTCATGGTCACGGGATGACTTTGTCCTTTAAGCAAGAATAAGAAAAAGGAGAAGGGATGAGATGGAGTCTGTTTTCTTGACTGCCATCCAGCAACCTCTGCTTGCACCTCCGTCACAAGAGCACTGGGGCCCGGGCACTGTGAGATGTAAAGGAGCATGGGAAATGTCACCCTACTAAATTTGATCAATGGAGGAAAGAACAGAGATCCAGTGAGCAACTGACTTCCTAAAGTCTTCCTGTGAGTTTCGTTTTATTTTCCTGTTGTCATTTAACATTCTTTGAAATTATTGTGGTTATTTACCTGTTTGTTTGCCAGCTGCATCCACCACTAGCATGGATCCTGTCTGAGAAAAGGGGCCTCGTCACTCTAGTTTGGTTCTACCCCTTTGTCTTTGTCTTACACCATAAGATGGGTTTGGCACAGTTTTGTGACTCCATCTCCAAATTAAAAATCCTGAGCACAATCCCCTGCATCTCTCAAAAAAAAAAGAGTCAAGGACTTTCTGACATTTTGCACACAATTGATTTCAGCAGCCTGGTTGCTCAGCTCCGTCTCTGGGATCTTTTCTTTATTTGTTCTTATTGAACAAATTAGCTAACATGACACTGGATACTGATTAGCAATTTGTATAGCAATAAAAAAAAACTGGTGGAATTCAATTGTTTTGCTCTCAGTTCTTAATTTCCATTTTTAATGTACTGTGTCTTCATTCATCTGATGGGGTTTCCTCTTACAGCCTGTCTCTAACGGAACAAAGGATCCCCCCGCTCAATAATTTTGAACACTGAAGGATTGTTCAGTCATTTTATAATTCAAGCTGGGCGTAGTTATGATTTTCCCTCCCTTTGCCTTTGTTACAAGAGTTGTGGTGTAAATGTGACCCCAGACATGGCATGGAGCTCTGCTTTCTGAGCCTTGTCCATGGCCACTTGCACATGGGAGACCAGCCTCTGTCTTTCCTATTGTGTTGTAAATGATCAACACATGCCACCTCTCCTCTGGAAGTTCCTTATGTCTGTCCTCTGCTGGCTCCAAAGTTAACCTGTCTGGGCTTCCACAAATGGTGGTTCTTCCTTGATAATGGGATTGGTCATTTATTTATCTGCTGGAGAAGAGGGACTTTGTCCTGTTCGTTGCTGTTTCCGTATGGGTGGGTGGACATCAATAAATGTGAAATGAGGGATTGTAAAAGACTGACTAATGGCAAAAGCCAATATCCAAATGCATTCTCTACGACAGGCATTGTTTTTAGATGGCTTTAATTTTTATCACTGCCCTATGAAGTAGGTGCTATAATTCTGAATTAATGCAGGAGGGCACTAAGCCAGAGAGCTAGTGTGAGTAGTGGGGCTGGCCTAAGGTTACACAGCTGGTGTGGTGGAGAACAAGATCTGTCCCTGGGAAGGGTGGTGCCAGAGCCCACCTGCTTAGCTCTGCACCATGATGCCTTCTCATCTGAACAGAAGCCACCATTTATTTCTGTGACATTTGGGCCAGGAAGCAGACCTTCCCTTTATCTGACCCAGGACCTTCTCCTGGGGGATGCCAGCTCCAGTCCTTTGGACTCCAGCAACCATCTGAGAAAAGAAATAAGTTCAAATAGCTGAAAGTTGAATTGATATAGACCTTCCTTACAGCCCGACTTACTGTGATCCTGCTGACTTCCATGACAGTATACGCTCCTCCTGGGTGCATGGATGAGGTCACCAGCAGTCCTGGGAGGAGGGGACACTCCATACAAGACAGTGCCCTCTGAAGAACCTGCACAATTGATAAGCCACATTAGCCATCCTTACTCTGTAGAATGCAGGTCCTTATAGGTTCTAGAGGCAACTGAGCAGGGTACTGGTGCCAGACATGTATAGACCAGAAGTTTAAGAGACAGAGAAGGAACTGAGATTAAGTTTCTACCTGTTTATTTCACCAACTATGAATGTTACAAAAGAGAGTAAGTAAAAGACAAAGACCATCTCTTGCCATCATCATTTCATAAAAGCATTTTAACCCTGTAAAACATAAATGGGCCAATCTTAGAAAAAATAATCCATTAAGTTGGGTTCAGATGGTTAACATAAGATATTTTATACATAGTCACAGGTGAAGCATTATTTATGCTTGCTAATGCTTCCTGGATTTTGTCATCATACATGGTGATGTATGCTTAAAGACGATGTGGCTGGGCTGCTTAAAGACAGGACAGGTCCCTGTGTGACTTTTAAGCTGCACAGAAGCTAGTTTGATGCTTTTGCACAGTCAGGACTCAATATCAATTGATCAAGGAGCGAGTGGATTTACAAGTACTATGACTGTTTCTGCCCTGTTTTACTATAAGAAAGAAAAATGAAAGCTCCCATCGGCCACCAGACAGGCAGCGAGGGCTTGCTGCATGCTAGCTTGTCCTGAAGGCAAGAGAAGTTACAGACAAACTCCACAAGGCCAGTTAGAGACACTGTGCATTTGTGTGACAAGAAACACATGTCCCTTCATATTGTTCATCCATTACCTGAGCAGCAGCCAGATGGGGAGAGCTGATGGGGTCCAAAGGAAGTAGATTCACTCTCTGGGAACCTCTGAGATAAATGATCCAAGAAAGTAATGTCAGACATACTGCAGCATCTGGAAACGTTTCTTTGATGATGCCTTGATAAATGGCCTTGCTAGGAAAACTGAATATGAGAGAAATAGGTCCACAATCCCAGGTCCAAAGAGTTCTGAAAACCCTATTTGGCAGCAAAATCTGGATGAAACTGACCTAAGGGTATTTGTGGTATTTATCTTACTGAGTGTGAAAATTTGTTTTGTTGCAGAAGTAAGTGTGTGTGTGTGTGTGTGTGTGTGTGTGTGTGTGTGTTCACAGGATACTTCCAGACTTTGGTGGGGATGTTTTGTAGCACTCAGTTAGTGCACTATATCACCTTTCTAACATCTGGGGATTCTGAATTCCAGAACACATTCGCCCCAAGAGTTTTAGCCTTGAAGACTGACAACTCGTCAATACCTCAGGATGGAGGGGTACCCTCATCCACCCTGAACCGTCTTGCCTCCTTGCATGTTTTTATTCCTGCAGGCTGCCAGCTACATGGTTTCCTTTCACCCGGGGAAGGCCAGCCCTGGTACCTTTGGAGTGTAGGCAGAGTTCAGCTTTTCTGTAGCTGAAGTCCACAGGCATCCTTTACCCAGCCCAGAATGTGATTTCTGTTAGTGTGGGACACACAGCCCAGCGTGGACTTACAGGGAAGATGGGCTCAGGGTGGTGTCCTTGGGCCTTTAGGTAGCTCCACCACCTCCAGGGGTCATCACCCATGTGACTCACCCAGCTCGGCACCCACGTATTCTGAATGTTCTCTTCTGTATCCCACATCGTGGTGTAGGGAAAATGGCCCCCTTTTTTCAGGGCTTTGGTAAGCCCTAAGTAGTTGCATGAACTGTGCTCCAGTATTAAGAGGTGAAACATGCTCGGTATTTCTTGTCTCTAAGTACCTTATACGCTTGGATAAACTTTGTATTTTAACCTATGAATGGCCTAACAGAGGGCTTTCAAATAATGTGTTAGACTCCTGGAAAACATATTCTGGGCCAGAGGAATTGCTCTGATTAGTAAGGGGTACTTAATAAACTGCAGTTTTAAATTAGGGCTTCAAAGAACCATTTTATTTTGACCACAATTTGGGGGGGTTGGGAATTTAGGAGCCCTTGGCTGGGTGATTCCTCTCTGATCCACATGAACTTCAGTGGGCTAAGCAGACGATCCATTTCTCTCATATTCTATTGAAGCAACCACATGGCCTACCCTGACTGGAGGGGGTGGATGGACTCCTCCATCTTATGATGGGGCAGGGCAAAATGCATCTCAGGCTCTCGCTGGATGGGCAATGCCAAGGCACCTTTGGAAAAATATTCTGCACAGGAGGCTTCTAGGCTGATGAGAGGCCCATGTGAAGAACTCTCTAATCCTAAAGAATTATGATGGAGGAAATTTGGGGTGTAACAGAGACCAAAATAATTGTTTTCATGTACATATGTATGGAGAAAAGGGGATTAATGTGAAGGGGTCCAAGATAATCCATGAGCTGACTCTTGCTCCTAACCAGCTCCCTGTCTCTCCCAAGCTGGTTTTACCCCATCCCCAAACTTCTTATACCTCTGTCCTCCAAACTCCACTCCCTCATCCCCCGAACTTCTTGTACTTCATTTCCCAAGTGATTGTACTTGTCCATAAATGCTAAAAACTCCTCTACTATGCAGAACACTTTCCTTGCACTGCAGAATATAAAACTTAGGGTTTGTGGTGGATTGATAACTGGAGGTCAACTTGTAACAGCCAGCTGAACTGAACCAGTATGGTGCTGGGTGTGGGAGGCCCACCTGAGGGTTGCTGCCAGCAGTATAAGAGGCAGAATTGGAGAGGAAGAAGTTTAGAAGCTGTGGGGAGCTGTTGGTTTTCTTGGAAGAGCTTGTCATACTGGCTTTTCTGATGAACTTGGCTGTTCTCATCGTCAAAGGAGCTTGGGACCTAGTTGTCACTGAGTATAGCTACAGTTCGCTTTGGGGGAGCTCTGGTCCTCACTTTGAGCATCGCTGCCTGGCTTTGGAGAAGATGGTGCACTGCTCAGTCTTCTGGAGAAGCTTGTTGCTTTGGCCTTCCTGATGGGAACTCAGCTTTCCTCATCATTGGAGGAGCTCGGGACCTAACTGTTGCTGAGGATGGCTGTGGTACTGCCGGGGGAGCTCTGGTTGCTACTTTGAGTGTTGTTTCCTGGCTCCAGTGCAGATCCCTCAGCCTGCTAGCACAGATCTTTCATCCCACTGGCACAGACTTTCTAGCTTCCACCACTGACTTTTGGGCCTTCCCAGCACAGATCCATGAAACAGGTGTGTGTGGACATTGTCATGGGCTCTAGGTCTCTAGCTGGATTCATGGGAGGCATTGTTATAGGCTCTAGGTCTTCAGCTGGACTCATGCAGGAGGACATTACCGTGGGATCCAGGCCCTCAGCTGGATTCTCTGGTCTTTAGTGTGAGGACATATTTCCTGCATTCTTTTTGTCTATGACTCTTTGGGTGACTATTACAAAATAATTCTATAAATTATGTGTCCTGTATTAGTCCCCTTGCAAACCCCCTGACCACAACAGGGTTTTCATACAGAGGCCTGGTGGTGCCAAAGGCAGTAGCATGGACAGGGAGGCAGTGTCAGCCTCCTGCTGGGTTCTGGAGCACTTAGGGAAGAGGAGAGGCACTGCAGAGAGGCCCTGCACCCTACCTTCCAAGCACACCACAGGACCTGAGCATCTCTACCAGCTCCTGGATTCCTCACTTTCTGGCACGCTGTCATTACCTGACTCTTGCTAGAGCCGCACTTGCCTCCAGGGCCTGGAGATCGCAGTGTTTATGAGCTGGACATTAGAGCAGCCTTCTAGATATCTGGCCTGGGGTATTGGAGGACACTCACCTGCCAAAGCGTGTTTTTATCTCGCTGTGTTAAACCAGCTCTTGCCTGGCCTTGCAGGTCTGTCATCTTCTTTCAGTGGCTCCCCATCAGCTGTAAGTGTGCTATTAAAGGCAGCCTTGCCACCACTACTGTAAAATGCCCGCAGAGAGTGCCAGTGTCCAGGCTGACTGCTGTCTGGGGCATCTGTATCTTTTGGCACCAGTGGATAGTGTGAAATTGAAATTGGTTTGGGGCTGGATTCTTTCAGAGGAAAAGCATCTCTATCAAAGCCAGTGATCAATCTGAACGGTGATGTATCCTCAGGCAGCCATCTCCTAGAATTCCTGGAGGATTAATGCTAGGTGGCTTTGCTAGGGTGACACTTCTGCCTGGCTGCCCTAGCTCTTGGTCTCCTTTTTCCTCTGGGAATTAGGGTCAGCTAAGGAGTCAATGGCTTTTTCTGTAGTAAGCCTGAGCCTCAGTTGGGATAACAGATCTTTTGGAAAATAAAAATCATATCCTGAAGTCCTGGGCAAAAGGAACACACTTTGGGTATTGCATGGTTTTCTATTATTCATGATGTCATCATACTTCCTCACTGAGGACTGAAAGGTGAAGGAAAATGGTGCAGGTCGACCAGTTTTGCAGTTAGAGGAGGAGGATGAGCCCCTGAAGGAAGAGGCACCGGTGGGCAAGGTGACTTGGGGTGGGGTGTGCACAGAGGGCTTGGAGCTTTGGGTCTTGTTGATTGCTGTGGCCGCCTGTGAAAGAGACAGAGGCCACTGCACAAGTTCTGTTTCCGTCCCGAGCCTGTGTGACCTTGTCAGCAAAATAGAGATCACAGTAATGTCTTCCTCACAGAGAGGTGTCTTAGTTCACTCACGCTATCATAGCAGAATGCCCCGGGCTGTGTGGCTTTGTATAAACAGCAGAAATTCTTATGGTTCTGGAGGCTGCAAGTCTGAGGGCAAGCTGCCTGCACATTCAGTGCCGGCCACACTTCCTGGTTCGGAGATCAGGGTTTTCTCAGTGTCCTCCTGTGATAGAGAAGCCAATGCAGTTCTGTGGGATTCCTTTTATGAAAGAGCCTTATTCCCATTTACAAAAGCTCTGCCCTCATGACCTAATCATCTCTCAAAGGCTGCACCTCATGATACCTTCGCACTGGGGGTTCAAATCTTAAGATTCATGTTTTGAGGGCACAAACAGTGCGTCTGAAGTTGGAGTACTGGAAGAGTCAGTGAGTGCGAAATACCGAGAACAGTGCCTGGAGTACGGGAAACAGTGTGTGTCTGCTGTCACTGCTACTGTTCCTCTTTTACCGAGCAACCAGTGCTGGCAGAATGAGATGAATGAGAAAAGCAGCGTGGAGGAACAGAACACCTGCCTGCCAGGTAGACAGGAGCAAGTTTGGCTGCAGCTCCCAAGTCTACCAGAAATTACTTCAGGCAAATTCTTTCACTCATCTTAGCTTCCATTTACTGTCTTACATAACAAGCAGATTGGAGTCGCTGGTGTTGAAGGCCTCTTCTGCTAGACTATGTTCTGAGCCATCTGTAAAAAAAAAAAAAAAAAAAAAAAAAAGGGTAAGATTGAGCAGGGCTTCCTCTTGCAGCCTTAGAAGGCTGGGTGGATGATGTAGAAGCCATGGGTTGGGGGCTTCCAGAAGCATTCGTGCTGTCACTGGAATTGTGTGGGAATGGTCTAGCCTGGGAGGCAGTGGACAGGGATGGCAAGACTGGGTGTCAGCTATGTGTGTGTGTGTGTGAGGGCTGGGGAACAACTGATTAAAGTGGTATAGTTAGTCTCAGACCCTGTAGGTTCTTCTGAGATGTTTTAGAAGTGACCTTGAGTCATCTGCCAAGGCTGTCTCCCCTCCAAGAGCATCACTGCCTCTGTGAGCCAAGGTCCTTCCTCCCCACGCCCCAGGAAATGAGCGGAAGCGTTTATTCCTTGCACTAGTTGGACATGTGGGTGGCCGAGGCTGGACTGCGGCATGACCTTCAAGCAAAAGATGATGGAAATTCTGGGCGTAGGGTATCACAAGCATGAGGAGGCTGAAATAGGACCTGCAAGGTCAAAGCAGGAACTAAGGCCCCGCTTAGTCTGGATAGGGCTGGTAGGGGAGAAGCTGAGGAACTAAGTCATCTTTCATCCACATGGAAAACTGAAATCCAAGTGTGGAAGAGGAGGGTGTGCGTGTGTGCACTCGTGTGTGTGTGCGTGTGCACAGGGTTGTATTTTATGGCAGCCACAAAGCTCAGTACACTCAGTATCTGCAGGGAATTTGTTCTAGATTTCCTCACAGATACCACAATCGGAGGATGACCAAATCCCTTATCTAAAATGGCACAGGATTTGCTAGAACCTACCCATGTCCTCTCCTATCCTTTGGACTTCTCTATACTTCTAATATGTGATACAATTTATTTTGTAAAATCAGTTGTGACACAGTGTTGCCTATAGAATAATGACAAGAGAAAGGTCTGTACATACTGAGTACAGGTGCACTTTTCCCATTCTGTGGTTGATTAACTTTGCAGCTGCGGGATTCATCAACACAGGACTGAATGTAGTTGTTACTATGGGGACTGGTGAGTTGTATATAAGGTGGTCCAGCGTCCTTTCTCTGCATCGTTTTTCCTCCTCTCCCCGTTCTCCTGCAGAGCCTGTGCTTTCCACTATAACACTGAAACTCCCAGAAACTCTGGGAATTTCACCTAATACAGAGGCTTGGGCTGTCCCTCAACATCTATGCTCCCCTCCTTCCTTCTAGTAAAGGATTCCCTTTTGTCTGAGCTGTGCACATGGCCACCCGGGAGAGTCTGCACACCCCAGCCTCCCTTGCAGCTGGATAAGCCAAGAGACTGAGTTGCAGTTGGGCAGATATGGGTAGAAGGGATGCGTACCGCTCAGAGTCCCACCCTGGAAAGCGGGCCACTTCCCTGCCTGCTGTTCATTCTGTCTTCCCAGGGCTGGAGGCCAACATGGAGGTGGGGGCCAGTTTTCCCCTTGTGCATGGGATGATATCCTAGGGCTGAAGTACCTGGATGACCATGGAACCAAAGCCATTTCAACCCCCACATCACCTATCTGCTTAGCCTTTCACAGAGAAATAGAAACTTCTTTTAAATGCTTATTATTTGGTCTTAGATTACTTCATAAGAGTCACATTAATACAATCATTATATGGGATGATGGGAGGTAGGAACCAGGAAGAGGGGTTTGTGGGTTTTGAGACAATGCTACTAATGAAAACATAACATAGGTCAAAGGTTGGGTTCCTGTCCCTCATCTGCCAGCCTCAGAATACTGGATGGGACTGGTGGCCACTTCACCTGTCCACACGCTCTCCCCTCATCTGTGACAGGCTGGTGCATCTCCAAGGCTGTCCTCTGACTCCTGGACTTTGGACTGCTCTAGGTTCCACGCTGGAGCTGCTTGTTAAGCTGAGAGCTCTTCGTTCCTTCTCAGAGAGGGTGAGAAATCAGGCTGGCAGTCCGTGCAAGGCAGCTGCTGCACAAGTGCTGGGTAGATGTCATTTGTAATTGGCATCATGATGTTATTTAAGGGCTCCATCCATAAACTCACAGCTTCTGTTGAGTACCGTGGTGCTTGAAAACACACTGTTAGTTTTATTCTAGGATTCAGTTCTCCTGGTCTTCAAACATTCCTAGTTCAAAAAGAAATCCTTTGTCCACTCTTTTCATTTACTCACCAAACACCTATTAATGCTGAAATTGAGTATCTTTGGCCTTGTTCCAGATCCTAAAGACCTGAAGTTGAATAAGACAGACAGTCCTAAAACCGTCTCACAATCCCCCGTGTGTAAGTGTGTGTGCAGCAGGCAGAAGGTGTCTGACTCCGATGAGTCTTCTCTACCCTCACTGTAGCACCCAGAGATCTTGTTGAAATGTAGATTCGTATTTTCAGTCAGAAGAGGGACCTAGGAGGCTGTGTTTCTAACAAATACTTGGGGATACAAATGAGGCTAGTCCAGGACCTATCACGCATAACAAGGGACTGCAAGGTTGTGATGACTATAGTCATTCTCTGTGTAAGAGCCACACAGAGAGAGGAGGAGGGTTGTAGCTTGTGTCTGGATGTCCTCTGACAGCCTCATGTGCTCATAGCTGGAGCTTTTCAGAGGTGGCTGAATCTAGGGTGTGTGATATCTGGATTAGTCCCCTAGCATAGTTTTGGATATAGATGAATGGATTTACTGAAGAGGGAAGCCCCACCTGGGGTGTGGGCAGCACCAGTCAACAGGCTTGTAGCCTGGATGGAATATAAAGGGACAGAAAGAAGTCAGGCACTCTGCCTCTGCCTGCCTTGCTGTGGACTGTTGGTCCTCTGCCATGCCCCTCTGCCATGCTACCTTGCCCTGGAGCCCGCTAGCTGTGGGCTGACACCCCTGCAAACTGTGAGCCAAAGAAACTTCTTCTTTACTTGTACATTTGTCCCAGCAATAAGATAGTAAGAAAATAAAATGGGGATTGATTGAATTTTCCTGGCCATAGACTGGCAGATTCAGAGCCAATTTCCCAAAATATTTCATACTCAATCCATACTTTTGAGGATGAATAGTCTATCCTCATCAATAATTGACATGAAGAACAGTTTATCAGACTTTTAAATCTTTCCTATCAGCATTAACATGACCTTCCCAAGAGACATTTTTGGTTGTGAGTTGGTTGGTGGAGAAAAATAGAAGTTTATAGCAACAGTTCTGAAACTTGAGTGTGTGTTAGAATCACTCCAAGGACTTGTTAAACACAAGTAGCTGGGCTCAACCCCACAGTCTCTAGTTTCAGCGGGTGTAGGGTGAGCCGAAGGACGTGCATTTCTAACAAGTCCCTAATGAATTTTGAGAACCTCTGATTTATTGAAAAGAGGACCAGGATACCAGCTGAAGAGAGCCTTACCGCGGTGGGGGTGAGGACAGGCCAAGAGCACCAGAGAAACTCAGAGATCTATGTGGATTGTGTTGCTAGAAGGAGTTTTGATAAGAGTGGCTTTGAGACCATGCGTCTTGTCTGCACACAGCCATATGAGTGAGATACTAAGAACTGACCAATAAGTTAGCTGCCTGGGGCTGACCATTCTGGATTTTTACTGCCTAACACATGCAGATATGGTCATCCCAGCTGAGGTTATTTTCCTCCTTTCCTCCACTCTTTCCAAAGCATGCTACATCCATGCTACATCCAAGAAGTCTCTCTATAAAAATGACCACCTGGTCCAGTACTACTGGCTTCACTGGACCCTGGCACCCAGAAGATTGTCAGTTTCAAGGGCTCTGGAGATGAAGAGGAGCCTTCATCCGCAGTGGCAGATTTGAGATGGTTTAGTTTCCAAGATGTACCAGCCTCATCGTCAGGAATAAGCAAGCATCATACACAAATATCAAACGAAAGGAAGGAGGGAGGGAAGGACTGGCTGACATTTTGGCTGCCTCTAGTTCCTCTGAGAAGAGAAACCATTCATGCTTGAATGAATGTTAATTCAAGATAGCGTTTTCATAAACTGGTACTTGGGGCAGCAAGACTGTGTGTTTCATATTTCCCACTGCCTCTGGCCAGGCACGCGGACGGAGGGTCGCTGGGGTTACTGTATGAGGAAGCTCACTAATTGCATTATAAGGAATGTTTACCCATTAGCTCTGATGGAACTGGCTCCTGACAGAGTCCTTTGGGGGTGGGAGGGAATGCTGTCAGAGGATGGAAGTATAGGAGCAAAGGGAATTGAAAAGTAATTAAATTTGCAAATGCCATTTTCTTGGACCCCAGACAAAATGAGTTCCACACATCCAGCAGGGGGCAGCAGTGCACAGACATTAATTCCAGCCATGCGAATCCAGAGCTTGGAGAAATTTCTGAAGTAGCAAAGCAGTGAAGGTGTCTGACCAGGTTTCTAGAAGATTTCCAGCCTAGACAAAGCTGGGACTGTCACTCCCACCCTTCCCCGATCGACACACTTTTGATTTTTTTTCATATGTCCAGAATCAATAAATGTTTAGATCTGCTGGGTTTTCATTCCGGAAGTGTTCTTTAATCTTTCAGCTGCCTTGTGTAATTTAGAATTTCTGTAGGCTGACTAGAAATTATAAGTAAACTGGGATTGAATCGTTGATATTATTATTATGATAGTTCACTTAGCAGACATTTAAAAATTGCGACGCAATACATTTCTTTCCCCAGGTCAAAAGGTTATCAGAGCTATAATTGATATGACAGCTGTGCGTCACAGTGACTTATTTATTGATATCCATTTTAAAGTGGAGGAAAAGAGGCCCCCAAACTGCAAGCAAACAAATCTCAAGGAATTGTCAGTTGTTCCCAGATTAAGGATAGAAAAGATGTCTTTGTCCATTCCTGAGGCCGTTTAGGAATGTGGCCCATCATACATTTTCTCAGCAATTTGTCAAGTTTGCTTGTAAATGACTTTAATGATAAATGGCTTTGCCAGCTTTGCTGGGCTGAAGATTTTGCAGCCCAGCACACTTCTTCTTCGGGAAGCTTCTTGAATTTTGCATAATATTTCTCCCACTACCCCCCAAGGTTAATTTAATCCTGTTGTTCTTAAATGAACCACCCTAAATCATCCTCCTCTCCTTCCCTGTCTTTCTCCTCACTGTTTAAACCCTTCAAAGATGTAATAGTCTGGAAAATATTTCAATCATCGTGTCTCCTTTTCAGCCGGCCAATCCCACCTGGTATGGCTCGTGCTGAAGTGCAATTTTTCACAGCATTGTTTTTGGTTTAAATAACAGGCAGTGCACAATTGCTAAAGGTCTTCTGAAACATTTCACTGGGGTCTTGCCATTAAATAACATTTTGATGAAAAACTAACCTAACTTTTCGAAGCAGGAAATGCTATTGGGTTCTAGTATTAATTGGCTATAAATTTAACTACAGGCCCGTGTGCCCTGGAAGTGAGACATTCTCTCTAAGCTCAGAGTAGTGCCCCATGTGAGATGCTTAATGGATAGACTTAGGGAATAAAAATGTATTTGGAAGTGCATCATTTAGGAAACAGTCGAGTGAAAGGAACGTAACTCTGCTAAGGCAGCCACTGTCATCTTTCTTGTTTCTTGCCCCGTCCTGCCTCATGCGAGTTCTCCATTTGCCGGCTCTGTGACCTTGCACACATCGCTTAACCTTGCGGAGTCTCAGTTTCCTCAACTGCAAAGGAAGGAAAACAAGATTTACTTTATAGACTCGCTCTAAGATTCAATAGATGTGTAAAGGGTACAGCAGAACAAAAGGGAGACTTTTCTGACATCATAGAATTGCCCATGTCCCCCTATGACTCACTGTCATAGTTTAATGCATGTATATTTCTGAGAACTCAGCCTAACTATAATGATCCTTCACATAAATAGATGTAAGTTAGTCTTGGGTGGGTTGGTGAGTTTGCTGGCGTTCTGTGAATGCTGTGTGAAATTTTACTTACAAATTCTTGTCTTGGGCCGGGGATATAAGGGGCACAAGTGCCTGCCTAGCAAGTGCAAGGTCCTGAGTTCGATTCCCAGTACCAAAAAAACAAAAAAACAAAAATGCTTGTCTTTACATATACCAAATATTTTTTAAAAATAATAAACAACATGGGTTTTATATTTATTCTGTTTGCATCCTCACAATGTGAGCTTAAGAGGCCAGAGGCTTAGTCTCTCTGAGTCTTGACTATAGCGCCAGTAGGGAGAGTGGCATCCTGCCTTTAATAAGTGATCTAATGAACAGAGGAATGAACTGAAATTCTAGTGACCAGGGCTATTTCCTGTCCTATGAGTGTTGCATATTCAGCCTTTTTCCTATATCACTACCCTCAAATTCCTAAACTCAGAGCTGCTAAGGTTCCTTCTTTTCTCCTTAAGAGCCATGACAAGTGAACATTTTTATCCCAGACCTGACTAGAAACTTCTCATGAATCATAACCTTCTCAGGAATCATAACCTTCTCAGGAATCATAACCTTCTCTCTCTGACCATGATATGTTCAGATTCAAGGAAAGGTCTAATTCATCCTTAATGCCCAGAGCATGTGATACCCAGAGCCTGTACATGGTGGGTATTCAGGGGAGGCTTGCTCCCATGATTAAGGCTGTACATTTCTCCACCAAGGTTTTTCTCTCCAAATGTAGAAATTTCCCTTAATAACCTCAGTGAGAACTTTATTTTGTGTCATCTACTATTTTGCCATGCATTTACCAATCAGTGCCTCAGTCCTTTTATGCTATTTGCTCGAAATATCACTTTCAAACCTTTTTTGTTGTCTTCTGTATTTTTCATAAGCCTCATGGGTTTGGGGCTCAATGCAAATATTACTAGATCTTGACCTATTTTCAAAAGATATTCTGACTTGCATGTTTCTTTTTCATCCTTTGGCACACAGAGACCCTCATGTGACTTTGTGTCTTCCTTAGAGGTTGCCCTTTCCTACCTTTCCATGCTGCCTGCCTCAGGGTTGGTAGTGTGGTCAGAGCTACATTTTATATCGGGAAATTCTAATTACCGCTCAGTGGCAGCTTGAGCAACTTATCTACACAGCCTTCCTAATCCTCCCAAAGCAGCTGCTCAGGGAGTAATGGCTATGTGAACAAACATTGTATCAACTTTCTCACAAGGTAGGCTTGTGCAGGATATGTTCAACAAGTGAGGATGTTCTCATTGCCCTTGGAGGAGAAATGCAGGTCTAGTTAGAAGCTGTCAAGCAGAGGAAGGAGAGCAGGTACCATACCAAGCTTTCTGTCTAGCGTCAGTAGCTCCTGGGCCTTCCTCCTAGATGCAAGTGGTACGATAGGTAGGCCTTGCACTGGTTTTTCCTTCTAGCTTTGATGAGTAGAGTTGGGGTGTGCCTCAAGCCTTTAGCCACCAGGTTCTTACCCAGCAGGTCTGCCAGAAGCATGTAGATTACGAGCCTGCTACTATCTTGTAAGGCAACACCCTGATGTCTCCAAATTTCTTCACATACCATATGTTTCTTCTCCCCACCCCCTTCCTCATTTCTCCTTCTATACACTTTATTTTTCCTTCCCATGAGGTGATTTGTATTTTTGGATTTACAGGATAAGAGCCATACAGAATAATGTTTAGATCTTTACGATTCCAGACTTATAGTCCCCAACTAAGAATGGTTCTCTTGTTTCCTGATCTTGGACTCTTCTTTGCCTCTTCATTGTGTCCACCATTGTCTTCCTAAACCAAGATCTTTAATTTCAGCTGAGAAATATTCCTTAGCACCTGTAGGAACTACTTCCGTGGATATATATTTGTACACTAATTCTTCCTCTCTAAAGCTAAATTATATGAAAAAAAGAGATGTATTCATAACTGTGAAAGGAATATACAATTAGAAATCACCATTTTGTAATCTCTGGTGAAATAACTGATCCAGTTGATGGTCATCCATGGATGATCCAGTAGTTAAAGTTTCATGAGAACTTCACCATGGCAAGAAGTCAGGCTGTCACCTGCTGGACTTACTAATTTATGATAGCATCACAAATGGTAGGCAGCCAGTCAGTGTGTGCCTCCTGTAATATGACCCAGTTAAAACTGCTTCAGAACTGTTCTAAAAAAAAAAAAAAAACAACAACAACACTTTGAACTTAGATTTAATTAAACTGAAAATCTAAGTTGCATTTGCCAGAAATACAGGGACCAGCGGAAGAAATGAAATGACACCACAAAGGGGTGACCTGGTAAATCTAGAAGGTAAGGTATTTTGTATAGGTCACTGCAAGAGACAAGGGCATAGGACTTCTGAGACAGAACACAGGTACGATGTTATTTGGATCCTAATGTGAACAACTCATCCATGATGTAGACTGCGGAGGACATTTAACCCCATAGAATGATCAGTCACTTTGTTAGAGTTGTGGTTGTTCAGTCAGAGTGATGAATATGTAGAGTTCAGTGTACTGTTCTCTGTACTTTTTTGTATGTTTGAAATGTTCAGAATAAATTTTTTTTGTAAAGGTCACAAAATGGAGCGTACTGGCTAACTTACTTACTAGGAGGGAGCATCTATTGTAAAATGACCCAAATGAGTTATTCTGCCTGATTTATATCCATGCTTTTAATAAATTGGGAGTCTTTAAAATTATTTTAAATTATTCCCCTTTAAAAGAAAGGGGAATAGAAAGTATTAATGCTAGCGTGGTTGCGATGTTACTGTAGATGTGTTCATTTAACATAGCCTTAGTTTTATGATGGAACCTGGAGATCAGACACCATCCAAACACACTCCACTTGGTAGAAGTGGATCTAAAGACCTGTAGGGACTTGGGTTTCATTTCTCTCACCCTTTCCATCATCCAGTGGTGATGAGAATCTATCTTCCAGTTAAATTCCCTCAGAGACGGGAATCTATTACCTTCCCAGTTAGTGGAAAATGAGCAGTACCACTGTCAGGATGGCCTTCCTATAATTCTAGGTCTTATTGTGTCAACAGGATGCTCCTTTCTCTGACAGTCTTTCACATCCCAAAAACATGTAGTCTGTCTCCCAGTTTCCCTTCCTTCTCCTTTCCTTTTCTGTCTTGCCTCTGGCTGATTCTCCAGCTCTTTCATCATTTCAGAGGTTCTTCTCTGTGGCCGCGTTCTTTCCTTTGTCCATCAGAGCTATGGGAGGGACACCCTACCCAGGAAGTGCCAGTCCCACACTTGTTCTGGCCAGTCTTTGGGCTTGCCCTCTCCTGGGCTATGAGGCTTTCTCTAGTCCCAGCCCTGTTCCCAGAAGTCTGAGAACACTCACCCTCCATGCTGCTCATTTAGAAACTGCCAGGCTTCCGTTATCTGCAGCCCACATTTCCAGAATCCATGGTGTTGAGGGTCAATCCAGAAAGTCAGTTCATTTTCAGATACAGCCCTTTGCCCTGTGTTAGTCCACTTTGTGTTACTATAATGAAAGACCTAAGAAATTTAAGTTTGTTTAGGGTCCCTGTGTTGGAGATTCAGAGCCCAAGATTAGGCAGCTCCATTTATTTGGCCTCCAGTGAGGGGGATGTATGTCCACATGTCTATAGGAACAAATGGCCACAGCTTGGATTGGGTGGCTGAAAAGAGATCAGGACCCCATAGCCCCTGCCAAGGAATTCCCTGACTACCTCAGGGCCTCCAAAAAGGCTATAACATACAGCCTCAGGGCCTTCCCAAAGGTATAACATATCCCAATACCACTACCTTGGATACCAAGTCACTGGTTCTGAGTCCCTTCAAGTGGACCCTGACCACTTGGGGGAAAGAGGCAGGGCCCCTGGAAGGAAGGCCGTGGCAGACCCCAAGTGCGCAGGCAGACTGGGCGTATGCTGCCTTATACACAAGTCAATGGCTGCACTTACCACCCTGCATTAGAATATTCAGTACACTTATCTATGAATTCTTACTTGATCTTAAGATTCCCACAGTGAGGGGGTACATTTTTGTCTCTTACCACTTGACACTCACAATGCCAGCATCTCAGTGCAGTTGCTCAAAGCACCTGGTGACTGTGCTTTGTGTGTGTGTGTGGGCTTGTGTGAGTTAGTGGAAAAGACAAAAGGGAGATTTTAGGATTTACCGCAGAAAGTCCCCCAAATTATTTAGCTCTGTTGTCTAATTCAGAATTCACCAGGCAGCATAAACAAGCTAAGCCGTGGTATGATGAGACACTGCGGTCTGGATAAGAATGAATATGCAAGCAGCACAGCAGACTTAAGCACTGAGAGAGCCATCTATTGTAGACAATTTCCCTTCAGTGAAAGATCAAGGGCAGCACAAAAAGATCGTGTTAATTTAAAGGGAGAAAATGGACAGCTAGCTACCATGGACAGGAAGACTATAGGGAGAAGCAGCATCAGTCTATCATGGGTTCAGCAGTTCTGGAAGACGGCAGGGCTGAGCCTTTGGATGCTGAGCATCAGCACTGTGCGGTGGAGGAGCCCACCTCCTGGGAAATACACCCACACCGTGTCTCATCTCATGTTTCCACGGCATGAGGCTGACACCACCTTCGTTCCCATACACTCCGAGAAAAGCCAGACATATTTATGAGCAAATGCATGTGGATTTGTCCTTTCAAACTTACCTACAGTGGTGGGAAAGCAGCCAGCAAAGTAGGAGGCTATAGAATTTTGATGATTTTAAAAATAATTTATTTTGGTTCATAGTGTATATAGACTATCAGAACTGAAGGAATCCCGATAATCATCCATTTTAACTCCTTTATTTTATAGATGAGAAAACGAGGCTCTTAGAAGAATAGTGATAATGTTAGTAGTTGCTAGAGCTGAAATTTTCTATTTTGGATTCATATAGCAATGATTGCTCCATTATATCCAGCTCCCTTTCTAATGGATCATTTTTTAATGCCAATTAAGCCAGGCTACTTTGCTGAATTTTGGCAGCATTTACCTGGGTCTTACCATGTGTAGTTTGGGAAAGATGGCTTTGTGAAGGTGTCCCAAAGACCTACTGTAGCCATTTCCTTTAGCTTAAATGGACCAAGAATACGGACTTTGCATTCAGTTGCTCTAAGCTTGGTGACTATAATATATCACCATTTGTATTACTAAGGAATGTTTTGACTGCAAGAAGCAGAAAACCTTACCAAAGCTGCTTAAATGAATATTTTCATATTTGTGGTGTAACAAAAATCTGGATGTGGGAAAGTTTGGCTTCAGTTCAGTAGCGCGATGATGTTTGATGTTTGATTCTCCTGGCTTTTTACTGTTACAATGTGACTGCTACAGTTCCAGTCATCATGTCTGCTTTTGATGTGTGAAAAAAACAGGAATGAGAAGTGTCAACTGCATCTTCCATGTTATCAAGGAAAAAAATGCTTCCCCAGACATTGCCAAGAAGCCTTCTGTTTCGGTCTCATTGACCAGAATTGGGCCGTGATACAGAGAAATTGGAAAAGTGGAGAGGAGGATGGACTTAATTGCTGTACACCAGTCAGGATCCATCCAATCCCTAGGTTGAGACTCAGAATCACAATTTCCTCATGAGAAGGAAGAAGAGGGCAATATCTCTGAGTGTTCCATATCCCCTGAGAACTGTCAGCACTCCTCATGTGTGTGTAGTACAATATAAGCTTGATGCAAAGACAGGCAGTTCTGAAGATTATTTCAGAACAAAAGGCTTCACTGAGGCTAACGGAGTTCTTCCATCACCAGACACTTAAAGAGTGCAGGCTATGGCAACACTGAATGCCTGAGATATCTGTACAGGAGCTCAGCTTCTGAATCTAGGTCAAAAGGAGATATTTTATGAGAAGATCACTAAAAGTAAATATTGACAGGTCTTTAAATCTCATAAAATAAAAGTTGTAATTTTTAAATGCTGCGTGTGCCTAGAATTCCGTTAAGTTACACAGTTGACTACTATGTCAATGGCACTTCACAGTTTTCAGAACACATTCAACAAATATTTGAGCATACCTCTGTGCTGGACTCTCGAGACATATCAGTGAACAAGGTACCATATTTGGACTGCATGGCTTGGGGAGTGTGTTAGTCACAATTTTCTGGAGAAACGGAATCAATAGTGTGTGTGCACACATGTTTATTTTTATATGTTGATAACTATGTATGTATGGGGGTATAGGGGAGGGAGAGAGAGACAGACAGACTGAGAGACAGATTGGGACAGACAGAGATTGAGAGCATGAGAGCCAAGAGGCCACTGTGTCTCCAGAGAAGACAACTATCAGTGACTGGCTGGGGAGCCTGACTTACACACTCTTTAGATTTTGTGCAGTGAACATGCACTGCCTTCAAATATTATGTTATAGATACTGATAGCACAGGCCTTTCTAAGAAAGGGAGAGTTCCTTGAAGGCCACATGCGACATTACAAACAGCATGGCTTGAAGTCTGCCATTTCTTATCTGGGTGACCTCACGCATCTGCTCCAAGCTATAGTTTTCGTACCAGCAGCCTGAGCTAACCATGAGATTACAGCAAGGAAGGAGTAAGGGCATGAGTGTGCACTCCTGAAGACAGGAGTTGGCCTTGTCTGCTGGGGTGTGCTGCCTAGGTGTGCTAAGGGCCATCACTGACCTGGAAGCACTGGTCTCCAATTTACAGCCACAGTGACATCCTGATTGCCCTGTGTAAACCCGTGTTCTCAACAAAAAACCACTTTGTCAGCAGCAAGTGCTTCCTATTCGCTCTGCTGAGAAGGAGGAGGAAATATGGAACAGATTTAGAAAGGGGGCAGGTTAGCATGCTGTCAGGGGCATAAAGGTGGATAGAAAACTTGACTTTGAAGCACAAATCCTTTCTTAAAGAATCTGCATGAATGCTTTACGTGGTGGCACACACCTGTAATCCCAGCACTGGTGAGACTGAGGCAGGAGGATCATTCCAAGTTCAAGACCAGCCTGGGCTACAAAGTGAGCTCAAGGCCAGCCTGAACTGTATAGCCAGACCCTGTCTCAAAAACAAAAGAAAACAAACAAAAAGAATCTGCATGAGTGATTTTTTTTCTAGACTTGTGTTATCTTGTAAGTCAACAAGTAATGCTTTACAAATGTTTTTAGTCTGTACGTATCTTTTCTACCTAACCAATAAACTTTTTTCCAGAAAGACGTCCTTTCATGTATCTTTGTACCACCAAATGCTCTCACGTTGCCGTATTCACTTCTAAGATCAACTACTTTCGGTCCACAGTGAATTAGCTATCTAATGCTGTGAAACAAATTACCCCAGACTTAGTACCTGAACCTTCAGAGTTCCTCGTGGTCAGGACTGCAAAAGGGGCTTAGCCAGGTACTTCTGGCTGTAGGTCTGTCATGAGATTGCACTCAGAAGGGATCTGGGCTACAGTTACCTGCAAGTTCAAGCATTGCTAGGGAAGCCATTTCACATGGAAGCGCACTCACATGGCTGACAGATGGGGACTGATTATTGGTGTCTCTGGTCTGTTCATATGGGCTTCTTCATAGGACTGCTTACCTGCCCTCATCTCATGGTGGCTCTGTCCTCGAGGGAAAGTGTCCCCAAGAGACAAAGGGGAGCTGTGATCCCTCTTAAGATCCAGCTTAGAAGACACTAATTAGCATTTTTGAGTTTGCCATTGTTATAGACCACCATGATTTGATGTGGGAGGAGATTAAGTAAAGACCAGAATACCAGGGCTTACTCTTTGAGGCCATCTTTAATGCTGACTATAACACAGAGCCTAGACACAATGGCCCCTATCAAACACCTGACGATTTATTGATTATATGGAATGGGTGCATGCAGTGTGCATATAATATGTGAATAGACAAAAGTTGGCTTTTCTCTGTGGAAGAGGTTATTATGGTCAGTGTCTCAAATTATAGCATGTGTTAGCATCACCTTGAGGGCTTGTTAAACTGTAAAATTTGGGCTTCCTTCCCAGTGATCCTGACTCAGTAGATCTGGCAGGCAGTGGGAAAATTTGCATTTCTAACAAATTCTCACATGATAATGGTGCTGGTCCAGGGTCACAGTTTGGGACCACTGCTCGAGTTTATGTAGTGTGAGCCTCGAGGGTCTTTGAGAAACATTCTTGGCCTCTTAGAGATGAGAGTCCCAAATGTCAAGTTCATTAAGCACATCATCTTAAATGTGAAGTTCCTTAGATGATGCAGAGTTATTTAAGTGTAGAAATCAGAGAACAGACAGACTATGGACAGCTCTAAACAGTGGTGTGCTGCCAAGCTGACTCAAAAGAATGCAAATGCCCTTTAACTTACAGTGGGGTTATCTCCTAAGGTTTCCATCTTAAGTTGAAAATGCTGTGAGTCAAAACTTCATTGAATACTTCTAACCCACCGACACAGTAACCTAGCCACACAGCACCTAGCAGCGTAGTTCATGTTTCTGTACACAGTGGTGTGGCTGGCAGGCAGTTAGGGGTCACTGCCACTGCCCCAGCCTCATGAGAAAGCACCCCAATGTATATTGCTAGCCCAGGAAAAGATCCAAATTCAAAATGTGAAGTATGACTTTCACTGAATTCATACCACTTTTGCACCATCATAAAATTGAAAAATTATTAAGTTGAACCATTATAAATTGGGGATTGTCTGCTATCATTTAAGCTTTGATTTGTAACTTGTGTCTATTTCCATAAGTGTTGCTACCATAGACAGTCACCAACAGTTTAGCAACTAGCTTGCAAAAATTTCTTATTTTATACTTGATTCTCTGCTCCAGACCCACCAGCCCCAGCGTACCACTGGCTCTAAGCAGATTCCTTCCTTGTCTTGTGTGATTTTGAGAAATGGAGGCCCTGGGGTCACCAGGTGATTCCAATTGCCAATCTTTTGTACATGAAACAACAGTTGTCAGGTGGCAGGACTTGATTTTCCTCCTACCTTGAATTTTCAAGACTTCCTGAGTCAAAGTAGTAGTTTATGGCTGTGAGGACAGCTCTGTGTGGCACAGGCAAACTCCAAATGGGACTTTTCTTTCCAAATTCTCCCCGTTCACACTTCCTCCTTAATGCATCCTCCCTTGTACTGCCTGTTCTAATGACTGCTGTGTTCCTTCATTCTCATCAAGGGCTACATCAGCGACTCCTCATCAAAGGCCTCTGAGATCTCCTCTCCTTTTGAAACCACCAAAGCTCATTTCCCCAGGTGGGTGACAGGGAATACCTTCCTGAAACTGTTATTTCAAATTGCTAAGATGATCAGTCAGGGTATTGTGTGTGCATGCCTACAGAAGTTGGGTAGAAAATTCCTTTGGCAATTTACCTTGTGGAGAGCTGTTAACACCTCTTCCGCCTGCTACCTTCGACTGTTGCTGAAGCATCTTAAACTGCTGTTTAACTTGTAAGTTTCCTGAGGGCTCATGATTTTTTGATGTGTTTCCCACAGCATCTATCATGAGGCCTTGGGTAAAATACTTCAACATATGTTGAGTTCTAATTTGGAATGCTCTCCATGACTGAAAACATTGGTGTCCTAAGGTAGTGCTTCCCCCTTAATTCCACAGAGTGGGTAATTTGGGAATTTCAGTGACCATAAGAGACAAGGGGAATAAGACTTTGTTGTTAGGAAAGCCTTACCAGGCATCCCATAATGCTTCTTTTTGTTATATAGATACATTTACTAAGCACCAACATATATTAATCCCCAAAGGGTATGTTATTAGACAAATAGTATTCATGCCAATCTAATACGATTTGAGATAGGTAGGATGTGACCTTTGTAGAAACATCGTCTTTAAAAGCCTCACTAGCTATGACTTCCTGGGTAGTTTTCTAGCCTCTCCAAGCGTCAATTACCTAGTCTGTAAAGTGAGCCTCCCAAGGCAATACTAGCTTTGCAGGTCTCTTGTTAGGATGAATGAGGTCCCTGTGAAAACTGCTACAAGTGACCCTCATGGAGTGAGGGCGCATATTGATCTCCTGCCCCTTGCATCTTTCTTGGTTGAAGGAACCCAAATGCCCCATGATGTCTGTTGACAAATTTTTGCTTTGGGGAAGGTACATGCTTTTTTTTCTGTGAATTGCTAGATTTTTTTGCCATTTCTCAGGCAACATTAGTGGTATAGAGATAGATCCTTTACCACACAATGGGCCTGGCAGACCCTACTGGGCTGGGGCAGAGGGGGACGTAGCTTCAGTGTTAGCATTTCTGGAAATGTTGAGATGAGTTCGGGGGAGCTATTTCTTCAGGGCCTAACCTGATGAACAAGGTGATCAGCTGGAGATCACTTAAGGGTAGATAGATCTCTCTACTCTCTCCCGAGGTTCCAAGGTTCACAATAATTTTAGTAGTAGACCAGGTATTAAGCATCAGTGACCAGCCACAAATCCCATGTTGGGAAAGGACAACTATGAATCATGTCAGCAGACCTGGAAGGAGATGGACATTGAGCAGTGCTCAGCAGGTTGTCTTGTTAACTCGGGCTTCTTGGCTCCATTTCACTGTGATCTGGAGAGGACAAATGTCCCTGTAGCTCTTCCTCAACTAATCAGAAACATGTTCATTAAACAGTGACTCTATTCCAAGCCCTAAGAGAAATAGAATGAAAGAACATGATTTTCATACCTAGGAATTTACAGAGTAGATTATGATCATTGACCTTCCTTGATCTATTAGAAAACTAGTTTCATGCTCAGAAGTAGAGGATTCCCACACTTGGAAAACCAAGCAGTTAATAAACTTTGGATGCTTTTAAATTCTGTGTGTCTTTACGGCCACTTAGGAAAAGAGCTGCTCAGCCTTAGGACCTAAAATCTGAACTTCCATGTGGTATATAAAATCATTCTAAAAAATAAAATGTGGCCTTTGGAATTTTTAGAGAAAACAATAAACATGATGCTTCCCGAGACTGTGGGGTAGTACCCAGCAAATGTGAGGTGAGGGGCTTGAGGCTTAAAATATAGCACATATTTTAAAAAGAGGCCTGAATGTCTGTGTGTAGAAAATGGCCACAGTTTGGGTGAGGATGCTGAGCCAGGGTGGGAGTGGGGTTGGGTCTCATTTGCTCGGTACCAGAATGGTGACGTCACGCTGGCTGTGTTGGTGCTGAGAACCAGTGAAAGCCGCATGGTAGAGCCTGTGCGGAGCCTGTGCAAAGACATGCAGAGGAGCGAAGGGGCCTTCCCCGCAGGACTGTGGCAGGAGTCAGAGAGGAGGTAACACTGACACAGAGTCTGTAAGGAGACCTGGCTAGAAAGCAGAGACCAGTGTTCCGTGCCGAATGAACAGTACACACGTGTCTGGCACGCTCGGAAGGCAGTAAGTATTATAGCTGGAAAGGGCTGGAGCACTGATTCCAAAGCTAATGTGAATTCCAAGCACCTGGGGACCTTCTCACGTACAGAGCCTCTTCCAGGAAGTCTGCATGAGCCCCGAGATGATACATTTCCAACACGTGCCGGGGGTGCTCAGGCAGCTGCCTTTAGCCCTCTCTTCTTCTACAGAGGCTTTGAATTATGAGGTGGAAGAGTCAAAATGGGGGCAAGACAGAAGCAGCGAGGGCCGGGGTCAGTCACCCTGGGAGATTGCTGTGCTCTGTGTTTCAGCTGTCCCCGCTTGCTTACTGGCAATAGTACAGGGGCCACTCCCAGTCTCCGCGGGGCCCCTCAGAGCTGCCTGCAACCCCTCACCAGTTGGTTCCCTTTTCCAATGGCAAAAGCAGAGAACTAAACTTTTACTGTTTTCCTCAGATCTCCCACTCACCACCTGCCACTCTGTTGTTCTTCCCCTGCCCAAGCCTGACCCTTCTGCTGTGCTTTGGAAGACACCCCAAGTCCCTCTGGCCTCCTGCAGCCCTCCGCACACCCATCACTCTCTGTCACACAGCTCCTGGCTCTTCCCTTTGCCAGCTCTTGCTCCCCACAGACCAGCTGCAGACCTCTTTCCAGCCACCCTGCTGAGAAACTGGCCTTACTCCTGGACCCTGTGCTAGCTCCTCCCTGCCCTCTTACCCCCCTTGCACAATCTGACGTCTTCAAAGAACAAACCCACACTTGCAGTTTCTCTCCCTCTTTCTCGTCTATTCTCAGCAACCTCCTGCTTTCCACCTCCCCCATGCCACTGAAATAGCTCATCTGAAGTTAACGGTGGCCTTCCAGTGGCACAATCTGAGAGTTGCATTCTGATCTAATTTGTCCTTCAGGGCTAATTGCTGCTGCCGAGAAACCTGTCTCCCCATGACTCTCCACAGGAACTTTGACCCCTCTCTCTGAGCCTCTTTTCCTGGTTCCTCTTCCTCTGTCCTGGTGTTGCCAGTTAGTATGAACAGGGTTCTGGTCTCAACTCTGTTCTCTGCTCACCCTCGTCCTCTCTTGGGCACATCACCCTTGCTGGCACATGGACCACTCTCACCATGCTGTTGGCTCAGGGAGTCTGCTGTCCTATGCTGATCTCTCTGTCTGTTAGGCATGCCTATGTAGATGCCTCACATTTTCTAAACACATTTTTTCTTTTGGATCCCACTCTAGCTACTCCTACCTTCCCTTCTCCCAAGCCCCAAACTTGTGAGTTATTCTTCATTCCTTTCCCTGCCTCACTGACCATCAACAGTGGTCTTGTCCCCTGCTCCCTATCAACTGCTGCTTAGCACATCAGATGCCTCAATTTTTTACCCAGAATGCATCTGTCCTTCTGTATCCATGAAGGACAAGATCACCACAGGTAGCAAAATCCAAGGATGCTCAAGTTCCTTATGTAAAATGGTGTGGTATTTGCATATAATTTGCATATAACAATCCTTATATAAAATGGTGAAGTATTTGCATGTAGCCCTCACACATCTACCTGTATACTTTAAATCACCTCTAGATTACATGCAATGCCTCATATAATGTAAATACTATGTAAATTGTTATGCTATATATTTCAGGGAATAATGACAAAGAAAAAAGCCTGCATATTTTCAGTACAGATGTAATTTTTTCCCAAGTATTTTCAATTAACAGATAGTTTAATCCTTGGATACTGATTGGCAGTCATAGAGTACATACCATGTGATAGGTTTTTCCAGCACAGAGAGAAGTAAAGCAGAATAAAAAGCCTTTATTGTGGGCACAGAGAAGACCACAGGAAAGAGAGACGTGGAGCTTCTGAGGGTCTTTCACGGGGTCCAAGGTTAAATAGCCCCAGGCTGGAGGCGGGGTTTAGGAGACAGACTGCCTGACATGGCAGACCAGGATTGGGTGGGAATGTGGGAAAAGGAAACAGGATATTACAAAAAGGGATGTAGGAAGTCATAATTTGCCTCAGTGGAAGACGGAGAGGGCTTAGCACATGGCCTCTAGTGGCCAGCGCCATATTGGCTGGAAGCCATAGTGACTCAGCACCCTACCACATGACCTCCAGTGCCATATTGGCTGTGTGCCATAGCAACTCAGCTGGAATTACAGCGGGGCAAGAAACCAATCACCATGTTGCCTTTGCCTCCACCTAATTTCTCTGCAAATACCTGTCACTTTCAACCTTGCCATACATTGGTGTCATTTGGACAGTGTATTAGTCAGGGTTCTCTAGAGAAGGAGTAGGGGTGAGAATATGTGTGATATATATTAAGGAATTGGTGGATAAGCTGGAAACAGGAGGTCTAATGCTGTTGGTCCAGTCCAAGCCAAAGGCCTGAGAACCATGGCAGCTGATAGTATAAGTTCCAGTCTGAAAGCCAGCAAGTCTGAGACCCAGAAAAATTGTTGCTTCAGACCACATCCAAAGACAGAAAAGCCCATTGTCCTAGCTCAAGGAGGAAAAGTGAGTTCCTGCTTAGCCCTTTGCTCTACTCAGGTTTTCAGTGGACTGGATGAGGACCATCCATACTGGGGAAGGCAAACTGCTTTATTCAGTCTACACATTCATACGTTAATCTGACCTAGAAACACCCTTCCAGACACATCCAGAATTCTATTTGGCCTAATGTCTGGGCATCCCTGGCCCAGTCAGGTTAAGACATAAAATTAACCATCAAGGAGAACTGTTAACAACCTGTTGTCCATGACACACCCCAAACCAATTACATTACAGTTATGGAGGTGGGACCCAGTCATTTTCTTTTCTTTTCTTTTTTTTTTTTTAAAGCTCTCTAGGTGATTCCCATATGCAGCCAAGGTTAAGACCCACTGCTTTAATCTCTTCTTCCTCAAATCCATCCTCCACACTGCCACTAAAGTGGTTTTCTTAAAACTCAAATTGGATTATGTTTGCTCTCCCAGCTCAAAATCCTTCAATAACTTTCTATTGCTTTTGGAAAAATTATTTTCTGCATTATATAAGCCTTTTTGGCATATTATACAGCGTCTTTTAAGATTGGCCCTGTCTAATTCACCAGCCTCATCTGCTGTGGGTTCATCTAGGGACCCTACTCTGGCCATTCTGACTTCCTTCCCAGCTCTCTCAAGGGTCCCTGTGTTTGCAGAGACTCAGACCATGGCTCTGAATACACACTGTCCTCCATTCCACACCTGGCCAATGCGTTCCCTTATTCTTTCAGATCCTATTCAGCTGTAATGTCTTGCAAAATGCCTCCTGGGACACTCCTGGGTTTGGTTAAATATTCTTTGAGCATCCTACATCCCAGTGCTACCTGTATCATTAGGATGAGATATTTGATGACAGTGGCCACGTACAATTTCTATAGCACATAACCTAGTGTACAGTAGACACTCATTATACGTAGAATGAAAGAATGAATAAATCCATCTCCTTCTACTTCTATAACCTCTCAACCTGTTCAAAAACCTCATGAAAAAGGAAAGCAAAAGAGCAGAGCTGAATATTCGATGAATTGTTAGAACAAAAGACTAAAGATGAAGTGTGTACAATAAGAACATTTCTCAGCATCACATGACTGCACATAACACCCCCTCCAAGAAGCAGCAGCACCCCATGAAGCCTTGGTAGAGCATTGTTTGCGGCCACTTGAAAAGTGGTCCTATTCCCAGCCCCCATGCTTTAAAATAGATCCTACTTTATTAAATGCCAGTATTTGCTCTGATTCCAGAGACGAGGTTAACACTGAGCTCATTTTTAAAAAGCACATTCAGACCAGAGGAAGGCAAACAAAAATACAAAAAAGCTTTCCTATTTCTGAATACAAGTTGAGAAGCAGTGACTATATTTACAAATGGATTCTTAACTTTACCAAAGACCTATCTACCACAGTGTGCTTTCAGATGCATTCTTCCTTGGAGCATTTATGATTAGCATCCAGTTTACAAAAGTTCCTGGCATGCGAAACAGCTCAGGGTATGTGCCACTGCCACAGCACATACCTCACAGCTGGCCCATGCCTCTCCCCATGTTGTGAGCAGGGTGGGTAAGATACTACCTGAAGAGCTGCTAAGACAGGTGACGGCCCAGGCTCCTCCAGGTCGGACAGACCTGGACCTTCCTCTTCTCAAGCCTTCTGAGAGTCAGGGTGATTGCCTGCCTACGATCTGCCATTGCCTATAGCTCAGTCCATCTCAACCCTGGCTGTTTATCCTACCAGGGGGACATTCAAACATCTCAATGCCCAGGCCTCACTCCAGGCCAGTGAGATGAAAATGACTGGGAATGGGATCCTGGAATTTGCACTTTTTAGAAGCACCCAACTGGTCATAATTGGTAGGCTGGGTTAAGGATCACTCCTCTGCCTTGCTTATTTTCAAACTTGGCTGCCAAGTGGAAAAAAATCCTGAGTGCCTGAGTTCCACCCCAGGGATACTATTGTAATTGGGTGGCGAGTGGCCTGACATCCAAATCTGGATTTGTAAAAGCGCCCTGAGAATTCCAGTGCACTGCAGTGTTAGAATCATTGCCACGGCTCCTCATCCTAAAGCCTCTAACAGTGCCCATTTTATTAGGAAAAATATCCATGGTCACAGCAGATGAGAAGCTAGAACTGTCAGGAGCATATTTATCCTGCTGACCGACCTGAGTGGCTACGTGGGAATCTCCCCAGCAAATAGGCATTGTGCTAGAAGCTGCTGGAGGGAAAGCGGTAGCGCTGGTTTACAGATTAAAACTCCTTGACACCAAGGGCCCTGCCATCTGTGCCACCAAACAGTTCTAAATGTACCAACCAAACATCCACGTTCCCTGCCTGTGTGACCCCAGTTGCCTCAATGAGTGGTTATCCATCCTTGGAAACATGCAGACTCACAAAGAGTCTCATGAACACAATTAGTATAAACTTTTGGGTCATCACTCATAACATTTCCTCCCTTCTTTTACCCCGAACTCGGTGATTTTCTCTTTCTCTTTCCATATAAACAGATGCCCAAGAAGAGTTCATCCCTGCCCTGGGTAGGTAGACAGGAAGGGTACTTTTTTGTTTAATGCCCTCCCTCTGTTAAGTCTCCTGTCTTTATCTCCTCTTTCTGGCTTGGGCACAGTTGGTAGACAGCAGCTCCATCTTGAACAAAAGGTATCCTGTTTTGTCCGAAACAGACTCAGGTGACATCCCTCACCACCTTGTCTACAAATCCAACATGTTGAGGTTACGCTTCCCCAAAACTCTGAGTCACTGATGAGAATTCTCATTACCTGATTTTTTAGAAATGGGAGTGCTTGTGGGTATAATATGATCGGCAGCATGGGATAGTGGTTCTTAGCTTTGGCTACACATTAGAATCACATAGAAAGCTTTCAAAGTTTTGATAGTTACAGAAGGAAAAGTACTGTGTTCTTACTAGATGTTGATTTCAAAGAAGTAGTGAAGAGAATGGTGATAACCAGAGTCTGGGAAGAGTGCAAGGAAGGGATCGAGAGAGAGGGCACAGGGTGTGAGTTGATCAGAAGAGTAACTTCTAATCATCTGAAGCACAGTACATGGACCACTTTAGAACTATGATTGACAGAAAATAATTGACTCTTTCAAACTCATTAATAGAGAGGAATTTGAATGTTCCCAACACAAAAAATGATTTATGTCTGATGTAATAGATGTGCCAATTACCCTGATGTGATCACTATAAACTGTATACATGTTTCAAAATACCACTTCGTATCCCAGAAATATGTACAATTATTATATGTCAGTTATAGATGTATTAATATAAAAATAATGGTACCTATGTTTGGTCCCTAGAGATTCTGATTTAGTGGATTGTTGGCCAGCCAGGATGTGAAGAACGTTCTAGAAGCTTCCCAGGTTGTTTGGCCAAGACTGAGAACCACTGGTGTTTTACAATGAGAGGAACTGAGAAAAGAGAAGTGGGAGGACCACTGTGGAGAAGGATCCCTCATATTGTAGCCTTTCTGAGGATTCTCCCCTGTGAACTGCAGGAGCTTTGGTCCCATTTGGATTCCTTATGAGCACGTAAGATGTGACGAGTTCTTAGGAGACCAGAAGCAGGGTTAAGCCACAGGAAACTCATACTGTAATTTCCCGCCCTTTCCTCTTCCATGGCTGAGACAGCTTTTCTCCCATGTTGTTTTGGTAGCACAGATACAGGAAGAAAAACCTCTCAGTTCTAGGAGGCGAATGGCATCTTGGGACACAGGATACCTTGGGCTTCGTGAGTGACTGAAGGAGCTTGGGGTAAAGACTAGAGTGCTGTGTACTGTAGGACACTCACGACCACATGTTCGCTGGTCACATTCTGTGGGGCTTTCCCTCCGATGCCCTTTCCTGTCCCTGAACATTTTCCTGTGCCGTGTTCCACACCTTCAGAGTCCTGCTGATGGGACAAGCCACACTCATCAGCCCAACAGCATCTGTCTTTATTGGCCGTCTTCCTGGGCTGGCACAGCCTGGAACTTCTCCAGGCAGCCGGCACAGCACTGGGTGGTGACTCTTGATTAATCCAAAGTTTCCATCCTGGCTGCACATTAGAATAACTGGAGAAAATCTTAAGATATACTGGTCCTTGGACCCCAACCTTACAAATTCTGATCTCACTCATCTGAAGTTGATATCAAAAGCTCCTAGGTGATTATAATGTGTAGCCAGGTCATGGGTCTAGGACAGTAATGGTGTTTTGATACTTTTACCAATGGCCAATTTAGGACTGTGCAAAAGAACCCCTTTGGACCAATAAAATACACAATGTAGAGATGATGGTGAGATTTGGGGAAAGTTTTTCACTTTTAGGAGGGGATGTTTCTTTTTTTTCCCCTTCATGTTTTTTGTAATTGTTGGGTGAAGATGTGATACTTGGAGCCACTGCAGCTATCTTTTGACTGTGAGTAGATGCACCAATGGGCATAGATTTCTTTCACAAGCATTGCTAATTGCAAAAAGCAGCTTAGCAATGCCATTGAGCTGCTCAGTCAGTCAAAGTGGGAAGCTTATTTTTTTGACTTCTTGCCTTGTATGGCTGACAGTTCTACCAAGCTCTGACAGCACTGGGCCAGAAGTGCTGTCAGATCTTAAGGTGGAGGCTTATTGGGATCTTAAGGTGGAGGCTTCCAGAGAGGTCTTCAGAGCATGCCCTGCTTGACATGCACAACCTCCTTCTGGGTGTAAAGCTCCCCAAGCCCTGATGAAGTCATCCACCCACTGCAGATGAGCCACTGAGAGTCTGTGGCTTTGTTGGGCAGGGCTTGTCATCTATTGGGTGGTGGGCCTGGAGAACAAAGACAGGGAAGCCTGGTGGAATCAGGCAGATTCAGGCTTGAATTCTGATTATCATGTACATTGAGTCAGTCTAACTGTGCACCTCAGTTTTGTCCCCTGTACAGTGGGGCTAACACCTGTGTCCAAGGGTTTGCTGCTATATCGCTGTTTGATGAATTTAGCACATGCTGCAGGTTCTTGGTAAGTGGCAGTTTTTATTATTTTTGATATATTTGCTCTCCACATGCTGCATCAAACAAGAGGTGAAATAAGTGGAAAGGATGAGAATTGAGATGTAGGCTTTTTGTAGAACTGACTAGTACTTTAACAGTTCAGAAAGGCTGAAGAAGTGTTTCCTGTGCCCCACTCGCGGCCTGGAACCTACCCAAGTCCTTTGGACCTGGTGTGCTGCATCAGCACCTAGCCTGGGTGCACTGAAGCTGACCGAGCTCCGTGTCTGGCTCAGCCTGCCCGTGGGCACCACACTGCCTGCCACTGGCTGTGCAAACACCATATCTGAGCTGCGGGCTCACACCTTGCCCGAGGCTGCCTCCCTCTTTGGCCAGGAGGAGAGGGGTAGCCTGTCTGGTGTTGGGGCTCCCAGCAAGGAGGGCTGGGCCTGGAGTCCAGCGTCACCTAGATTCAAAATGCTGCCTACCCTGTGGGGGTTCCCTCTCTGTGAGGAGGTCTTGGGTGCGAGTGTCCGACCAGAGTCTCCAGTTGGCTCCCAGGCCTTACCAGGGCCGCCCTTGTGCTGGCCACGTGCATCCTTTTCCTTTTCTGCCTTCCTCTGCAGTCCCTGTCTCTTCCTCCTTTCCTGTTTCTGCCATCACTGGGGCTCCGGTTGCCCTGCTCTTTCCCCCTCCATCATTCCTCCCTCCCTCGGGAAGTGTCCCTTGGCCTCCCGCTGCCTCCTTTATCGCCCAGATCGCCTTCTCCCCCTCAGTTTGAACTCCACTCTGTGGAGTGCCTCTGAAGAGAGTCACAGGCACTCTTTACCCAGCAGGGCTGCCTTGCCGGTCTGTATACCTCAGTCTTACTCTGCTCTTCTACGCCTCTCAGGTCCCCACTTCCACTCCACAGCTAGTCCGCGAACTTGCCCTCCTGCCCTCCCGGGAGTCTGGCTGTGTTACCTGTTGTCCTTTTCTCCTCCAAACCTTCCACCCCTTTCTCACAACTCACTCTTTTCAGCCATTTTCATGGTGCTTTTCAGGATTCTCCTGAAAGAGAACTCTAAACGAGGGCCCTCTTCCTCTGCGGATGTCCCCACTCAAGCTAGGCCTCAGCCCTCCTCCATGGAAAGAGTTGCCAAACTCATTGCTCCACTCCTGCGCCATCCACCCCTCCCCGCATGCAGTGAGACTTCTCCTTTCCCTGCCATTCTGAAATGGACTCGCACAAGGCCACAGTCACCACTTTGTGACCAAATCCAAGCTCCTTCTGCGGCAGCGTTCGTTGCCTGGTGGAACAGCCTTGGCCAGGATCCTGGCCTTTGACCTTGGCTAAGACCCCTAATCACTTACCAATCCAATCATTTCTATACTGGATGACCGAGAATTGACTACCTTGTCATTAATTTTTATAAAACAACAGGAAACACAAAAACAATTTTATCAAATTTATTCGATAATTTTTCTGTGTATGATAGATCTTAAAACATTCAGCACACAATGTAATGTTACAGTCTGGACAGTGGTATCTGGTTTCTTTCCAAAATCTTCTGCATCATTGTCTTTGAATGGCACATTTCACCCTGCCATGTTGGCCATTTCTTTTTTCCTGTGTGTGGTGTAATTTTAATAAAATATTTCCCCACTACATGTAATGCTGAGGATGTCGATGACAGGTGTTCTGGTTGATGTTTCACTCTTCCAACTTTTTCAGTTATTTGGCCTATTAGACCTAATCTAAATTGCAAATGACCCCCCTGTTTTGAATAAATAACAAATGAATTCCATATTGTTTGCCCCAGAAGACGCATACATATTTTATAATAATATTTTTCTCCTTGCTTTTTGATTACAGGACAGCTTGTTACATGGTAGTCACCTCTGTCAACAGCACCTATAGGATTATTATTTTCATTGACCACTATTGGACCTTTTTCAGTTTCATTTCTTCTTTAAAGTTCTGTCATTTTTGTTTTGTGAATAGTTGACACTAAGGAGACATCTTTCTTGTCTTTCCATTTCATAACAGACTTTTCCTCTCCGATGTGCAAACATTTCTCCCTTTTTTCAGTTTTTTCTCTTGCAGATTTTTTGGTTCTTCCTACTCCATCTCAGTGTCCCAAACATGTCTATTTTGTACTATAAAAGAACATCACTCAGTTCTGGAGAAGTATAAAAATGATCTCTAATGCACTTATGATAAGAGCTTTTATAGATTGTAGCATGAAATTACAGGCTACTTTTCACAAATAAAATAAATGAATTAGTAAAAGAAAATAAGCAGAATGTATGATTAGATTTGCTAGAAAGAAACATCAAAGGTGAATACAATGTTCTAAATTTTAAAAGTTTGCAAAAGAATAGTCAATATAAAACAAATAAACAAACAGATGTATGAGTGTATCTCCTGCAAACAAGAGTGAACTGGTTGAAATGCCACCTGCCTGAGTGATGAAGGGAATGGTCAGTATGCGACCCCCAAGTGACGCTCATGGGAAACTGCTAACTGGTTAAACCTTTCCACAGCCTGGAACCTTCTTAGGAGCAGGGACTGTAGTTTCCCCCGGGGCCAGTAATCATAGACAACATTATGTCACACCCTGAACAGAGCTCCTGATTGTTGCTCTGTATACTGCTAACCTTGCAGAGGGAAGCTCAAAAATATTTGCTGAATGATGAGTGAATTTTGCTCAAATAGTACCAAATAGATACTTTACCTTCCCGCTTCCATAATCACTCTCACTCTATTCATTGGGTGCCTGATTTATTTTTCCATCCAAGAAATAATTAAACAAAGATGGTCTTCCTGGTGTCCAAATTCAAGCTACTTCCTGAATCAACATTTTCCACAGGCAGTTTGTATGCATCCTGTGACTAAGCAAAAGAGGAGTGTTGGAGGGCCTGTTCATGACAGTCTCATTTTGAGTTGGAATCTAAATTCAGGATGGTTAAATTAATATCAGCCTGCAATGAAAATTTTATAATTCTGGTTGTGATCAGACTTCCAATTTTGTTTTTAGAAGTTTCATAACCAAGGCCCTCTTCTGCAATAAGCGAGACTAGAAAGTCAAGCATTAAAGAACCTATTTCAAGGTCCTACAAGGAAGATCTTTGGGTGGAAAGAAGCTACTTTGTAAAAATAAGCAGGTAGACAGAACAAGCAATTAAAATCAAATACTTGGGAGTCTTAATTAGTTGCATTACCCTTGTCCTGAGAAGTGACTGTGAATGCAGGCTAGGAAGCAGGTGTGGGATCTGCTGGACAGTGCCAAAGCAAAGGGAGGGAGCCAGGCATGGTTATCAAACAATGTCCAGTCTCTTAGAGAGTAAACTAACCCCATAAAAAGCAAAGCAAGTCTGTATAATTAAGATCTAAATCATGGCACAGATGCCAAGTTCTTAGCAGAGCCCTGGGTAAGAGACTTGAGTCCTGGACTAGCCAGCAAACTAGGGAGGGCAGAAGATTCTAGGTGCATCTTGAGGAACAGGTTCAGCTTTTAGGATGCAGGGTTGGACAAACCAAAAGACCATCTGAACTGTGATGCTGACCAGGTATCTAGGAGCTTTGTTATTAGATGGAGGGTCTCAGGGAATTATTCCCATGTTCTTGGTATTCCAAACAAAGAATTAAGCAGAGCACTCAGGAGTAACAAGGGTAACATTTATTAAAAGTGGTAGAAGTGAAAGAACACTTGAGTCAGAGCAGACCAGGGAGAGGAGCTCATAGCCCCTGGAGGGACTGGTACTGGGTCCCTTAAAGTCCTGGAGGATCTATCTATAATCGGATTGACAGGAGTCATGGCCCAACAGGGTACCTGACTTGGCTCACCCACCAAAGGGAAGTGTTTAACCATATGTGGTCTTTAGAGATAGTGCCACAGTGTCCAAAGCCCATGTCCACCCCCAGGAAGGGCATCAAAATTATAATGCAGATAAGGTTCGTGGCAGGCCTGGTCATGTATTTTGGGGTTTGTGCATGCCTAGGGGTCTTGGGAGACAGAATTTCTTTATCTGTTGATTTCCTGAAATTTTGACAGGATCGTCCTTGCTCTGTCTGGTTTCTCAGTTCTTGCTGTACAGCTACTTGTTTACTTGTCCCTGTTCTATTGCTATCTCCTTCTGGGATTCTCCCCTTGAAGTGACGAGATACTCAGCGCCTCCTGAGCTGGGCCCTTAAGTCCTATACAGTGCCTCGCAGGTGCCACTGACCTTGCACTTTCCTGGCTAAGCTGACCCACCTCCCTCTCCTGACCTGCCTTCCATGGTGGCAATTGCCCTACTTGGATCTTTCAACTTAGGCAGGCCTGTGTGGACACTTTTCCCCTTCCTCTACCTGGTGATCTCTTGTTTTCTGATTCCCAAGCCCTGCTGGCCATTAACTTTGGCACTTCTTTCCTTCACCCCCTGTCGGTGATGAGTCCCTTCTCCCACAAACTCTAGGACAAGTGCTTGAGAGGTGGACAGTGAAGCGAAGGAGCACGTCCCCACCAGCGGGACTCAGTCTGGGTCTCTTCCTACCCCCACGCCTGACTTCCAGATCAGCCTTGAACACTAATCCAACGTTTGTTTTTCCTGACAATTTTTAGTCAGAACTCTTTGCATTGGAAGAGATGGAAACCAGTTCAAACTAAATTTTTTCCCACCCACTGTTTTTTTTTTTAATTGTAAGAGAATTAAAAAATAAGAAACAAAACCAATGGAAATGATTTCAAAACAAGATGATAGGAAATTAACGATGGTTGTTATACTGCATATTGTTATCTTTAAAGTAGTTGCTTGGATTACTAGATATAAATTGATCAAACAATAAAAGCACTAACTGTTCCTTTCAATGAACTAATAGAAATTAGTACAGTTCGCCCAACCACGTCCCTGTCCAGGATGCCCAAAAGCAGCCCTGCAGTTTCCAAGTGGGAAGTACAGTTTAGCTAAGGTAGAGACAAACTCTGTTGGGAAACTTGGAAAATACTGTTTCAAAGACATCGGAGACCTTCAGCTGCCTCCATTTCCCCGTCCTTTCTGTTTTTCCCTCATCCGTGACTGTGGCTGACCAGAGAAACTTTGGCGATCACTCCGTTCACTGCTTGTTTCTCATTTTGGTGAGTGACACTTCAGGTTCCCAAAGAAGAAAGCCATCAGGAGGGTTTCAGAGTGATGTGGAGAGAGGGGCAAGGAGAGGGAGCCAGGCATTTTCAAGCAGAACATTTGCACACAGACAGAGTGCCAACCTCCTGGCAGGCCGGTGGATAGGGCCCCCTGCAGCCAGAGTGACAAGGAGGTAATCAGAACTGCTTGCCACTTTCCGCAGAGGCGGACGTGGGAGCCAAAGTTGGAGCAATTGCTGGATGGTAAATTGTGGTTCGCTGTTTCCCTCACTTCGAGATCTATCCTCCGGGGTCTCTCCCATCCGATGGACTGATTGACAGGCCTGATGGGCCAAGGATACAGAATCTTTTCTGTATCCAAGAATCTGAGCTGTGTTAAAGGGATGCTCTGAAACCAATTGACTGTGAGTCTCAGCTGCCGCCGATAGCAGTGATGACAAGGAAAGCACTATGGTTAGCAAAGAACCTTTAACTGGCAGGGAGAAAAAACCAAACGGAATGAGGAAGCCTCTCAAACTCTCATTTGATATCTACAGACCCTGCAAAAGTTAGACACTAGATTTTAATTATTTTTCAAAATATCACTTTCTTGCAATCAAGGAAGTTAAAACTAGAAAGCTATACAATTTTAATTACCACAGTTTTATATATTCAGTTTTACATGCTGATATTTTAACACACCATCAGCTGGTAAACCAAAACCACCATAAATGTCTATAGAATATTCCAAGGTAAGAATGCTATACCATTCTGTGTCTAAATTTTTATTTGTTTTTGGTCATTTTTATTGTTTCCAGTGTCTGGTCATAGTAAGTTTTTCCAGTTTACATTTCTGCTGTGTTTTATTCATTCTTATCAGCATTGAATACTAATTTTAAAATCCATTGCTAATTTGCTGAGTAGAATAACCTCTATTTAATTCATACGTCAATAAATATAATTTTGCATGTTTATTAGTAATTTGCATGTTATCTTCTGAAAATTATTCTTGTGCTCTTTGTATATTTTTTTTTTTTTGGTTTTGGTTTTTCTCCGGTACCGGGAACCGAACTCATGACCTTGCGCTTGCCAGGCAGGCGCTTTTGCTGCTGAGCTAAATCCCCAGCCCCTGTATATTTTTTCTTAATGGTTAACAGAAGCTCTTTATATATTAAAGGTGTTACATATAAGGATTTGTTATGTTCATTGCTAATATTTCATTTCATTATTTGTATTTAAAACTTTCATTTTGTAGAAATATAACTTTGTTTTTTAAATCTTATTATTTCATATGTAACACTGTATATTTTGGTTTGGTAGTAGATTTGTAAGTTTGAAACCTGATAGATACTAAGAAATGCTACTGATCTTCCCCCTTCTGGGTAAATGGTGGTAGTTTGTGTTTATATTTCATCTAGTTTTTGAATTTATTGTGGGAGTTGTTTGCAGTTTTCTATTTATACCCTTTTGATGTGTGTAGAGTCTGTTAGTAACATCTCCTCTTTCATTTCTGATATTGGTAATTCGTATCTTCTCTCTTTTATTCTTTGCTTGTCTTCCTAGAGATTCATCAAGTTCATTTATCTTTTGCAAGAAATACTTGTTTCCTTTATTTCTCTCATTTTTCTATTTTCATGTATTTCATTCCTTTTATATTTTTCAAGTTTTTTTTCTTTGCCAGAACATGGGCTATTATGGTCTATAATGGGAAGTTGGGGATGGGTGTATACCTGCTGTTGTGTAGAATGCTCTATACATTCTGTCGAGATTCTATGAGCTTATGATATTATTGAATCATTTAATATTGTTGTTGATTTTCCATTTTGTTGTTCTGAGAGACACAACTCTTAATTCCTGAGAGAGAGAGAGAGAGAGAGAGAGAGAGAGAGAGAGAGAGGGAGG
>NW_004955440.1:174121-175167 GCF_000276665.1 Chinchilla lanigera
AGGGCGAGCTTTTAAAGTCCCAACTAGGACTTGTGAATTTGTGTGTGTCTCCATTTCCATCCTATCCAAGTTTTGTTTCACATATTTTGCTCATAGTTACTGGGCTTGGGCAGATATTTCAATCACATGAAGAAGACTCTGCCAAATTTAGTTAACTGAAACTGAGTTTTTTGTGGTATTTCTGAGCAAATTTTTAAATCTGTTGAAAAATTATGTAATCAATATAATTTTTATATGCTTTTCTCCTCCAATTTATCTTGAAATGATGCTTCTTTTGCATAAGCACACTTTATTTCTTAATTTTTCATAAATGTTTATATTCCAAGTTCTAAAAGGGGAAAGAAGTGTCTGACTCATCCATGAAAAAAACCAAAGGGTTATACAGTATGGGGATATTTGGTGGCAAATGCCTCAATTTTCGGTCTGCTGCTGAAATGTCAGCTTCATTCCTCTTTAGGCAAAAAAGAAAATCTACTTTTCTTAAAACCCAGAGCTTTTGGAAACTATGAATTGTACAAGAGGACTATTAGCAAAGCAATTATGAATGTGAGCTTTAAAGCTAAATTTTGGGCTTTGAATCCTTGTTAAACTTGTTATCTGTATAGCTTTAGGACACTGTGTGACATCTCTACTAGTTTCTAATATGAAAGGGGAGTGAAATATCTAGGGGTTGTTTTAAGGATTCGGTAGGTACCTAGTACTGGCACTCAGTGAACATTTGCTATTATTGGACTTGAGACTGGCCTTACTTCTAGACCTGAGGGTTTTTTCATCATGGGAACCACATCCTTTCAGTTGTTCCAAGTACTTTTTATCAGTCATAGGGACCTTTAGAGAGGGTTGGTGGCTTCGAGTTGTCAATTGACTTTATCAATACATGTCTCTGATTGTGTCAGACATGTTGCCTTTAGAAGGCATGTTGGTTTGGGGCTTATTTTGCAAGGGGAACAACATAATACAGGACACATACCAGGAGGGTTTCAGAGTGATGTGGAGAGAGGGGCAAGGAGGGGGAGCCAGGCATTTTCAAGCAGAACATTTGCACA
>NW_004955440.1:175817-215055 GCF_000276665.1 Chinchilla lanigera
CAGCTGGGGGTTATAAGTTGACCACCAGTTATCAATCCACTACAGAAGGTGAAAGTGTGTATACGTACACACTTTTAACTCACATGCTTACACTTACTGGCACCATAGTCACAGAAAGGTTCAACTATGTCCCAAGCCAGGTAGTAGAACCAAATCCACTGGGTAGAAATCCAATTCAGTTTTGTACATATTATTTCTGCTTCAATATATTGAAAATTAGCAGCAAAATTGACTTTAAAATAGTATAAAGATTAAAAAATAACCTGACAGCACTATTGTGGCATTGATAATGAGGGGGCTGGAAAGGTGACACAGTGGTTGGGACAACCTCTGAGCAGAACAACTTTTGTGAAGACACTGAATATCTTAGTTTTGTAGTGTCTTCCCCCCATGAGTTTTATTGTGTTAGAACGCCTTGATTAGCAAGAGACCAGGAAACCACAGCAAAAAGGCCTGTGGGCAGGAAACATTTTAATCCTTGATGAGGAACCATTTCCATCTACATAATACTTGGGAATGTTCATAAGATTGTGTGGAAGGGCAGTGATTTCTTTTCTGGGGTGTAAAGAAGCAGAAGGTGGGATGATGTTGGTTAAATTTGACAAAACATTTAATAGGGCCATGGGTTCAGAATCCATATGCTAATCTTGGAGGTTTTGCAGATACTTTTAAAGATTATTGGGTATAAAAATATTCCATTTGGCTGGTAACCTCATCTTTTTTCATACCTGTTTCCCTGAATTTTTCTATTGCTCTCCATTTCAGACCAAGAATCTAGCATCAAATATCGAGTTAACACTGACTTCTCTCAGCTCCTAGCACTTAACTTCCAGTGTTCCTGGGAAAATGCAATAGGAATTAATAGCAAATGAGGCCGTTAGCTCAAATTCATGCAAGATAGGTTGACTCTCAGAAAATTGGAGGAATGGGCCCTAGGGGTGGTTTTGGGGAGTATTTAAATAATGACTTGCACAGCCATCCTCTTCAGAAAAGGAATTATCACCATCAGAAAGCCTTTATTAAATGTCTAATGAAGTATGATGTTTTCCAAGACCGTCTTCCAGTGGGAGTGATTCATTTTGTGACTAGTTATCTAAGAATGTATGTGGCAAAAGTTCCATTTGGTTGAGTTTTTATATAAATGTGGCTGTTTAAATACACACACACACACACACACACACACATACACACACACACACACACACACACAGATTCAAACTAGTTAAGACAGATGCTCAGTGGTTGGGAAACAAACTGCTGATTGGCTTTCCCTGCTGCTTCTAGAGTCACCTGGCAGACATCTGAGCAGGGTGATTAAGTGACAGGTGTGCTAGGGATATGGCCAGCTGTCTGTCCTGGGGCCTCTTTCACACCATCTGTAGGTCGCCATGTCTAGGGTGTGGGTTGTGAGTCATAGCAACAGGTGATAAGTGGGAGGAGCAGGCCTGTTTATCACCCCAACAGCCTGCCAAGAATGCTGGGGGAGGAGTGGGCACTGCACACAGAAGACTGTGATATAAGTTATCCATAAGCCTATGTCCTTGCCTGAGAACTGAGACTGCAGCTGGGGAGTTACTGCTTCCCGACATGATTACGGGGAAAAAACCTTAGTGCAGATCGTATGTGATTTGCCACTTGGCTTTCAGGCAGATTCTACATGAAGCCAACTCTTCGAGTCATTCAGGGGAGGCCAGATGAATGTGTGCTGGCCCTCTTCGCCAGCTCGCATTAAAACTAGGGATGCATGGAACAATTGGCAGGACTTGGCCAGCCCGCCCTTAGGGCCTCACAGCACCCAGGGGTTTACCAGGGGTGGTAAAGGTCAAGTTAACTGAGCATCTCTGCGTGTTGCTGGGACTCCTCAGGGAGGTCATGATACGGCCTGCAGAAGAGGCCTCGTTTCTCTTCCTCGCTGCATCAGGTCCCTGGACCAGCCTGATTCTCTTCCCATACCTACTGTGGCCTCATCCCACCCACCCCATCAAAGCAGGACTTTTCAAACTATGAATTACAACCCATTAGTGAGTTATAGAAACCTTTCAGTGATTCATAATCATGAAGAAAATGAAACTGAATAAACAGTCTTCTTTATAAGTAGTAGAAATGGTTACAGTGAAGTGTATTTCTGATGTCCCATGTGTTTTCTAAGCAGTAATGGGAAATGAATTTAATTGTGGGTCAAAATGTTTAAAAACGATGGACTTTTCTGCTGAGACATCTTTTTCCTACATGATTCCCTCTCAATATACACACATCCCTCAAAATTTTTGCCAGCTCTCTCTAAATTGGGCACGTTTAAGAGACTATTGTAAGAACACTAACCAATTTAGCGATTGAGGTTAATGTCCTTACAGTGTCCCTTGCCAGTCAGCCTTTTGTCATCATGACAGAATACTTGAGCAAATCAGTGCGATAAAGGAAAAGTTGTATTTTGACTTATGATTTGAGTCTGTGGTGGCCTGGCCAGTTGCTTTGGGCCTGTAGCAGTATGGTAAATCCTAGTAGAATATACAGCAGAGAAAGCTGCTTGCCTCATGGCTGTTGGGAAAAAAAAAAAGAAGGGGCTGGGGTACCAATACCTCCTTCAAGCACAGACCTCATTCCACTAAGCTCCACCTCCTAAAGGTTCCACCCCTCCCAATATTCCCTTTTGTGGAACATTTCAGATGTTCCACTGTAGCAGGGGGATGCATCTGAGAGGCCTTTGAAGGAAAGGTGGTGGGACAGTAGCCCTCAGGGGAGCCCTGGCCTCTGTGCAGAAGCAAAGGGGCAGGGTGGCCACGATTCAGGCTTCAAGAGCAAAGAGCTTCTATCGTCCAGAGAGCCAGTTACCTGGGCAATGTTGAAGGAAAGGGATCTTCTGTAAGCCCTGCAGCAAGCACACTGTGGGGAAGCATTTGGCCAGTTATTAGACCCATGTAGGGAACACAGCTGCATGCCTGGCCCCATGTGAGAGCCACTGAATTTTCAGTAGGAAGAGGAAGCTTCTGCAGAAAGAAGAGGCAAAGGGTAGGCATCACTCAGAGCTTCCTTCCTTACTGATGCAGCCTGGGAGGTCCTCTCAGGGAGGGAAGGGAACTAGGACCCTCCTCTGTTCTGTGCCCTGCCTGAGCAGGCTAGGTTCTGCATGGAGGGTAGGGTTGGCTGGACACATCTCTCAAAAGAAAAATACGGTTCTGTGTCAAGAGGGAAGACAAAAGGAATCGGGGAGGTGCTCTCTTCTAGAGGCAATATGGTAGGAAACAAGAGCCCTGACATTATTATCAGCGACCAGTGGGTGCTCCACCCAGGTGGAATAATCCTCTTAATCTGGCAGCATTCATTTGGATAATCTGCAAAATCATGTTTGGAGGCATTTAACAGCGGGAGAGAATTTCCATAGACTTTGATTGCCACAGATCTCAAAATCTCCTCAACTGCCTTACTTGGCCAGGCGATGGCCATTGGCGAGGCCCAGGTGCTCCTGTCTGGCACTATTAGTGCCTGCCCCGAGGGTGAGCAAAAAGGACCATTCATTAAAAGGGCCCACCCCACACTCACCCTGAGAAGAGTAGCACAGAAATACAGTTTTCGTGTTGGTTTGGCATTTCCACATTCTTTGATATGCTGGAGCTCCTATATAAATGTCAAGCCGGAAGCTCCCTAGACCTTACAGGGTTAAGCCACTTACTTAGCATAACAACCCCCACCCCTACCATTCCCTTCCCCACCCCTGCAACTTTGGGGATCTCCGTGGTTGCTTGGAGGGGAGTTCGGGAGTCCCATCACTCCAGATCCCAGCTAGGCTCGCTGGGATCCACATCTCCTGACGCCTTCCCTAACCCTCATTCCAGTGCTGCCGAGGAATTTTTGGAGGCCAATCCACCCCTTGGAGGAGAGACCCCTCATGCTCCTGCTCTCAGGGGTCCCTATCCTTCTGTTGGCCCTTGACCCTTCTGCCCGCATTTATCAGGGTGCAGGGATTCCTTTCCCTCCAGTGATTGATGTGAGTTGCACATACATTCATCACACAAACTCCCCACAAAACCAGCATTCTGTGTGACCATCCCCGCTGGCCGATCTAGCCAGGGTGCAAGGTTACATTGTGCAGCCCACCTCCTCCACCCGCTCTGAGGATGACTGCCTTCCACCTCCGCTGTTCCCAGCACTGAAAGGGACACAAGTCCAGGTCTTCAGCTCGGGCCGCTATCAGCCTGTCTCTAGCAGTGGGCTAGACCGCAGCGTGTCGGAGCTCGGATTTCGAAAAGTGTTTCAGACAGCACCTCTGGCACTGCTTCACCTACAGGACAGGATCACCTGTGTTGGTCTTGAGTTGCTTTTATTTTCAGTGGTGAGTAGTCTGAAAAGGGAGTAACCGACTCACAGCCAGGGTTTTTTAATACCTTTCTCGGAGGGACCAATTCCACTGCAGGAATTTCATTCACACGCCCATTAGTGTTTTCTGATTCAGGGAGGCTGGAGCTGGTTGTGCTGGTGTGGAAGCAATTTGGGCTGGGTTAATGCATATGTTAATAGCACTAATGTTGGATCATTTGATGTTCCTCAGAGAAAGACAGTAAAAATATCTTTACCATCTCTCCCAACATTAAAAGAAAAAGACAAAGAAAGGGAACCAGAACTGAAAGCTCTCCTTAAAGCTGTCTGTTTGCAATATTCATACCCTTTATAGGCGAGAGCAGCATGTTAGTGATCCTGAAGGCCCCACACCAGCAGGTACACCCTGTGCCTGGCATTATTCAGTGAGTCTGTTGTAAAATGGTCTAAGGATAGCAGCTGTATTAGGGTTTCTGACTGTGCAAGGGCTTGCTGGTTAAACAAAATCCACCATCCTGGTACTAGCATCCCTTTCCTAGGAGGACTCTGTGGTATGGTGTATAAAGTCTGTTTTGATTGGTGGTGTCCTGGGTTAGTTACCTCCCTCTCATGGCTGAGACAAAAATACCTGACACCTGAAGTTAAAGGGGGAAAGGTTCATTTAGCTCACAGTCTGTAGAGGTTTCAGCCTGTAGTGGGCTGGCTCCACGGCAGGGTGGCTCATAGCAGAGGGGCAACAGTTCATGGCAGCAGAAGATAGCAAAAAATGAGAGAGCACGAGAGAAGGAACAAGCCTCTTTCTGTCCCTTACACTGTATGCAGGCTACCTGCCCTAGGGCAGGTATAGCACTCACACCCTTAATCCCAGCATTGGACCATGAATGAATCACAAAGTCTAGATTCAACTGCCTCTGAAAAGCCCACCCTTCATGACCATATCAGGCTTTAGGGGGACATCCAGACACAAATCATAACGTGCCCCCAAAGACTTCCCCCACTTGCAGCACATTTAGGGAACTCCTGGGAAGTCCTGTGCAGCCTTGAACAATTTAGCAACTTCTGACTTCTGTCTTCATGGATAGACATCTGAGACATTTCTGTAGCAAAGCTGCTAGCAGGAGCGGGCCTGCTGAGCATCACAGTTATATTTAAACCAGAAGATGATAGCCTTCAAGCCTATAATTGGAGATATTCTAAGGAGATTTGCTCAGACACTTATTGCCTGGTGCCCAGAATGCTGGGTCTTCCAGTGAACATGGTGCTGGCTGAAATTGTAGATTTGTGCCCACTTTATGGGATTCTTGATTTGTTTCTTCCTCTGCCTGGCTTCAAGTGACTCTCAGCAATATTTCCAACTTCTTCAGGGAAGAGCGATTATTTTGATGCTGTAGACTTTCTTTCAAGTTAATGCCATCAGGAGGGCAGGACATCATAAACTGGATGAAGTGGAAGGAGGGCTTTTAAAATTTGGGCATCTCTCAGAATGTTTTAATAGGAATTTTTATATTGAATCTGGATTTCTGGTTGGCACCATTAACATGTTCGTGATGGGGCCATAATTCATATGTCCTGGTGCCAGGAGGCTCTGAACCACTAGGGGTATGTGCATGACTGTCCCACCTGGCAACATGGAATAGTCCCATTATGTACTACAAACTGCCCGATGGGATAGTCGTGCATGTACCCCTGGTGGTTCAAGCTAGTGGGAATGTGTTAAATATTGAAGATGTACTCTACCAGTTATTTTTTTTTAATCCTCTAGTGGGGACTACATTTAAAAGTTTTGATTCAGGAGAGTTAGGTTGGTCTCAGACAATTCTAATCTATCATCATCATTGTGGCCTTCCACCAACTTGCTGAATGCAGAATGAATATTTACTTTTAAAAAATATTTTTATTTGTAAAAAGTGCCCCGAACAACTATGTAACGCATAGAAACCAACTTTCTATGGCACATTAGGAAGTCTGTGGCTCACTGGCTCCTTAGTTATTTTTGGCTATCATAACAGACCAATAACGGGGATACTGTTACAAAGTAGCTGCCTCTTGGAGCTGGGGTCAGGGTTAGGGTTAGGCTCCTTTACAAGGCCTACTTATTTGAATCAGTTGGCTTTGTATTGGAGCAAAATACTTGAAAAATTGTGATCATCCTTGCATTTCTGTTTGGGTTTGTCTTTAACATTAAAAAGAAGTGGTTTTTCCCTGGCCACTTACTCCTATTGATGGAAAATGGAGAGTAGATTATTGCAAGTGTCAGGAGGAATGAAGGAAAACCAGCATTCCTGAGTTTGTGGGTTTGGGGCTAGCTTACAAGTTTGGAATACTGGCATCCATCCTATTACCAGCTTCAAGATACAGCCTCTGAAATTAGCTGGCGGGGAGGGGAAAGGAAGAGAGAGGAAGAAGTCGTGACAGTTGTGATAGGGAAAGTGACAGTGTTCCAAAGGCGGAAAAGCTAGCAATGCATGGATTAAAGGTCTCTGGGGCTGGCCCACACTCCATCTGCAACCCTTCAGTAAAAGGGTATTTCTCTTCCCTCTCTTCAGCAGAAACAAGAGCTGTCTACCATCTCATGGCAAGATAGAGTGGCCAAAGATTGTATTTCAGTTATTATTGCAAGACAACCTACCCCAGTACTCACTGGCTTAACTCAGCAAACCAATTTATTATTATTCTCATGGTGTCTTTTGGCCAGGACAGGGCTCAGTGAGCATGGCTTGTCTCTGCTCCATGACGCATGAGGTCTTAGCTAGGAAAACATGGAGGCTGCAGCTCACTTAGTGACTGCATTACATGAAGGCTCCTTCACTCACACCTCTGGGACCGGAGCTGCTGGGGTGGTTGGAAGAGGAGGACCTAGACTACTTGTCAGTTGGCTTGTTCACTTCCTCATAGCATGATGGCCTCAGGAGAGTCAGATTTAAAAAGCCTTCTTACATCAGTGCTCAGGGCTCCACATTTGATTGTTTCAGTGATGAAGACAGAAGCTGCCCGGTCTTTTACGACCTGACCCTGGAGGTCACACAATGTCACCAGTGCCGTATGATAGTGGCAGTTCAGTTCGAGCTCAACCACGCTAAGGGGCGGATGGAACTTCATCTGTGGATGTAGGTGTGAAAGTCACACCATAGACAACCATATGGGATGGGAGATATTTTTGAATCAATCTGAAAAATATAGTCAGCCTGAGGTGGGAAGATAGAACCGAGCAGAAGAGACCCAAGGGCAGACCGATGCATTCCTGCTCCAGCTTTACCTTATCCAGTGCAGACTCTGTGCAAGGACTAAACAACTGATTGGTCACATTGATTAATTTTTTAAATGTATCAGATCATTCATTTGCAGGTGTATAGATCAAATTAATTGACCAAGAACCTTTGACCTTTCCAGTGACTGCCGTGTTTGTAGGTTCAAGTAAGAAATCATAGGGCTTGTGTCTGTGACAACTGCCTGAAGGTAGCCTCTCGGGCAAGTGTTCCCCCACTGCCCCTCTGCCTCCTTGGTTACTAAGCGGTTACCTGGCAACCATGTTTCCTCCACATCAGCTGCTGAGCCAAGAGGCTTACCTCCCCTTCCAGCCCCCTCAGGTCTCCCATAGATCACTTGGGATGGGATACATAATGAGATTTTAATTGTCACATTGTAGCGGATCTTTTTTTCCATGTGCATATCTTCTAGGCAGAGATGTAATTTCAATTAATTTTATGTATCTGATAAAATTTTCATATCCTTTAAGCTAATTTCATTTGAACTAATAGGCACTGTGCTCCTCTTTGAGTTCCAGCTCAGATGTCTCATCCCAAGCTGAGATCACTTGCGTACTCAAGCACATCAAAGAGTCATGGCTGTGTGTGCCAGAATGGCCTTGAGAAGTGGCCTCTGTTCCTGGAAGCAGCTAGTTTGTGCGGTTTTTTCTTTATCTTTTCTCAGTTGAGGAGCATTAATGAATTCCTATTTGGTTTTATATTTTGTTTTCAGCTCAAACTATCAGTATTTCTCAAATAAAAGCAATTGTCCACTTGTTCTAAGTGCAAGACACATAGAGATTAAAATTGTGTTAAACTTGAAGGAATGTCTTCCTTTACTGCCTACTGCTGTGGGGCTTGGGGCAGCTTGACATATTAGGGTATTTGTTTTACTAAGGAAAGAGTAAGGTAGAGAAGGCTTAGTAATTTGATATGTGGGAGAAAGGGTAGACGTACCTTAATTTTTCAGAGACCTTTATGCATGTGCTACCTGTGTTTAAAGTTAATTTGAACCACAAAAATGCCTTTTTAGAAGTTAAGCTGCTCCCCCCTTTTTTTCATAAAATATAGCTAAACTGCATACTGAATTTAGTGTTTATCTTTTGACTCAGCATAGAATTTGGTCAAAACCGAGCAAAAAATTACAGCTATTGAGGAACACAAAGCCCAATGCAAAAATACTGAAAGGTGAAGTTTAAACAAAGCGTACCAGCTACTCTCTGGGTTTCATTCATTGCTAGCTTTTTCTAGCTCATAGGTTAATCTCATTTATTATCAGATTAAGAAGAGGAATCTAAGGAGTAAGAATAAGAAGGAAAGGTTTAGACACAAGGAGAAAACAGAATAAGTGAGCTTGAAGGTACCTGTGTGTTCACACACATAGCTGATACTGGGCTTTCAGAGGACAACCCCTGGGCTCCAGAATGCCTCTGGTGAGCTATGTGACCTCAGACAACACTCAGAAGCTGTTTCCTCATGGGTAGGATGGAAAAAGGACCAGGCAGGACCTATCACTCACTGAGGCCTACTAATCATTGATTAAAACCATGTAAGTGCATTGTATTGAGACTGCAGGGCCAGCCACTAAGTGAAAAAATTGCCAAAGATCATCAAGAAACTGTAGAACGTGAAACTTGTTTTTCTGTTGGCACCTAAGTCCATGTAGTGTCCTGTCTTTATTGTCATCATGATGAGAGTACATGCATCTTTCAGGGGAGTGACTGACACCAATCCTCTGGACAGACTGATATAGACAAATTCACTCACCAGTTTGGAAATTTATAATGGGAATGTAGAATAAGAAACACATCTATTATGTAGACCTCAGTGTTTGCAACCACAGATTAGCACATTCACAGCAGATAGACATGTTATAACAGAGGATGGCTTGGTTGTTTCCAGTTTGATAAAATTATGAATAAAACTGCTAACAAATTTGTAAGATTTTGTGTGAGCATAGATTTCTGTTTACTTGGGTAAATGGCTATGAGTGGGATTTCTGGGTCATATGATGCATATATAGGCAGTCTGTAGTTGGTTTATAGTCAAACTGCCTTCTAAAATGCTAATGCCTTTCCACATTCCCACAAATAATGAATGAGAGCCTAATTTGTACTCATTAATTTACCTGGTCAGCAGACACTCATACATTTATATTTGTATTTGCAATAAATATTTGTTAAGGGGTTATTAAATGCCAAGTGATATTGTTCAACACATTGAGAGAAAAATAAAAATCTCTATCATCATGGACCTCATTGTCTAGTTGGTGGGGGAGGGGCGAAGGACATTAATACTATACATATAAAACATCCAAATGGCATTAGTGCTAAAGAGAAAAGCAAAGCATGGAAGTGAAATTTTAAAGAGGATGGATAGCAAGGGTTCACTGGGATGGGGACATTTGATGAAAGACCTGAAATTGGTGATAGGTAAGCCATGAGGGCATCTATGGAAAGATCCAGGTAGACCCCCTAGGGAGGCGGGAAAGCCCTGGGATGGGATACGCTAAGCAAGGCTGGTGTGTTGGGGTAGAATCAAGTTCTTAGAGGTAGTGGGAAAGGAAGCTAGAGAAAAGTGGTAGTGGTAATAGATCCTGAGTGGTCAGAGTAAAGACTTGATGTTTTTCTTGGAGTAGAATGCTCTCTCCAGGAGCCACTGGATGGTATGAACTGAAGAGTGGCATGATCTGATCTCATTGAAACCTTACAAGGATCACTCCACATGCTGTGCTCACAACAGAGGAGATTAAGGGGCAAGAGTGAAAGCAATGAGGGTGGTTAGAAAGCAAATGCAAAAATCTAAGTAGCCTGGGCCAGGTTAAAACCAATGGAGTTGGTGGCAAGTGATCAGATCCTGAAGCTATTGCAAAATGAAAACCAACATGATATTCTGGAAGACAGGAAGCAGAATGCAAGAGAAATTGAGATATCCAGGTACCTGTAGTGGGGCTGAACTTTATAGATGACCACAAGACCATCCTCATTTCAGATGCCAGCTACAAATTTGAGGGTCCCCAGGGCCAACTTCTGGCTAAAAATTTGGGGGTTTCCATGACTACTTACAGGTTTGATAATTTTCTAGAAAAACTTGTGGAACTAATTGATGATTGTATTTCTATTATAGCAAAATTATACAAATTAGAAGAGTTATATGTGTTGATGACTGGGAGGTCCAAATGTGAAGCTTCCATGCTTAGGGTCACCTTGCTCTTCTGACAATAATGAATAATAATACTCAAAATATTGACAGCCAGGAAAACTTGTACAGTGCCATTGTCCAGAGTGCTTACTGGGATTTTAGTACATAGGTTTGATCAGTTGAATCCTTGCCCATGTGTCTCAGTCCCATTCCATCCCAGGTTCAGACTGACCCAAAATCCCAACCCTCTAATCACATGGCCAATCTTCCAAGTGTGACCAGACCCATCCCAAGTTATCTTCTAAGCAAAAATTACCTAGGGACCCACCACATGTCACTTCATTACACTTCAGGACCTGTGTTTGGATGAGTGAGAAGAAATGCAATAGGCAGTTGGGGAACAGTACTGGTCTTCAGGGCCCGGAAATTAGAAACACAGGAAACAGAAGGATAGATTTGAGGCCCCAAGTCTGAGGTTCTTGTGGCACTGGAGGATGGAAGTACTCTCTGTCTGGCTCTTTGTGTCGAAGCTTCTATCCTTGGGTCCAACAGACCCTTTCTAGTCACTCTGCTGTTATCTAGAAAGCCATCCCTCCCTTCTGCCTCCCTAACATTCCATCTGGCACCTTGATGGGACATCTGAAAGTTCCCAAACTCCTTAGTCCTAGATTCACAGATATCTCTGGGTTGATTCTCATAAGAATGACAAACAACAGCTGGCCATCAGAGGATAAACTCCTGTCATTTTCTGCATGTCAGTGGGGACATTCAATACTCACCCATGCTGTCCTTGATAGGGCAGAAGAGACTCCATTTTTCAGTTTTTAACTCCATATTAAGAGAAGTCACTTAAAAGTACTCTTAAGTACTTGTAGTTGACCCCCACTTTTCACCCCAATCCTCTTGGTTAGTTATCAAGTCACTTAAAGCAGAACAGAGTCATAAAATGGGAACAGAACAGGACAGATTGGGAAGTAGGCTAAAAGTTAAACTGCAATGGTCATTTGGAGTTCAGCTGTCCAACCTTCTGGGAAAAGTAAACTTTGTGACATTCTTGTGAGATTCCCAAAAATGAGATAATAGTTACTATGGAAACCTAAAATGTACTTAAACTGAAAGCGAGACCCAGATCAGGGTGGACAGTTTCTCTGGTTCCTGGTTAGAGACTGTCCATCAGCCAGCTTAATAAAGCTTTGTTTGCTCCTGCCTTTTCAGCTTTCTAGTGAGTGCCTTTCTCATTGAACTCACTTGCTGTATCATCCTTAGACTGCCTGTAATCAGAGGGGGAGGTGGGATTACGTGATCCTGGCAAGTCTTTCCAGCCTCTGGGGCTGTTTGACACAATTTATAAAACAGGAATGTTGGATTTGATAATCTCCCAGGTTCTCTTTGGCTAAAGTTATCCCTAAGTTCCCAAAGGGTCTTGTATTGCTATTGTGCGGGTGTGTGTGTTTGTACATGCGTGCTTGCGTGTATGTCTATATACATATTGCCTCCTAGATAAACAGTAAAATTTTTAGAACAGGGATCCTAGAGCAGTAAAGAACTGATTTTGCTTGGTCCCATTGAGACGTTATCTCGTACCTCTCTGGGCATAGAAATTGGCACATAGTAAGTGTTCACTAAATATTTAATAGTAGTGAATTGAAACAGTCATTCAGATAATTTAAATCTCTCTGCTCCCTCCTATCCAAACCAATTCAAATACTTTTGCCTCTGGGTACAAAGTATTTTAGGTCCTGAATAATCCATAACAGCAGTAGTTATTACCTTCGCTCTAGAGGGAAAGGGGGAGATGGAGGGAAGACTGAAAGTTTAAAGGTAGGACAGAAAGGTAGACTCTGAAGTCAGTCTGTCAGGTGAGTGAGGTTTCACTCCATACTGGGGACAGGATTTATAAAATGACATAGTAGGTCCTAGGCTGCACTTGCCCTGCCTGCCTGAAGGATTTGTTTTGGAATGTGGAACTCACCTTCCTCTTGTTCAATGAGATTAGCACCCAGGTGTGGGGATGCATCTTGGCTTGTTCCCCTTATGATGTTAAACCTGCCCATTCTACCACCACCTCTACACTGTTCCCAGAGGAATGCTGTACCCACTCCCCTACATTGGCTAATAAAATGATAGTTAGCTGGAGATTTGGGGCCTTTTACTCCTGGAGAGCAACTGGTGGGCCCAGATCCCTACTAGGTACCCCTCTACTTTGTCTCTGGTTCTTTCTTTCCTACCATGTGCCATAACCCAGGAAGGAGATTGGAAGCCACTGCAGGGGTCTCTGATAATTGGCACTGTGGGAAGGTTAACTAATAACTCCAGATCTACCACTTACTCCCTGAGCTTCATAGCACTGACTTCTTAGGTTTGACCTGAAGATTAAACAGTGGAACATCTGTAAAACACTTGGAATACTTGGCACACTGCCTGCCAGCACGAAGGCTGTGTTAGTAATGGTGGCCTTGGGTATTCAGAGATGAATTGGCTTTGTATTTTTTATCTGAATGGTATTAGGACTAGCCAGGTAGGTGGCAGTACTGTAGCACATATCTATACGGTTAATTTCTACGCTAATCTACAGGGCTTGTGTGAGCTTCTTTCAAGTTGGAGAGGTGTCCCCTGTGTTTCCATGATGCTGCAGGCTGCAGGTCCCTGTTCTGGATTGCTAGGCTCCTGGTTGGAGGATTGCATCACTAGCCCCTACCAGTGCAACTCTTGCCAAGTGTGGGTTCCCATCCTTTTCTTTAGGCACAGGTGACTCATTGCATGTTTATCGAATAATCCTCTACATTGGGGAGAATGTTCCTCATCATGGATCAGTCGTTACAATGTGTGCTGTACTGTTGTCATCAAAGCCACTTTCTTAGGTTTCTCTCCTACTGAGACTCTGGGCCAGCACAGCAGCTCCAGTTTTTACTGCAGAGGTATAAACCACTAGAGCAGGTTTCTAATGAAAATGCTAAGGAAACTTTAATTATAACCATGCTCTTGGGCTCCCTTGGCAGCCCCTTCTTTGTTTTCAGAGAAGAAAAAAAGTAGAGCTACTGGGGAGGGCTCCTTTTTAGAGTGTCTCAGTAAACTCAGGGCTTTTCAAAGCAGCCACTCTTCTCACCATCTCCGAAGAAGCTATTTCTCTTGGGCTGGGGAGCCCTGTTTGCTCTCCAAGCTGGTCTGTTCCCTAGCACGCTGCAAGGAAGACTGTCTTCTAGGCACTAGAGACTAATTGCACAAGCCGAGCAAAAGACCAAATCAGGCTTAATGGAAAACTTCAGTTTATTGTCCTCATTGAGACTTTATTTGAACTGATTACAAAGTGCTATTGACTGAGCTCTTTGGGATGGGTTATACATGTGTTTGCTCAATTGTTTTAGCTTTTGCGATGAAAATTCTTTGTTTCTGTTGCCTGCGTCTTGGGACTTTGTTTGCCTGACTCTTTGTTTTAGCTTTTCATTACAGTAACAGATACCTAAGATAAGCCACATACAAAGAAGAAAGGTTTATTTTGGCTCATGGATTGGGAGGTTTCAGTTCATGACTGTTTGGCTTCATTATTTTGGGCCTGGGGTAGAACATCATGGCAGAAGTTTGGAGAAAGAAGCTCCTTCTCCAAAGAGGTGAGGTGAGAAGGAGGAAGAGAACAGGGCCCCATAATCCCCTTCACGAGCATGGCCCTATCTCCTAATGGCTCCACTACCCTCCCCAACAATAACGCCAACTAGAAACCTCACCTCTAGCACGTTGGCCTCTGGGAAACATGCTGATTCAAACTAGAGCACCCGTTTTCTTTCCTTGTCTCCCTGTTTTGTTAAGTCCCTGGCACACTAGGCCTCGCACATAATAAACTGTCAGTGAATACTGGTTTCTTCCTTCTCTACTATCAGAATGTGTTCTGCATTGTTTCCTGTTTCTTTATGTTTCATAGCCTCCTCCCTCCTCAATCCCCCAACCACCTATGTGATCACCATCGGCCTGGTCTCTGTCCCTCAGCCCCCTTCTCCTCCTGCCTAGTATGTCCCTTTCTTTATTTCCCCTTTTTTTCATTTTATTCCCAATGTAATTTTCTATATGAATTCTCTTCAGCTCTCTTTTGGTCTCTGTTTTTCCAGTATTTCTTTGTTTCAGTGCTTCTCAGCCTTGGTTAGGAATGTTATATCACCTGAGAACTCTTAAAGATATCCTCATAACCAAACTGAACCCTTACCCAAATAAGTCAGATCCCTGGGAATAGAATTCAGGTATAAATGGCTTTTTTTTTTTTTAGCTCCCAGGGAATTCCCAAGCAGAGCCTAGCTTTATAATGAGAAACCAGTGGATTCCCAGGCAGGCAGCTTTACAGTGCTGTGGCTTATTAAGGTTGTGGTTCAGTTGATATGCTTCAGTCTTGCTTTTGGTGGAGCACATTTCCGTTTGTTCCAGTTCCTGGTGTGGCTCCTGTGACCTGTGTCCTTCCTTCAAGGTTGTGACAAGTTCAGATCAGAAATAAAGGAAATGTGGGACCAGGCTTTGGGCAGAGCAACCGTAAGGATGGGACCAGAGAAGCTCTTTATTCTGGGCCTTACCTAACACCGTGCCCAAATGCTGAGACAGCTAAGGCACAGCCAGGGATTCAAAGCTTCAGTTTCCAGACACCGGAGTGGAAAGTTAGCTTGGTCAAGATCAGGCTGTGAGGGGGATAAATTCAGCTGTTCCTCCTGGGGCAGCAAGAACAGCTCGGGCTCTACACCTCATTTTGTAGACCTTTTGTTCTGAGCTTCACCCTCCTCTGGGTTTCAGCAGTGTATCTCTTTGCCAAATATGTTGGAGCAGGACAAGGGCCAGGAGGTACACAGAGCACATCCTTATCTTTTAGCTCTCCAAATGGTAAAAAGTAAAGATACTTGCTTCACTTTGAGGGTACCCTAGAAAAAAAAATCAAGCATTTTCTCAGTGGACTCTGCAATTGCTAACACTTAACAAATAGAGAAGAAAGCAGACCAAGAAACACTCTTTGAGCTCAACCTGGGGAGCATATCGACTTAGTGACACCCTGTTTCAAAAACTAAAAAGGGGCCAGGGATGTTGGTCAGTGCAAAGGCTCTGGATTCAATCCCCAGTACCACAAAACAAGTAAGTTTTAAAAAGAAACATTCTTGGAAATCCTGAGTGTACAGACTTTGCCAGACACTGAAAAGAGATAGGGATTTGGTATATAGCTTCAAAAACCATTTGTCAATTAGGTAAAAAGTGCCTGATAGGGGAACCCAAGTCAAAAGGCAAGACTATAAAACTTATGGACATTATCATATTACAAGAATGGGTAACTCCAAAATTTCTGATGAAGTTGGTCTGAGATGGAGATTGTTCTTTTTGTTAAGACTTCTAATTCTAATGTGAGTCAGAATTAAGGACATGGACACGGTAGAAAGTACACAGACAGGCCAGAACAGCTGAGTTCTGGCACTCTGGGGCTTAGCTTTGGCACCCCAAACGTGAGCCATGGGAAGATCAGGCTTGTCTTCTGAGGAGTTGGAGAGATAGATTACTTCCATGAGCATCAGGGTCCAGCCGCAAGGCTGGAAATCATGCAGAAACTCAGAGTTCCACACAGGGCAGACTACAGTGACCTTTGTGGGGGTGGACAGCGTCAGACAGGCTCCATAGGGAATGTTGATTCAGGCCAGCATTTGAGAGCCACAGGCAAGCATTGCTGGAGGTCCCTGTTTTCTGTAACCTTGGCTGAACACCACAGACTGAATAATTCATAAAGAATAAATGTTTATTCGACTCAAAGTTCTAAAGGCCAGGAAGTTAAGGATAGGGCTGCCCCATCTAGCAAGGTCCTCAGGCAGTGCAGGACCTAGTGTAATCAGACTGAGTGTCCTAGCTCAGTTGTCTCTCCCTTTCTCTCTAAAGTCATAGGCCTATTGGCTTTAAGCCCTACCCTTACGGCCTCACTTAACATTAATTACTTCCCAAAGGTTCCAAATACCATAGTCAGATTAAGTTCCCACCCTCTTAAGAAGTTCCTGCTGACTTGAACCACAGGTGGTGCATGCTGTCCTGCAGTGAAACATAAGAATTACTGCTCATCGTGAATACATTCAACTGCCACAGTGGAGATTTCATTTCAACATGAGCTCTGGTGGAGATGTTCAATTCATAGCAGTCCCTTCCAAGATAGAGAATGTAGGCCGGTCGTGGTGAACCTGTGGCACATGTGCCGCAATGGGTTGTTTGTATCATTGAAAGCTCTACAAGGTTTGCCATTACTAGTCTAGGCCCTTGTGATCTTATATAGTCAGCACTGTACTTCTGTGGGAAATCCAGGGACATCACACAGGATCCAAGTCCTCAAGGAACTGAGAATGTCATTGGCACAGATTGGGCTCAGGAGTAGCATCCAGGCACAGGAAAGTACAGGACTAGCTGCTGGAAATGGATGTGGTGGGAAATAGTGGGGAACCACTCAAACTGCTTCAAAGCTCAAGGGTGTCTCAGGACACCAGGGGATGTGACCCTGCTTATCTAGTGCAGGTGCACAGCGAGATACAGTTATGTAACCATGACTTAGCACAGGTAAATATGCATGCGCTGGTTACAGCACTCTGTAAGAATGTAAATACGAGACAACGACCTGTATAAGAATTATACAATATAGACACAGGTGGCTCTCGCTCTGACTGTGTGCTCTGCTCCATGCTTCAGGCTATTGTTAATGATGTCTCACACATGTGTGTTGTTTAACCTGGGGACCTCACCCACAAAGATCTCCCTTGGGCCCCCTGAGTGGGCTGACAGAAATGAAGAAACATGAGGATCAGGTGAGGAAGGTCCACTGAGGGTTGATTTCCATACTCTTTTCATGACTACCTGCAATGGCATATGCGGAGTGTGGATGAGCTCTCCATTCAAGCATGAGTCCTTCAAGTGCCTAACTGTAATGGTAGTGGAGGTTGGAGGAAGAGGGCCCTGGTGGGGCAGAGGTGCCAGACCTGAGACGACAGTTTTTCTAACACGCATCCCAAGGAGGTACACATTTTGTTCCTCATAGGAACTTAGAAATAAAACTGTTGGAAAAAATCTATCTTTCCTTTATATGTCAAGGTCTTTCTATTTACCTGTGATCAGATGAACATAGAAAATGTTTGTTTGGATGTGCTGTTTTGAGGGAGAGGCTGTGTTGTATGTTTTTTGCAGCAATTTTTGAGGCAAATGGCAATGGTTAGGGGTGACATCTACAGCTGGGGAGGAAAGTTCTCTTTGCATGGCTTCAACAGCCCATTTCTTGAGTACTTGGATTCCAGTCTCAGTGTCCTAATCTAAACTATGATTATAGGAACTGGAAAAGACACTCCATCCCTTAGAAATCTTTCTGTTCATATCTGGAAGAACAAAGGTCCCTGAAGTCCCTTCTAGCTTTGATATTTTGTCACTGAGATGTAAACGAAGTAATTATGCATAGGGAGTGAAAGTCAGAGACTGTGCCTCAGAGTGGCTTAAATCTAAGAGCAGTGTGTGTGGTCAGGGAGCTGGCGATTCGCCCACCTCCGCTGTGTTTCTAGTAGTGGAGACGACAGGGCCATCATGTGTGCTGTGCACTGGGGCCCTGCCACTGAGTCCAGTTCATCGGGGTTGCGGGGAGAGTTCCATCTTTCCTCGCCAAGCTGTGCGTGCCTGGGAGGAAACCTCCTTAAGGTAGTGACAGTTGAAGTTACTTTTAATAATACCATGCCTGACCATAAGGTATGTGGAGAAAGGATTCTTACTAAATCACGAGTGAGTCTGTCCATTGATGGTATTTATTCTCACTGCCGTCTGCTTCACAGTTGAGTTTCCCTGAACTGAGTCACCCACGCTGTCCGGGAAGCTTCTATTATCTCAGCTCAGCAGAAGCTCTATCAAAAGGTGATCACAAAGAGGAACATTTGTGGACAGGCTTGTGTGAAATGGATTACTGGAGTCAAGAGCTATTCATCAAAAGTGAGAAATGTTGACATTCTTCTCAACAAACTTTTTTTTAATGTCCCCAGCCTTCCCAAGGGCACAGCTTCATGCTAAGGACAGAAAAGATGCTGTTGTATTTAGGCCTCTTTGTAAACAGTGCTTACATTGATTGCAGTGTCAGACATGGGTGGTGGGGAAGGGCAGAGATATACAGGCACACATGGGGTATGTGCATACCGGTGTGTGTAAGTGTTTGTGCTGACTATGTAGTTATGTGTGCATCTGCTTTGAAATGTAGGCTCGGACTTGCCCCCCGGATCTTTTCTCTCCCCAGGCCATCTTCTCAGTTTGCATCCATCTCCTTACCATGCCAGCTTTCTAGCATGTGTGGTTTTGCCTTTCCTCTGCGCCTCAGGCTCTCCCGTGTGTGTAAGAAATAACCTCCCATGTTAGAAGGTCAGGCCACGGCCTTGCCCTCTGGCTCTCAGCTCTGTGCCCCCCTTGATCAGGGCACTGTTGTCATTATTTGTCATCCTTGTTCTTTTCCCACAGCAGGTGGCCCATATCTGGGCACATGATCGATGTTCTAGTAGCTTTTGCTAAGCTGAATTTTTTTTTTTTTTTTAATAAAGGTGATGTCTTCCTTTGAACTACTGTAACTCTAAGAACTGCCTATCAGACGCTGTGGTTGTTGAGGCCGTTCATTATCACCTTCCAAAAAAACCCTTGCAGTTCTGAGGTATGAAGACATAAAAGACGCTGGCCTTGGCATCACAAGAAGCTGAGCCAACGGTCCTGGGGAGAGAACACAGCTCATACACGGAAGGATCCAATTAAACCCAGCACATAGCTCCAAGCTTGGAGCCAGACATAAAGACAAATACAGACGTCTCTTGAGAGGTCTGCACTCTGAGGGCAGAGATAGACTTTTAACCAGCTAACTGTAAAGCAGAAGGGTACATGCCTGTCATGTACAGGCTATGTATAAAGTTCTAGGAATGCACAGGGAAGGGCCTAGTCATTCTCTCTGGGCTGCTTGAGCAAGGCCTTGCAGAAAAAGGGACGTTTGAATTGAACTTTACAGATACATAGGAGTTTGCTAGGTGAGAAGCAGCAGAAAAGAATTTTGGGCAGCAAAAAAAGAAAAGACTTGGAAAATGCACGGTGCTTAGAAATGGGAAGCAACTGAATGTGGCTGAAGATAAATGGATGAGTAGGGAAGGCAAGAAATGAAGTTATATAATAGTAAAGAGTTATTGAATGCTTATCCGGTGTCAGCCATCATCCCAAGCACTTTCCATGCTAATTATTCCATCTTTCTAATAGATACACTGTGCAGGTGGTATTTGTCTCATTGTACTGGTGGGGACATTGGAGACAGCAAATAAGTACTTAGGAAGGGAGCTTTCCCAAGGCTGCACGATTGACAAATGGCAGAGCCAGGCATGACTCCGGACAGCCTGACAGCAGCCCTGTGCCTGGGACCATCAGGCTGTTACTACGGGAATGGTCGGGGTCAGGTGGGCGTAGCTGTGCAGAGCTAGAAGAAAAGGAGTTTCGGGGTGGGGGTAAGAGGAGGTGAGAAGCTAGCCCAGGAAAGGAGGAATCCCGTGAACAAAGGCAAAGGTGGAGGAAGGAGTATGTTCCCGGGACACTGACCGGAGCCCTCAGTCTGGCTGGTGGCCTAGTTCTTTCTCGCACAAACCGAGTGAGTGTCTCCCGAGTCCCAGGAGCACCTCTGCCCTCTAAAAGGCCCAGGGAACTGAGGCCTGCTCTGCTTGTTTGCTTCTTGTGTCTTCCCATCACTGGCCAGGGAAAATGATGTTGGGTACACAAAGGAAGACAGACACACATAGGAAGCTCAGGGGCTGACCTTTCTCTCGGTGCTGTGTAGTTTTTTGTTTTAATAAAGAGAATAAAAAATAAGAAAAAAACCAATAAAAACGATACAGAATTCAAAACAAGATGATAGGAAATTACTGTCTCCCTCCAGGCTTGATGGGTGAGGACTGATGCTGTGGGAGGCTGTGAGACTTAACGAATCCAGAAGCGCCTTGTTTCGCAGGAGGAATCCCCGAGGGGCGTTTGGTGGCTGAGCGGAGCAACATCCCAGCTGTGCCTTTAAATAAGAGAGACATCAGGGCAGGGTAGCAGAGGCCAGACGGAGGTGGTTCCCCAAGTGAAATTGAATTTTGTTAGAGTTAAATTGAGATGCTGACTTGTCTTCTTACAGACATGTTCCCGGGCTTGGCTGTCACTCGTATTTAGTGGGTTTGCCCTCTGAAGCCGTGGCAGGCTGGCCCCGCCTCCCTCCGCTGTGCTCCTCACCCTTCTCCAGCGCCTGGCCTCAGCGTGCTCTGGTGTCTGTGACCCCAGACTAGGCAGCCTGGATGTGCTTTGAGGTGTCAATATTCTTGCACCTTACCCGAGTGCCTCAGCTCTTGGGGCCGCAATCTGCATTCTTTTGACTCACAGGAGCTCATGGCATAGAACTTAGGGGTGTTGAGAACTTGGGTGGAATTTTTAAAATCATATGTTTTCATTAAATTCTAATTGAAATTTAATGCCTTGCTCACTCGTGAATCTCATTAATGCAATTACAGGCAGTCTCATATTGCTGTGCTGGCTCTGAGTTTTCGCGCTGTATGTAGTTCCTCCCTCACAAATGTAGACCCGGCTGGAAATACCTTTCAGCCAACAGGATGAAGCAACAATGATACCATGTCTGTCTTGGGCTTAAAGCTTGACAAAACCTGACAGTTTCCACTTTTGTACTTTCTTGGTTCCCTGAGAAACTATGTAGGGTAAAACATCTGGGCAGGCTGCTCAGGAGGTCATGCGGGCAGGCCATGCAAAAAGAGAAGGGCTGGGGACTCCAATAGGTGAAGAGACAGTGTCTCCCCCTCCCAGCACCCCAGGTGAGCTTAGCCTTCCAGCCACGCCCACCGAGGTGTGCGACCCAAGAGGGAGCTGTCTGGAACTTCACAGCCCATTCCACAGGCCAGATGAGGCAGCCTCAGCTGCCAGCAAATGCATCCTATGGGCTACCAAGGTGAGCTCAGTTCATCTACACAGACATGAGATGGAAAATTAAAATGGTTTTGTGCTAAGCTGCTGAGTTTTGGAATGATTTATTAGGCAACAATTGACAATTCCAGTGCAGTGTTTCAGGGTTGCCATGTATGTGCGTTAGTGAATTCACAGGGCCTGTTCTATTCGAACTCCTACATATCTGGGTTTTGACGACTTCCATGCACCCACAGGATGTGTCTACTCCTCCAAACTTCCAAAATGAAGGCGCAGGAACAAGGGTCACGGTGGACTCTTTTCAGTAGGTCCTTCTTGAGCCCAGCTGTCGTGCTGCTCAGTGTAAGGAGCACGAGGGACACCTGAAAGATGGGCTTCATCTTCAGAGTGCTGGGAGTTGGAGAAAGATTGTTTACAGCTGTGTGAAAAGAGTGCAAAGCAAGATGTCTGTGCAGAAAGGACAGCTGAGTGGGGGGGGTCCTTGTACTGGAGGAGAGCTAAGAGCAAAGCCATGGAGAGGATACCTGACCACATTGGCTCAAAGCCCAGCGACTGCTTCCAGTAGAGAGTTTGTGGGGGACAGACCATAGGGGTCTCAAGTGCCAGAATTTTTTTTTTTTCTGGTTGAGATTTGAACAGTTCAAATTTAATAAAAGGTATTCCGTGGGTAGTATTGTTCTGCATCTCCCTTCTTGTGATCTAAATTGTTCCATATCCTCGCTCTGTTCTTTGCCTACCCAAAGCGATCCTGTTAAGCCACGAAGTCATTTCTGAGAGCCCAGCTTTCTTGAATCTCTCTATTACCAAGAAGGTAGCAGTGAGTGCAGAGAAGGACTCCAAAACCAGAAAACCCCGCTACTCTCTTCCCAAGGCAGTGGTTGCTACCATGAGGTAAAGACAGTCTGGTGGCACTTAGCTTTGGTCTGGGTGCACATTTTCCCCACTAATTCTTTAGTTTGAGAAACTTATTGAAAGGCTGGGGAGGATGTGGATCAGAGCACTTCCATAATGAAAAGGAAATAAAGAGCATCCGCATGAAAAGATAATTTGAGTATCATTTTGGATCTTAAGTATTAGCTTGCTGTGGGCTGTATATTTCAGTAGGTGACAGTAATTGCAAAATTTGCAAGATGTTGTTTTTGTTGTTGTTGTTCTGTTTTAAAGAAATTCTAGTTTGTCCTTTTCCCGTCCTTGGCTAAGTTTCTATATGGATTCATTTATCCTATACTGAATGAATGACCTCTATATAAAGTGTATTGGGTTGACCATAAAGTCAGTCTCTTGCTTTTCCCTGAAGGAGTATGAAATCCAGAGTTAGAGAGGGAGAGAAGGTGGGGTAGCTCTAGGCTTTGCAGGAAAATATCTGGGATTCTATTTATAATGACCCTGGGGGCCAGTCTGAGTGGGACCTGCCCTTTTAAATTGATGCTAGTCTATAATTTAGAGAACCTGAGGGAGGTTTCCTTCTGCATTCTAAAGTTATCCTTGAGATCTGACATCAGCAAGAGGCAAATTTTATCTGGGGGAACAAACCGCTCATCCAAAGGAGATAACATCTGTGAGGAAAATTCCCCCAATGCTGGTCCTGTTGACTTATGCTTCAAAAGAGAACAATTTCAACATAGAACTGCACTTTCCCTCGAGCTGCTGATGCAATAAAATGGCTGTAAGCTGCAAAAACTCTTTCAATATGGCACGTATTAAACCTTTCAGAGGTAGCGCTTTGATTTTTAATTTTACGCTCTTGGCAGGCAATCAGGGTCTTTAATAGTACGGAGGCCAGAGGGAGAATGTTTCAAAACAGTGAGGATCTTATCATAGTATGCAATTAATGAATAATTATTAAAAACCAGAAATAGCTGGAAGAGAAGGCAAGAGGTGGCACAGCAATTCTCTGAATTCGGGCCTATAATGAAATCTCTGGAGAGAGAAAATATGATATACAGTGCTTTGCAATTAAATCTTCTACACCCCCCACCACTGAAACATCAGCAATTTAAGGGGCAGTTTAAAAATAAAAAGAAAAAAGAAAATGCTCATTATTTAAAAAGAAGAAGTCAAAGTCGTTTGCTAGCAACGGTGCATTTTTTCGTTTGATTTTCAGATTTGTTGTAATTACACTGAGAATAAAATCATAGCAACAACAAAAATAATAAAACAGCTGCTCTTTGAAATCAATTGTATAAGAGTGGGCAGCGGAGCTGAGCCTGTTGGAGGCAGCAGTTAGGATGCTTAAAGTGCTGAGCGAATTCAGTCCATGCACAATTCCCAGCTGTCACAAAGACAGCCCCCTGCTCATCTCTTCTGAACACACGTCCCCTGGCTTCCTGTCATTTCCAGGCCCAATTTTGTCAGCTCCTTGCTGTGAGAATCTCTCCTCTGTAGGTCCCAGCCCCACTGTTTTCTTTCTGACTCAGCTCTAGCAAATCCTGTCATCTGTCAAATGGCTGTTTACAGTTCAAATGCCGGCCCGCTGAGTGGCCTGTCGCAGGCTGGCAAGCCCACATGCTGGCCACTGCTAGGCAGGTACAGATGCCGCTGCTCCCCGGAAGCCCGGGGGGACAGAAACACAGCTGCCTGCACTGGAGAAGCTGGCAGAGTGACCACAGCTGCCCTGCGTGTGCGCATTTCTTAGCCATTTCGGCCACCAGGGGGCCCCTTGCGGGGGCTCTGAGAGCATCTGGGGTCAGCTCACCTTTAAGCAATCGTTAGCTCCTTGCAGGCAAAGCTGGGGCAGGGGGGAGGAGGGCGGGCAGAATCAATGAGCACTTGAGATGGCATTTTCCTGGCATGAGGTAGCTCATTACTGAAGGCCTCAGTGCAGAGCTGGGCTTTCAGGATTGATCTCTCAGCAGTATTTCAGGAGACCCACCAGCATCAGAGGGCCAAATGGGCCTGTGAAAGAAGGAAACGGGTGGATAGACAAATGAATAAACAGGAGTCAGGCGGGCGGGGCAGGAGGGGGCGTGCTGCTGTTCAGCGACCGGTGAGGGAAGATGTTTTCCAGCGTGCCACGTTGTACGAAAGTGGCGGTTGTTTTATTTGAAACCCAGCCATGGGAGGGCACAAGACAAGAGGTGACGGGTTTGAGGTTTGCAAGCCCTGGGACCCTCAGAGAGAACTCAGCTGGGCTGTACTATGCCAGATGATAGTAGGGTCTTCACTGTCAGTTGTATGCCCTGGCTGTCCTGTTAGACCCCTTGCTTTTCCCCAGTACAGGTCAGAATGCCCAGAGAGGCTATTTGTCGAACACTTACTAAGTGCCTGGCACATGCTTTGTGCTTCAGGTTTGTTAAATCAGGCTGTACATTCTTTGAGGACCCTACTTGCCCAATTGTAGTGAATGGAAAACAAACTCAGAGAGGTAAAATCTCTTTGTGTGTCACATAGCTCCAAACAAAGGGTCCCAGGTTTGGAACCTGAAACCAGTTTACTTCATAAGCCAATAGCTTTTTAGGATTAAAATTTTTTATTAGTCCATGTTTGCAGTGCCTAGTGATTGCATTCATCATGGTGAAATTTTGATCACTGTTCTAGATGGCTTTTCAGGCAGGAACGCAGCTGGCTCCTTGCAGCTTGTTTCCAGCAGGGGGAGATGCTGATGCCTTGAAGGCTGGTGGGCTGTGGGCTTCTCCGGTGAGTGTAGCCATCCTCCCTCTCCCTGGGCAGATTCCCTGTAGCACACTCGTGCCTCAGGTCTTACTGCTCTGCCACACAGGTGCCTTCTGGCCTCTGCTCCGCTACTGGCACATTGCAAACAAGTCCTTTGGGTTCCAGTCTTTCCTGCTCGTAGTTCCTGCAGGAGGAGGGAAGGTCACACTGGGATGGCACGGGCACTTCTGTAATATCCTTGTCCTATGTACCTCTGCTGCATTGCTCCTGGCTACACTTCAGCTGGCCTGACCTTCCAGCTTTCTAATTTAGTGCAAGCCCTGCTTGCTTCTTTGTCCTGCAGTGTCCTCCTCACCCACATCTCTACCTGGTACCTGTGACTCGGTTTAAATATCCCTCGCCTAACAGCTTTTTCCTATTAGTGATGCTGTGATAACTTGATTGCATACATGGTAATGATCTGGTTACCTGCCCACCTCATTCACCAGTCTGTGGAGTGAATGTGGGAGTACTTGACCCTTGAGAGTGTATGTGTTTATATGCTTCCTTCATTTTGTTCTTTTGCCCAGCTCTAACTGATCCAGAATGGTCTGGACTCCACTGCTGTAGCCACTGAATCACCCAAGCTTCCTAGGCACCATCATCACAAAAAAAAATTCTGTATCAATTAAAACAACACTAATGCCAGGCATGGTGGTGCACCCTTGTAATGCCAATGTTGTAGTTTAGGGTTTTTCAGGGGAAACAATATAATACAGGACACATATTTTACAAGATTATTTATCATAGTCATGCAAAGAATCATGTACAAAAAGAGAGTGCAGGAAATCTGTCCGCACACTAAAGACCAAAGAATCCAGCTGAGGGCCTGGATCCCACACTAATGTCCTCCATGTGTCCAGCTGAAGACCTAGAGCCCATAACAGTGCCTCCCACAAATCCAACTGGAGGCCTAGAGTCCATGACAATGTCTCATGCAGGCTTGTTTCACAGATCAGCACTGGGAAGGCCCAAAGGTCAGTGGTGGAAGCTAGAAAGTCTGTGCCAGCTGGATGATCTGTGCTAGCAGGCTGAGGGAGCTGCACTGGAGCCAGGAAGGGCTGTTTAAATTAAGAACCGGAGCTCCCCTGAGAAGTACCACAGACATCCTCAGCAGCAGTGAGGTCCTGAGCTCTTCTGATGATGAGGAAAGCTAAGATCCTATCAGGAAAGCCAACATGACAAGCTTCTCCAGGAGACTGAGAAATGCATCGTTTTCCCCTCTGGAGCCAGGAAGCTATGGTCAAAGTGAAGACTAGAGCTCCCCTAAAGTGAATCATAGCCATTCTCAGTGACAACAAGGTCCTAAGCTCCTCAGATGATGAGAACAGCTGAGTTCATCAGGAAAGCCAGCATGACAAGCTTCTCCAAGAGAACCAAGAGCTCCTTACAGCTTCTAACAGCACTCAACAGTTTCTCAAACAGCTTCTACCAGCTCCCAACAGCCTCCCTCCTCCTTCTCCATTTCTGCCTCTTTTGCTGCCAGCAACAATCCTCAGGTGGGTCCCTCACACTCAGCACCACGGTTGTTCAGTTCAGCTGGGTATTACAAGTTGACCACCAATTATCAATCCACTCGGAAGGCTGAGGTGGCAGGATTGCTGTGGGTTTGAGGCCATTCTGGGGTACATAGTGAGTTTAAGCCCAGCTCTGTCAAAAAAAAAAAAAAAAAAAAAAAAAAAAAAGACAACACAAACTGCTGTATGAAGTAAGTCCACAATCTATCATGTGTAATGACTTGATAGATTATCTCTCACTCATGTAACATCCAAAGTGGGAGTTACTGATTAGTTGACAGTTTCCCTAAGTGATGATTCAGAAATCTAGGATTGTCTCCAACTTGGAGCCCTGCTATAGTCAACACATGGCTTCCGAGGCCACTGAACTGTCTGAATCAGGGCAGTTGCAGGGGAGAAATAGGAATGGGACATTTCCAGGGCTAGGATTAGAGGGGACTGTGACTTCTGCTTTCATTCCATTGACTGGATCATATAGCTGCCACATCTGTTTTCCAGGCTGAGAAGTGCAGCCTCCCTGAGGCCTAGGGAGCTGTCTTTGCTCTTCCACATGGTCTGCAGGTTGTGGAAGCACCCATTTTCCTGGTGTTCTGGTCAGGGCATTTCATCCCCTATGGGAGGAAAAAGGTGCGGGAAAATCTATCATGTCCAGCATGCTCCTCAACAGCTGCATGCCCTGATATTTCTTTTCTTGCAACCTTAAGAGCTGCACAAAGACTGGCATCTAGATTTATTGAGCCTCTCTTACTTGGCTGCCAAAGATGCCTAACTATGCCAGGTACTGAAGATTAAAATTCAAGTTGATACATTGAGAGAAATTTGGGCAATGCACTCTTTCCTGTCACTGACCTCAAGCAGCCATCTCTCACTTGATTTGGATTTTATTTTCAAGTGACAGCAAGTGCAAGTGGAGGTGAGAAATCGGTAAGCACCAGAACACTGGGGAGACTAACCCATTTGCATATCTTAGCTTGGTTCAATTAAGCAGCTCCATCCATCTCTTGCAGTTGTTATGACCAATTTTCTCCTAGGAAACTGCTCAGAAGGCAGCTGGAAGATGTAGCATACTATTTGTAAAAGAAATGCTTCCTTCACAACATGGCTCAAAGCACTTCTCCTCCAATAATCTTTATCAGATAATGCCACTCTAACCTGAGAACATGCAGATCCCTCTCCCCTCAGCGTCTGGGACCCACAGTATACAGTGTATCTCATTGTAATTTATTTGCATTTGTTGTAAAGCACTCTCCTTTTGTGGGCATCTACATGTAGTAAACATCTTCTATTTCCCTTCCACAAGGGCAATTAGTGAAGTGTTTAATTTGAAGCATTAACCTTTATTATGCAGAATCAATTGAATGCCCCAGTGACCAAAACTGAGCTCCTCACCTAAGTGCACACTTACATTGCAGAATTGTAAGCCTAAAGGCAGGCGGGTACACAGAAGGGGTTAGTGTGCACCTCCTTTGCCTAGAAGCTCACCCCGTTCATGTGTCTCTCTATCCATCCAGTGCTGCAGTGCTGTGGAACTGAATTTCCATACTAAGCTCAAGCAGTCCAGGCCAGGTAATTTTTTGCTCCAAGAAGCAAATCCCAAACATCTTCCTTCTTTTGACTTTCCTCAGCTTTTCTGTTTTGCTGTCTTCTGTCTCAAAATTGACTCCCCCAACACCAGTGCATTCTCCAACTGCCTCCCTTTCGAGGGACTCTTTCTTGTCTGGCCTCTGCCCTTTGGCCTGCTTTCATCACACCTCCAAATCTTGATTGACTTGTTCTTTGGAGACCCAAGTGATGCACTTTAAAATTTCTGACCCTGTGGTTTTAGTTAGAGCCTCTTTTGATCAGTTCCTGCAAAGAAATCACTGGTTATGCTAAGGGATGGAGATGTTCTTCTGTGTTTCCTTCTAAAATCTTCCACATTTAGATATACATTCCATCTAGAACTGAGTTTTGTGCTTGCTTTGGCAGCACATATACTAAAATTAGAATGGAGTTTTGCGTATTTTCACATTAGGCATAAATTTATTTCTGGAATGGGAGATCCAGTTAATCAAGATATGGAAAAGTCCACCCTTTACCTTACGCTCTGAAGTATTATTTTTGCCATAAATCACCTCATCTTACAAGCATAGTTATTTCTGATCCTCTATTTCTGTGGTCAGTTTGCTTATCCTTAGGATAATATCACACTCTTAGTTGTTACAACTTCACAGTAGGTCCCGATAGGTAGCAATAGGAGTCCTTTGTCTTGTTCCTCATCTCGAAGATTACTGTCGTAGTCATTTACATTTCTATGTAAATTTCAAAATCAGTGTGTAAATGTTCACAAAATATCTCCTGAGATTTTCATTGATTTAAAATTAATGTGACATGGAAATAGAATTTTAAAACTCTGGATTTCCTAACCATGAACATGGTATATCCCTTTTCATTTAGGTTTTAAAATTTTTCTTATTTATGTTTTATAATTCTTACTGTAGAGAGCTTGCACTTTAAAATGCTATTACTAGATATAAAATTTTTAAAATGTTACTTCTAAATCATTTAACAATAGACTTTGTATCTGGGTACTTTGATAAATTTACTTACTAATTTTAACAGTTTATTAATAGATTCTTTAGGATTTCCTGCATACAGTCATGCTGTCTGTGAATAATAACAGTTTTCTTTCTTCCTCATCAACTATTCTGCTTTTTATTTCTTTTTCTTGTGTTGTTACACAACTACGTACTCCAGCTTTGTCACATTCAAAGTTGGTAGGTACTTGGGCAAAGGTAACAAATATACACATAAATCTTTTACTTCTTTAAAATCTTTCCTTTGTGCAAGACATTTTATGGGATGCTGCAATTCCCCAGAAACCTGGTCCTACCTCCATTTTGCCTGGACAAAGCTTATGCAAACCTTAAGTCTCAGTTTATGTTGCTCCTTCAGGAAGGTTGCCTTGACTTGTCCGAGACTGGGTACAGGAGTAAACACTGCTTCTTACACAAAATGATTAAGCACAACCCTTGGGGCATTAAGATGAAATTACATATAAATTTGTCGTTCCCGCTGAAGGACAGCCAGTCAGAGGCAGAGACTCTGCCGTGGTATTGGTGTATCAGCAACACTTAGCATTTGATGAATGTTAGCTGTTATAGCTTGTGTTTAACTGTTCCCCCAAAACCCTCATTCAGTCCTAAGTGAGGCTTTTTCAGAGGTGGCTGGATCTAGAGTGCGTTTGATTCATGGTGCAATGCTAGGATTAAGGGGAGTGTTATCTGCCTTACTCTGGGTAGCCTAGATACAATATAAGGGACAGAAAGAGGCTTGCTGCTAGTTACTTGCAGTTGGTCACCTGCTAGTTACTTGTAGTTGGTTTGCTACTTTCTGCCCAACATGAACTATTTCTCCTCTGCAATACTGGTCTGCCTTGGAGCCAGTCAACTATGGACTCAAACCTCTACAAACTGTGAACCAAATAAACCTTTCTTCCTTTAACTTTGGGTTCAGATATTTTATTTCAGCAACAAGAAAAGTAACTAAGACATTAGCTGATCATAATTTTCATCCTTACCATGATTCTTGTCTTTGTCATCCTCCTTTTCCTCCTCTACAAATTGAATCATAGCAATACCAGGGGCTACTACAATTAGGACTTATCATCTTTTCTACCAGATATGTCCAACCTTTTGGCTTGCCTGGACCATACTGAATCAAGAAGTGTCTTGGAATGCATATTAAATATATAATATAAATATAAAATATATAGTTAATGCATATAAATAATAAAACTTTCTATTTTTATATTTGTTATTATGACCTTTCAAAAAAAGAGGGCCACTGGCCTTCGGGCTACAGATTGGACCCGCCTGCTAGACTATGATATCTGTTAAAGCAAATGTCTTATCTTTCAAGCTTGAATCTCCAGAGTCTAACAAAATGTTTAACAAAGTGCCTCTTAATAGACAGTTAGCAAAGTGAACGAAAGAGTGGAAGAACTGGTGGACGAGTGATCCTTGCTGTCAGAAACTGAGGTCATTACAGAATGACTACAGCAGGAATATAAGGATACACATTCTGCAGAATTATAACCCCAATGCTGAAACCAGTGCCTTCCATGTGAATTTACCTTTGTCTAGAAGCTCCTCTTGTAGTCAGTTTTTCTAGCATCTTTCCCCATCCATGCTGCATTGTAGGGACCTGAGTAGTTTTCCTGAAGCACCATTTTAAGTCTCACGAGTACCACAAAACCTCTAGCCAGATCATTTTTTTTTTTTTGCCCCAAGAATTAAGACCACATCTTTTTAAAAAACCTCCCTCACCTTGCTTTCCTTCTCAGAATTAAACTTTGCTTTTATCTGAAGAACCCTCCTGGACCCTTGCATCTCTTCCCTTCCTGGTTCTGCTCGCTTGCCAACACAACGTGCATCGTGGTTTTTTGTGCTCCTTCAGGTGCAACAGTAGGTTTTCAGATACCGAGGACTGAATCTCATCTGCAGCAACCTGGTAAGAGCTTGCAAAGACCTATTTTTCGTGATCTGTTCTCAGGAGCTGTGATAGCTCAGCCATGAACTCAGCCTAGAGACCTGCAAATGTTGCACAGAATGAGGCTCAGCAGAGCGCTTCTCCTAGAATCCCTGTCTCAACAGGAAGTGACTCCTTCCTTCCTCAGCTCCCCCTGGAGGGTGGCCTCCGCTTTGGTGTTATCTTCAACTTGCATGCCTTTCTCATAGGCATTGCTGCTCAGTGCCTTCTTATCTAAAAAGTCAGTTTCGCCTTGCTGAATTGGACCAGAGAGCAGGGCAACTCCCCACACATGTGCTTTATTGGAGAGGAACCTTGGTGAGTTAATGTCAGCTGATGTGAGAATGGCAGGAAAAGGCTTTAAGGCTTATTAGCAGGTAAGATCAGGACCTTTTAAATGCAAATTCTCACTCTAGGGCTGGTAAGTCACTAACTGTAGCTGCATTTATGTCCCTCTCCTCACACCCTTAATTATGTACATCTTTACAGGCAAGGAGATTTGTTGCTGGCTTCCTCCAGAATTTAATTGAAATGTTGTTTCATAGTTTCACTTTAAGTCACTGTTTTGATCTTGGCCAGGACGAAGGGAAGGCAAGCTAAGCCCTTGAGATACAAAATTTGAGGAGGCCTCAGTGATCCTGCACTAGCTAGGACCTGGAAACAAATTTCTCTTACATTTTGTGCATGAGGCACCGAGCGTGTCTCTCTGTCTACCCGCTACACACACATCCAACCCTCAGTTTTGACCCAGATGTTTGAGCAGGTGATCCTTTGGCACAGATTAAATAACTGCAGTGAAGTCACAGGAATAGAAAGCAAACCTTCCTTGCTGTGTTATCCTTCTGTTGAATTCTGAAATGTGTTTTCATTCTGTAACATCTCTCTCCTAGAGGAGAGTCGGGGACCATTCTTGATGATTATTTATCATCTTCCCAACAATCCAATTAGGTTGCTATTGATCCCAGTTTTGCCGATGAGAAAACTGGGACTAGGAAATGTTATCCTTTCCCTGACCAGGCAGAGATAGGGCCAGGATTTGAACCTAGTGTCCTGGTTACTTTTCTCTCATTGCTGAGACAAAATACCTGACACCCAGTATTAAGGGAGGAAAGGTTTATTTAGCTCAGAGCTTGTGGAGGTTTCAGTCCATAGTCAGCTGGCTCCAAGGCAGAGTGGCACGTGGCAGAGGGCAACCGTTCATGGCGGTGGAGGACAGCAAAAGCAGCCAGAGCAAAAGGGAAGAGTGGCAGCAAGCAGCCTCTTTCTCTCCCTTACATATGAAAAGTATCTGCCCCAGGGCGGTGGAGCACTCACACCAATAATCCCAGCACTGGATCATGCGTCAATCATAAACTCTAAAAGCCCACCCCATGACTGCATGAGGCTATGGGGAGACATCCAGACACAAGCCAGACATACCTGGTCTATCTAACTTTCTAGTATTAAGCTTTCCATACACCTAACAGGGCATCTGTCACTAAGCAGGGTAAAGTCATTGAGCTTTTCAGGGATAGGAAGTGAATACTGGGGGAAGGAAGGGACAGAGGAGTTCTGATCACCCAGAGGCCAGGGAATGGAGTGTGGAGGTACTGGAGGTAAAATGAAGGGAGAATCAGAGAAGCCCTACCCTCTGAGTTGACCTGTTCACATCCAGGTTTTAAGGATGATTCTGCTCTAAGCATGGGCCTAAAAAGATGGTGCTGGGCCAAGTAGAGTCTCCTTGGATTTGTTTGGGAGGGTGTGGCCGCCTCTCTACTCTAGTCGCCTGTCTTCACCTCCCTCTTGCCTTGCAGCCCCGCGGCTGTTGGTGGCTTGGTCTGCTGTGTGATGAGGTTTGCTCCAGGGCAAGGACCAGAGAATAAACAAGCCCTTTCCAGTGTCCAGGGGAATGTGGCTGTACAGTCTCCAGTGGTGTTCTCCCATCCTTTCTTCCAGGACACACTTTTCCTCCACTCCCACAGCAAAATCCAACCTCCTCCTCAAGACATATCACTGTCCGTCTCACACCCTGCTGAATGAAAAGGTCCTTCTTGGTCTGCCATGGATGTTCCTTCCTCCTGTGTGCAGGGTCTCCTGCTGCGGGGTTGTTGTCTCTCTTCGAGCTCAGCCTCTGGTCCCCACTGATGCCCGGGAGGGAAGACTAGCGTGCTCTGGGCATCTCTGAAGCAGTTGCGGCAGCACCATGCATAAACCTAGGGTTTCTCAGACCGCCTTCCCAGAGAATGTTTTATTTTCCTCAATGAACTGTTCTGAAAGGATCAAAGCAGATGGAAGTGTATAAAGAGGACACTGGAACTCCCTTTGCCTTTCCATATTCCACTCTCCAGTGGTGTGCACTGCTGAGTCTTTGCTTTCTTCTGGAGGCTTCTTTATACAAACACAAATTGAGACACATACCCACCCTTAGAAAGATTTCTTTGGTTTTTCCAATAGAAGAGCCAACAGCGAATGTGCTTTGTGGATTCCTTTTTTCTGCTTAATAGTGCAGTGTAGCCTGGGGTCCACCTCAGTGAACACAGAGATGACTCCTTTGGTTAACAGCTATGTGGGGATGTACTATAATTATTCAGTGTCCTCTGCTGATAGGTGTTTGAGTTGTATTAATTTTTCCTGGCAGTGAACTTCCTTGTACTGAAATATTTGCTCATCTGAGTAGGTTTTTATACTTCTGAGTCAGACAAATGGATTTCCTGGGGCAAAGAGTATACACCTGTGGGTTTGGGAGAGTTGAGTTGAAGGAGACCTAGAAGATTTTGTCTTTAAATGGAGAAATCTCTATTTCCATACCTGAGCCTCATTAATATTGTGTATGACCAATCTTTAAAGTACCTCTGCCATTGTGAGCAGTGAAAGGTAAAATTTATTATCTTGATTTACTTTTCTTCCATATATTATTAAGGTTTATTTTTTTACATGTTTATTGCCATTAGTAATGTCTGTTTATATCCTTTGCCTATGTAGAGAGGGGAGATAATAATTTTTTCCTGTTTTTTTTTATTTTATGAAACAATAAAACAAAAGTTCTTAAAATCATAAGAGGAACAACAGTTAATATACTGTATATTGTTATCTTCAAAGTAGTTACTCAGAGTACCAAACATTGACAAAAATGATTCTCTTTTACAAAGAAGAAACAGGTATTAGCATAAAACTTCCTTTTCAATGAACTAAGAGTAGTAGTAAACGTAAGAGATTAGCATAATATTAAAATATTTTTGAAACAATACTTGGAGAACCAGTAATTTGGAGAACCATCTGAATGTCTCCTCTCTTCCTCCTTGCCGATTTTCCATTTTACCCATTTGCACACATATGCATTGTAAGAGATATGCAATATATCAGCTTGCATATCTGACTTATTTCACTTAACATTATCTTCTCCAGTTGAAAACATTTATCTGTGAATTCCTCAAGTCTATCTTTCTTTATGGCAGAGTAATTCTCCATTTATAAATAACACATTTTCCTTATCCATCTTTTGATATGTATGCTATTTCAAAGATCTAGCTATAATAAATTGTGCAGGTATAAACATCAGTATGAATGTATCCCTTAATATGATTTAATTCTTTGCAAAGATAGTTACAAGTAGGGTATCTGGGTCAAGTGGCATTTCTGTTTTCAGTTTTTTGAGGAATCTCCACACTGATTTCCATAGTAGTTGTACTAGTTTTTATTCCTACCAACAACATAGAAGGGTTCCTTTCTGCCCCAGAGCCTCACCAACCTCTGCTATTATTAGATTTTTTGATGATAGCCATCGTTCCTGGAGTAAGATGGTGTTTCAGAGGGGCTTTAATTTGCATTTTCCTAATAACCAGCAATATTGAATATTTTTTCATGTATTTACTGACCATTTATTGATACTTCATCTCCTGAGAAGTGTGTGGGGGGTCCAGTGGTATGGAGGGGTGGCAACTGTGTGTCTCTTTCCTGTGTGGGTGTCCCAGGAACCCCTGAGTGTCATCCTTTCCTATGAATTTCAAAAAGCTCTTTTTATGTTGGGGAAGTGAAATACCCATTTGTCTGATGCAGAGGAATACCTTTCCCCAGTTTATCTTTGCGTTTGCTCTCTGGGTTATTAAGCTTTGAAATCACATTTGAGTTAGAATGCAGGTCACACGGCTTACTTTGGATGGCCCCTTACCCTCTATGAGCCCCAGTGTTTTGGACTGATACTGAGGAGGAAAACTGGGAATAAATGAGCTGGTGTTCTGCAGTAAACATTGACCAAAGCAGAAGTATCAGAGAATGGCTTCTGGAAGTGGGAAGGAGGTTCTGTCTGGACAGGGCTACTCAGACTTCCCTCTGCTCTCACAGTCTGGAGGGCTGATCACTCTTGAACAGGTAGGTCCCCTTGTCCTGGCCACCCAAGAACAGTCAGATAAGATTTGGACTGATCCCTTTGACTAACAGGAAAAGAAGGCATTTCCTGAGAATAAAGGTCTTTTGCACTGGCCGGGCCATCTGGCCCCTTGACAAAGGTCACCTCACATTCCTTCACTTGCATCGCTGAAACTTTTTGAACCTCATCATTCCAGCCTTCTATCAATTTGCTGCATTTTAATTTCATTGTCAAGTTGTTGATTCCCTCTTTCGCTCAGACTAGCAATTCCAAGGGCTATATTATAATTCTGAGATGTTGTTTCCGAAGCATTACAAAACATTAAAGTACATTGAGCTTTGAATTGTCACTTAAGATTATTGCAGGGAATTAGGGCTTTCTCGATCATAAAAGTGACAATAGATTGAGAACACGGCTTCTATTATGACTAAATGGGGACAAAGAGTAAAGAAGTGTTAAGTACACAGCCACTTCTTGTGTGGGCACCAAGAAACCCAGGGAAATCAAAGCTGTCACTGTAGGAGAGGAGCTGGGCTCGCAGACTCCACCCTTACTCCAGGGGTGCAGGCAAGCTATGGGTTGGGGCTGCGGGGACTCTGCCATCTTTCCTCACAATCTCCCATCCCACCTCCACTCTACTGTCGCTCTAGTGCCCCTCACAGTGCTTTTGGTGGCCAGCTTCACTTAGTGCTGCTGGCCCACGGCTGTGGCGGTCTCCATAGAACTGTGGATATTCAGAAGGTGACAGTGGGGCCAAGGGTGAGGACAGCTCCAAGTCCAGGATGTTGGGTCTCTGCGGATGGAACAGAAATCCCTGAAGATTGCCAGTGGCCTCCCTGGATTCTGCAGGCAAGGTGGCCAGAGTGTCTGCACCCCATAGCTGGGGCATGGAGCATTGTCCCTCTCTGCTCAGCCGCTATGTTTGTTGCACCTGCCCACATAGTCTTCCCGTGGGTCATGTTCCTCAACTGCACCCTGCAGCCCAATATATTGTCTTCTCTTCCTGAGGCCAAGCTTGGGTAGTTGGAGTATTTGTCTTGGAGTCTCCTAATATATGCACCAGTCCTTAGGGCTCAGTGGCTTCTGTCAAAAGCTGTTTCCTCCCAACAGCCCATGTTGGACACATGCTGACCCTCTCTTTAGCTGGTCCAGAGCTAGATAAGGAGGGAGGATCAAGCCACATATCTGTATCAGGCAACCACTGTCAAAGTACTTTTAACTTGTACTTAACAAGTTAAGTACAAGTTAAAAGTACTTGATAAAGTACTTTTAACACCCCAATATGTGGGGTGACTAAGAAATCCAGAAAAAGATGTGGTGAGCATGGCCCCTGGCCCTGCAGCAGACATCAAACATCCTTGGCTGTTGGGGCTCTGGACCTTGTGTGCAGGGCGCGGCACCTGCACAGTCCCAGTAAGAAGAGGAGTATTTACTTCTCCATGACCCTCGTGGCAGGCAAGAGTAGACACATTTTGCAGACAGGTCCAAAAGAGACAAGAAATGAGGAGACAGCCCAGGTTCAAACCAGTTCTTCCCAGGTGTGCTGCATTTCTGTGGCCAAGAGCTTGGTGGGCTTCTCTCCAGAGTAGGAGTTGTGTAAGAGACTGTCTCTCAGGAGGTTTGTGTCCCAGTTGATGTGTGTGGTGGTGTGATCTCTCCAGAGGGAGGTTGGCAGTTTGGTAGGTGCACATTAGGCCTTCCTTCTCCACAGTGGCCTGGCCAGAGGGTAGCATTTGGTCTCAGAGCCTCCAATTATGTGCATCAATCCTTAGGGCCCCGAGATCTTTGTCAAAAGCCACTTACTCTGCTCCTCCCCAAACCCTGCACAGGGCTGGACTTTCCAGCATCTTCCTGCAGTCCTGCCCAATGCCTCTGAGTGCGTCCTGGCTCAGCCCCTGCCCCTCTGCCGTCCCAGGCTTTCCCCTTCCTGGCAGCAGTGAGATGAATCTACCAGGATTGCTCCACTCCTGAGCTAGGCCCTGGCTGCTTGATTAGTGTGGTTTACACTGACTCTTGGCAGTGAGCCGACACACACCTGTTCAAATGTAGACTGCTTCCTGAGGGGTGGGGTTTGAAAATCTGTGCTCCTCACAACTCCCCAGCAGATCCACACGGGCACAAAGCATGATAAATACCCGCTCAGTCCCCTCCTGAGTTGGGAGGCCCGGGTCCCTACAAAAGTCTGTGTCCAGATGCCAGTGGCAGGCTGTGTGGACAGGAGGTTTTCCCAGACGGCCTCCGATCTTCTATGCCAGGATTCCTGGCATCTTTTGGTATATAAACATACACATGGCAGGGACATTTTGGGAAGAGGGCTTGCAACTGTGCACTGAATTACCCCTCTCACTTTCCTGACTCCCCCGCCCCATGCGCTTCTGTCTCCTGGTACTGATGAGCTCAGAGGCCGCTGTCCCCAGGCTGACTGCAAACACTGCCACTGACATCTTAGCTCTGAACCTACCCCCACCCCTCCCAACCAGGACAAATCAGGTACAGTGCACAGGTGGAATAACCCTGGAATGGGGGTTCTGGCTTCTGCACGATGCCTTCCCTGCTCACCCCCAGTGTCTCTTGGGGCCCCTCCCCTGTTTTCCGCTTTCTGCTTTGTCCAGTGGGCCCTATTTAACTTACCCTACCGCAACCTTCCCATTTTGGTATGTTGAGACTCTAGAGAATTTAGCAAGGCCTGCTCTGTGTCTGCCTGCTTGTGTAGTTTTCCTCTGGCCACAGCTGGCCTTGACTCCAGCCCTTTGGCCCCTTTCCCAGCCTCGACAGAAGATTCCCAAGGGCCCACCTCCTGTCCAGAGCAGGCTGTACTCAAAGCTGGTGCTGAGCTCAGGTGAATTCCCACAACTCATTACTGCAGTGTCTCTCAAAGGGCAGCTTAACAGGGAAATAAAAGTGTCACCAGCCTTGCTGCAGATGAGCGTGACTTAAAGTTTGCAGCTTTCTGTGCCCGGTGTCCAGAGCTGCCAGTGCCCGTGTTCTGATCAGACCAAGTGTAGAGTATCAGCAGCACAGCTGGACTTGTGCTAAATATGGCTTCATTTTGTGTTCGTGTTGACTCATTAGCGGAAGGGCTTTTCTGTCATCTGCATTGCCAGCTCTTTTTGGACAGCCAGGGCTCATCAGGTCTCTTGACCTTCAGGCCTGGGCATATGAGCACTCATTCTAATACCTGTCAGATTTCCATTTTGAGGTATAAGTAGGGGCTTTTGGGGTGCTGCAGAAGGGACATATATGACAGAGGCAGAGAGACCCAGGCTTGGGTCTTCTGCTCTGGCTGCATTGCTGTTCAGCTGTCATTCCTCCCTTTTGTTCTTGTTGCTCTGCTATCTTCTGCCTCGGAGCCAGCCAAGTATGGACTGAAACCTCCACAAACTGTAAGCTAAATAAACCCTTCCTTCCTTAAATCTGGGCATCGGGTATTTTGTCACAGCAACGAGCAAAAAGTAACCAAGACAGAAATTGGTACCAGAGGAGTGGGGTTGTTGCTGTGACTATATCTGACCATGTGGTTCAAGAGCCTTTGGAAATGCTTGTGGGAAGTGTTTGGAAAGGTTCAGAGATGT
>NW_004955440.1:216850-249607 GCF_000276665.1 Chinchilla lanigera
CAAACTGTAAGCTAAATAAACCTTTCCTTCCTTCATTTTGGGCATTGGGTATTTTGTCTCAGCAACGAGAGAAAAGTAACCAAGACAGTATGACTGCAGGAGTACCCCACAGTTAATCTGTGCATTTGGCTACTGATAATTTTTGCACAGTTTCTACTTTAGAAATATTTTATTTTATTTATTTATTTTCTTTCTCGTACAGGGAATCGAACTCAGGACCTCACGCTTGCCAGGCAGGCGCTGTGCCACTGAGCTAAATCCCCAGCCCTAGAAATACATATACACATGTTTTGTACATTTCAGCTGCTGTCCACCTCGAGGTGGAGCTGCCGAGTCACAGGATGTACACATGCACAGCTTTAACAAAGACTTTGAAATAGTTCTCCAAAGTTGCTGTTCTAACACACTCCCACCAGTAGGGTAGGGAAGTTCCAGCTGCTCCGTATCCTTACTTATGTATGTATATATGTGAAAGTAAAAGTGGAGATTAATAATAAACAAGCTGGGAGCAGAGTTGTAAACCAGGATGCCATGGAAAATGGGCAAACTCCAGTGGCCAACACACTGTGTGTTCCAGTTTTAGGAAGACTGAAGGACGCAAATTCAGTGGCACCAGGGCTCTTCCAGGAACAAAATGAAAAAGTAGCCACAGTTTCAGGGTACAGCTTTGCGGCACTCTCAGCGCCTTCTTTTCCTGTGTGTTTTGAAGGTGTTCACCTTTCTAGTTCAATCCCGGGATGAATTTTTACTCCCATGTGACACTGATTCAGCATTCGCCTTTCTGTCTGTCCATGACCTGCCATGTGTTCATTAGCTTCTGACATTTGGATCCACTTAGTCCAACCCCTAATTTTATTAATAATGAAATAATAAAGCCCCGCAGGTGTGTCCTTTGACCCTGCTCCAAACTCTAGATTCTAAATTCAACAATGTATTGCATGAGGGAAAAGAAAGGGTAGCTATTTTTTTTTGCAACAGGAAGCAAGCAGCTGGTATAGATTTCCGATGAAAGAAAAGGATTGGGTTTCTTTCATCAGTAAAGAGAAAAGAGAGGAATCAGGCTTCAAATAAACAAAATCCCAGTGGTATGAGTGGTAGACAGCAGCTCCCTGTCTGCTTCCCTTTTACTTCAAATAGGAAGCAGCAGATGCTTATTTACAGGTAAAGGGGCTCTGGCTATGCCGGAGAGAATGAATGATGCCACCGTAGGAGGCTGAAGAATTTCCTCTGCACATCACTAAATTGAAGGCTTCTCTGTAATTGGGACTCTTATGGTTGGAAATAAACACACATATGCACATGCACGTGCACACACTTAAATTGGCTTAAGCAAAAAATAATAAGGAAAAAAGGGAGAAAAATATGTTAGCTCATGTAATTGAAAAGTGTATAGGTATTATTGTCATCTCAGAAGTGGCAGAATCCAGGCTCAAATAATAAATAATATTACAAATCATTCTTTCCCTGTCTTCCACTATGTTCTCTTTGTATTTTTTGGTACTGTCAAAGGCAGGCCTTTCAGGGAAGGCTCTTCCATGTTGGGGAAGTTATGACCAGAGTCACAGGCTTGCATTTTCCTGATTTAGCAATTTCAACAAAGATTTTCTTTTTTTGGTATCAGGAATCAAACTCAGGTCCTCACATTTACCAGGCAGGTGTTGCAATGCTGAGCTACATCCCCACCCCTAACAGAGGACTTTCTTTTCAGGAGTTCTAGCTCATGTCTCAAGGTTGGCTCCAGGTGGTCAGATGTGGTCGCATGTTTACCATGAGTGGAAACAACCACCATAACTCTGATTGCCCACTGCTTCGCTATCTATCCACTTTTGGTCAACAACCCCCCATGTACACTTGAGTCAGGGATAGAAGATCCAAAAAAAATTAGGGTGCCATTAGTGGAGGAGATGAGGATTCATTATCGGCAGGCAGGACAACTGACATGTAGCTTACCATCCGGCACCACAGCAGGCAGCACACCATGTGGAGATGGGATGGCAGCAAAGACACTACTTTGTCTTTTGCCCAAACCCGGGGTTCTAAGATGCAGAAAGGAAGGGTAAAACAATCATTTATTGAGTATCAATATGCCAAATATTGCCATGAGTCTTATTTAATATTCCAGTCATCCTTGGAGGAAGATATTAATCTCCCTACTTTGCAGGCAATGAAAATGAGGAGAAGAGGGTGAGAAACGTGCTCCTCAGGACTACGTGCTGGCAGTGAGGAAGCACACTTTGTAGTCTGGGCTTTTGGATCTAAAGCCTTCCTACTGCCTTCAAAATTGGGGGATTTTGGTGCCTGAATCAGCACTAGTCATAAATGTCAGAGCCAAAAGAAGGAGTGCTAGCTAAGAGGAAGAGAAAAAGGCCTGGTTTAGGTCCTTCTCCTTTCCTGGCAGCTGCCAAGCTGAATGACCTTGGATGAGTGTCTCACCTGCTCTGGGCCTCCTTTCCCCAGTCACTGCATAGTGGAGTTGAGCAAGTCTCTGTCTCTCCAAGGCCAAGCTTGGCCTGTCTGCGGTCACGTGAGGGAGGGTGCCTGACTCTGCCAGCTCTGACCAGGAAGACACCAACACCTCTTGTGAGGCTCTGGACTCCCACTGTGGGCCTCCTGTCCTGCTTGGATGCCACATGCATCCGGCCAAGCTGCTCTTCCATGCCTACATTCTTCTTTTGGTGTTTTGTGCCTTTCCTCCTTTCCCTACCTCACAGGCAATTCTGACTCCTGGGAGTGGCCCATCCTTGCTTTGAGAAATAGCTTGTTTCCAATAGACTTCCAGAGTGTCTGGGGCCTGATTTCAGGGGATCTGCCACCCTCTGCATCCCAGCCTGCCTTTACTGGGTTGTACTGAATCTGTTTGGTCTCCTGTATATTTTCCCAGCATCTCCTAGACACAGCTCAGCATACTACAGTCTTGTCATACCCCGCCTGAGAGACCTTCAGATGTTAGTGAGCCTCTAGGCAGATCATGGTAGGAGTGAGGAAGAGTCCTGCTCCTCCCACAGGAATCCCAGAGCTACCCCTTTGCCCTCTTGTCCCAACCCTATCTAGTGCCTAGTACAAACTGAAGATGCTGTAGTCTGTGCATCTCTTTCTGGGGTGGAGCATGGGAAAAATGATACCAAGTTTTCTCCTGTAAGCCCAAATTCATTTTCCTATCATTATTCTCAACAATCATCAGTGTAGTAGATTCCAGTTTAGTCCCAAATTCAGGATGACACCTTGGCATATATCTTAATAAGCTTCAAAGTTCTTTCATGCTTTCAGTAAACACTCTCTAAAGCCCTACTGTGCTCTACTACACATGAGTTGGTGGCTTGGTCTCCAGTTGCTCACAGTAATCCAGACACAGAAATTCACTATTCAAATGTGCTTGCCTCACAGTCATGGGAGCAAGGACCATGTCTGGGGAGGTGACTTTTCTTTGAAAACCCCAGAGGTCCTTTCTAGAGGACAGCATACTTGAGCTGGTCAGAATTTCCTGGAGTTCATCTTGGGCAGGGACATGGAATATCCTAGAATTATGAGCCATTTTGAAAAGGTACAGCCTCGGGCTCAGGAGCAGACTGTGAAAAAGCTAAGAAGTTGGACAGCAGGCAGGTCATGATGGGCCTGAATGTGATGCTAAAAGGCTCAGACTCTAGCACGGGGAGCATGTCAATTGGGTGTCTTGTGGAAATCCAAATTCTGATAAGCAGGTATGAGATGGGGTCTAAGATTCAGCGTGTCTCACCAGCTCTTGGGAAGCATCATGGACCACATTCTAAGCAGCAAGACTGTAAGAAATTGGGGATTGCTGAGGACTTTACATAAGGAAATATTTATAATCCCTTGAATTTGCATGAGTAGAAAGCCTAAAAATTCTAAGTATACTAATTTAATTTGTGCTACATTCCTGTGAAATGTGATTCATACAGCCCATACTTTTTAGGTGAAGATCCTCTAGTCCTGGAAAGTTCGCCAAAGTTTCACGGCTGGAAAGGGTCTCATACGTCTAAGATAGTCTCTTATTTTATAGGTGAGGAAACTCATTTGTCTTCTTTGAGGTCGTTCCATGCCTGAAAGCTCCTGTGATTTGCTGTGTGGTTCAGTGTTATGTGGATTCTAATAGACAGAGTTTGGATGAAAATCTTCAGTTCATCCCAGGAGACTTCCCAGGCTTGCCTTACTGTTTGGTCCACGCTCTGAGACAGGATGTAGGACGGCATCTCTGGAAGAAAAGGTCACACCCATGAAGACATGCTGCAGGGATTTATATTTTGAACATCTTTGGTTAGAAGATCTAAGATTCTATGCTCTCTTTCTGTTTTCTTTCAACCTAAACCAATGAACCAAACATAGTACATCTCACTCTTTTCATAAGCAAAATTAAGTGTAACAGCTCCCACCTCATGTATGTCACCATGTAGTTGGCAGAATCAAATTGGCAAATCTTCCCAAATGTACTATGCCCCTATCATGTGCCCAACACAATAGGACAAATGCAGCCCTCAGCCCCGTGGAAGTCACATGGTTGAGAAGACTGACACGAGCAACACAAGTTCCCGCCAGATGTGTTCATATGTGCACAGTATAGCTGAGACATGGAGACTGTGGGAGTTTATGATAAGCGGACCCAATTAGGAGTTTCAGACAGCTTCTCAGAGGAAGTGGTCTTTCATCTTAAACTCAGAAATGAGTACGAATTAAGATGAGGATAAAATATTGCCTGGGTAAGACGCCTGGAGGTAGACCCAGGGGGTAGAAGGGTAAGACCCCTGAGGTAGAAGGGAGTTGTGGTTCCAGGAAGCAAGAAGTTGCTGCAGCAGATATGCAGCAATCAGGAGGTGGTACAGAGACAGATGAGTGAGCTGGGTCAGGTCTTGTAGAACTAAAGGATTTGAGGTTTTCTTCTAAAGACATGGAAAGGTTTTAAGCAAGAGGGGACATGACTGATGTGTGACTTAAGATGATCTTGGTTTATGCAGAGAATGGCGTTAGCAGGAATGCCTGGGGTGGTGTGCCCTGTCACCCCACTAAGGAAATAATAGTGACCCCAATTATAGTGGTGGTTGTGGGGATGGAGAGAAGGAGACACACGCTAGAGGTATAACTGATAGGCTTGGTGATGGCGTGGTGTGTGAGAGAGCGAGGAGGAAGTCGACCAGGACAGCTCGCAGATTTTCAGGTACAGAATCTCAGTGCGTGGTGGAGGTTACTAACTGGAGGAGTGGGGGAGAGCGCAGTGCTGGGTCCATGGCTCATCATCAGTTCAGTTTGCACGTGTCCCAGGACAGATACAGATGCACAGCCTAAGCCATGAGGCTGCTGGCAATGCTTCCCTGGTTCTGGGTGTCTCTTGTGGCTGGTTATGTTGAGTTGGGTCTCTGTATACTTCTAGAGAGATGGCATTTCAAGTTGGAGTGATGCCCAGGGAGGAAATGCACAGGGTGAGAAAAGAGAGGCTAGCACCCAGGGGGGCAGTGCCACTTGGTGATCAGATGAGCAGACAACATATGAAAAAACATAAGTGAAAAATACCTTTAGAAATTGGAGGGGGATTTCATTGTTCTTTTATTGTACTGTATTACTGTGTATAATAATGTGCTTCTCTAACACTGCTGCCTGTGGATGGGAGAAATTATACTTAATGCCTTCAGATCTGTGAGATGGCTCCCTTAAAGTTGTTTCTTGCCTCTATTAAAAGAAAAACCCACCAGGAAGGATTTACTCTTATCGAGTCATGGAACATTCATTTCATTTTCAAATCATTAACAGGAAAGCATCCTCATCTGATCATCCTTGCTGCAAAACCCTATCTCAGAAGCCTGATACCATCTCCTCAACTTCCCTGGGAGCGTTACTGATTCTGGCTGGGACCCTCAGCCCTAAATGAAACACAGGAGGATCCTGGCTCCTGCGTGCAGCACTTTTGGTATCTCTCTCATCAGCCAATTTCATTTTTTCCTCTGGTCTTGGCATTCAGCTATAGATTGTTCCTTGAATTTCATTCCTAACTTACATGAGATGAACAGATAATAGAAGGCTGAACTCATTTTCTAATTTACTTTGAAACTGAATTCTAGATTATATTTATGGGGAAGGACTGAGTCAGCCTGGGATGGGTGAGAACCGTCTTCCATCCAGAATTCAGATACATTTTCAAAGGAAAGTGTCCTTCCCAGGAACTGTTCTGGCATGTGACCATGGGGGGTGGGGTGGGTGGGGATGGAGATTCTTGTTTGCCATAAAATAAATCCAATGAAAAACACACATGCCACACTGTCTAGCCTGCTAGTCTCCTATTCAATGTGAGTTCACTTCCTTGAATTCCATCAAGCATCTCTCTTAGTAACAGGAAAATTTACTGTGTTCACCTTACATATAAAAAGGCCCTTTCATTACAATATCTTTCTGTGTCCTAGAGATACATTAGATGTGATCTTTATTTCTTGACCGTGGAGGTTCTATTCACCCCCGCCATCCACAGGTGGAAATTCATTTGCGAACTTGGGGCCACTTGAGCTGGATTATGTTAATTTGCATGTAAGACTTCACACACATTTCATTTTGATCTCCTGAGATGCTTCCCAGCTGACGAAGGTGCAAGGTTTTCTGGGGGTAGCATTGAAGTGCACGTACTGCACACCAGGTATGCCGCGTCAAATTTCCGGCACTGCTACTTGCCAGCTGCAGGAGTTTGGGAAGGTTATTTAACCTGTCTGTACCACGCTTTGTTAACTGTATAGTTAAGTAGTGGACATTTTGTGGGGCTTATTGTAAAGCTGAAATAAGCAAGTGCAAGTTGAGCACTTAGAAGACTATCTCTAATGTGTTATGCACTGTATTAATTTTGACTATTGCCTCTGACCCAGGGCAGCTGATTAGCTTGTGTAATAAGTAGTACAAGGTGCCATTCATCAACTGCACTTATGCTCAGTGCTTGACAAGCATTCATCTCCTTTAGCTTTTCTCGCGGCAGTGAAATAGATACTATTATTTTCACCATTCCGCAGAGACATAGGTTCATGGTCACATAGCTGGTAAGTAAAGAAGCTTACATTTAAACTTGCCTCTGACTCTAAATCCCCAGTCTTACCCTTCCACTGTGTGTTTGGGTTGAAGAATGGGGAAAAGAAGCAAGGATCAAGCTCATCAGAGTAGAGGGTCTTTTTGAACAGTTAACCCAGTGCCTAGATGGTTTTGAGGCAATATTTCCTTTGTTATCCCTCCAGGAGGGAAATCACATAAGGATAGTGGTTGGGAGAGGCTTAAGGTTCCAGTCTTCCTGGGATTTTGAATTTTTCTCTCTTGCAGTCCTTTCTGTTGATTTCTTTCTATATAACATCCTTGACTTTATTACATACTTTTCCTTTAGACTCAAAGTGTGTGTGTGTGTGTGTGTGTGTTTGTGTGTGTGTGTGTGTGTGTGTGTGTTGGGGATGGATAAGCAAATCAAAGTCTCAGGGCAGAGTGGCGGGAGCTCCATTTACAGTACAAGCTAATCATATCTAAGGTCTGGTCATTTTTTTCTGCTATTAATTGGCAGGATGACCCTGGGAAAGGCGCTGAATTCTTCTGGGTCTCATTATGAGTTCAAGAGTGGAAAGTCTGGCATCTTCTGGTTCTGTCAGTCCCTAAATCTGTTGCCTGTGGGAGCTATGTTGGTGAGAGTAAGGGTGTTGGTTGTGAGGTACTGGTAGTGGTGATTAAGGGGGAGGAGATGATGGAGACAGTGATGATCATGTAGTAGGAATGATGGTAATAGACATGGAGGTGGATGTCATGATGATTGGTATAAAATGAAAGTGGAGGTGATGGCCATAGTGCTGTTGCTGGGAGGGGTGGTGGAGGAGATGTTGGTGAAGATGCTGGTAATGGAAGTGTAGAAGACAATGGTGGAGGCAATGGTAGTGATGGCACTAGTGGTAGAGGTGGAGATTATGGGAGAAGTAGTACTATTCATAACAGTGACCCTTAACTGGCAACAGGCACTATATATATTGCTGCGCACCCATTATCTTGTTCAATCATCCAAGCATTGGTGTTAATTCCGGTTTGCAGCTGAGGAGCCTGAGCTTTGTAATGTGAAGCTGAGCATGCTTTGCTGGTGAAGCTGCCCATGTCAGGTGAAGGTAAACCTAGAAGTGCCCAAGGAATACTTTCTTGGGAAATTTGTAATGGGTATATGGGGAAAAGGTCCATTTTTGTGTTCTGCTTTTCCCAAATTCTCTCTCAAGATGACCTAGATGTGCCCAAGTTGTGCCCAGATGGACATTTAGGCTCATAATTGTTGGATTTCAATCTTCCAAGGCCACACAGCATAGAGCATGGATACGATGCCCTGCTGTCTTTTCTAGGTGCTCCCCTGAGGCTTCCCCTTTATTTTTCTGTATATTTCCCTCTGTAGAGTATACTCTTCTTTCGGTCTTGGGCTGCAGCTTTGCTGCCAAAGGCTTGTAGTATCTTCATGGTGACTGTGAATTTTAAAGGGCTCTTAAGGTGAATTATTTTGGGACAGAAATGAATGTGTTCCAGTAAACATGATTTTCTCTTTGGTAAACATGATTTTCTACATCCTACTTTATCTATTCACCTTCGCTTGTTTTCTGTGTATACACTGTGGGGCTGTCTTGGAGAGAAACAGGGAAATAAATGAGCTTTTAATGTAGATAACGATGGGTAAGTTAGTAGTAGGAGATGGAGGCGGGGTTAAAGATGAAGCTGCCGTCCCTGAAGTCAGCTATCAGAACCCAGAGCTCCTTGGTCCCCATCCAGCCATCCTTCTTGGACTACTCTTGCTTGAGAGAGGAGATTCTTTCTCTTCTACTCAGGAGGGGGACGGAAATGAGCTAGACATTAGTCCCCAAGTTAGTAGGGTTAGTATTTTTTTTTTTTGGTTTTTCTCCGGTACCAGGAACCGAACTCATGACCTTGCGCTTGCCAGGCAGGCGCTTTGCCGGTGAGCTAAATCCCCAGCCCCAGTAGGGTTAGTATTGAGTCCTTTGGACAGGGAACCTGGAGATGAATGAATTTTAGATGTAGCCTCTCACTCAAAATCTGTAATTTCCTTTTTTGCTTCAGCTTACATTTACTAAGCTGCCTCTCTGTGAGGGTGTTCTGTTATGCATTGAGTATGCAGCAGCGAAGATTCTTGTCCTCACTGAGTTTATGGTCTGGTTTACACTGCAGTGCTTGATGAGGGCATTGCGGTAAAGGATCTCAATGAAATCATAGAAAGGTACTTGACATATAGAGTTGTAAAGTCAGGAAAGGCTCCTGGAGGCAGTGAGATTTAAGCAGAAATCATAGACTAGGAGCTGGACCAAGCACTGGGCAGTGGTGGTGGTGGTGGTAAGACAGGAAGAGGAAGAGGAGGAAGAAGAGATGAGCAAGGTGTGATTGAGGCAGAGGGTCAGTGTGTGCAGAGGCTGGGAGACCAGAGAGAACAGATGGAGGGGCTGAGGGCCATGGGAAACAAAGCATAAAAGCCAGTGCGGATCTGACATCCCATTCTACGTACTAAATTGAGCCTCCTCAAAGTTTGTGTGCTGAACCCAAATGTGACTGTACTTGGAGATGAGTATTTTAGGAGGTAATTAAGATTAGATGGAGTCATATGGTAGGACCCTCATCCAATAAGACTCTCTTCCTCCTCTCTCCTCCGTGTATGTGTGTGTGTATCCAATCCCCTTCCTTCCTCCCATTTTTCAGATCCTTCATCAGGCACTAAATCTTCCACCACCTTGATCTTTGACCTGCAGCCTCCATGACTGAGTGAGAAATAAGCCGTTGTTTAAGCCGGTCTCTCTGTGGTGTTTCCTGAGACAGCCTGAGCTAACACACTCTCTATGTAGACAAAAGAGGGAAGAAACAGCCTCCTCCCCTGGACCCTCATTGTTGATTGTGCAGCGTAGCAGGAAGTGGTTGCTGGTGTCCGGCTTTGCTTTGGGTGACATGGGTCAATAATAGCTCCCAGCACACAGCCCTTAAAGACTAATACTCTCCTTTGGGCCCATCTAGCTGCAGAGGAAACCCTCACAGGACGCTCTGAGCTCTGCATATCCTCTTCTGAACCTCCACATGCTGGAAAGGAATCTCTGGCCCTGTCCAGCGGCTCCTCAGCTCCATCACAAGCACTTAGCTCTGGTTCTCCAGACAGCTTTGGGGGCACCTCAGGAAAGGAGAGAGGAAGGAAACAGGTGTAAGGCCTGTTTGTGTGTTCCCCCCACCTAAGATACCCAAGCTCCCCTCTGCAGCATGGGCCGGCTCTGGCTCTAAGGGGAGCTTGTTGGAAGGCATATGCTACCAGGGTGGGAGGTGCTGTGTTTGGCCTTGTGGGCTGTGTGGATTTGGGGTCCTCATCCCGCCTCTCTGGGAATTCGGCTGGTTCACCACGACATGAATCTCTTGAATTTTTTTCTTAACAGCTGTTCATGGTTTTAATTATTATTTATAGGAAACTAAATTCTATTAGAAACTAAATTCTGTTATAGTCTAATGGCTGTTAAACAATGTGGACATGCCATGCCTACTGCAGAGCAAATTCATGGTGGGGGGCCCCTCAGCAGTCTCCCCAGCGGGCTTGGAGGGTGTTGGCATCATGCCCTTTTGCTGCTGCCCACCAATGCACCATGTGCCACTAGGGAAGAAGTTTTTGGTTTTGTCTGTCATGCTGGGAAATACCTACAGGCTTTTGTAACTATAGCATGCTTGAGGACTTTACTATTAGCGCATTTAGAGTAGACTGCTTGCATAGAAAGCCACACAGCCATGAGTTGAGATCCACATAGAAAAATATTTATTTAACAGGTTCCAATTATTCATTTACCATGCATCATAAAGGAACAGAGGCACTAAACCACAATGACAACCCTAAATGCTATTGACTTTGAGTGCAAGTGATTGTCCTACAGCTCCCAGACAGGAGGCTAATTTTAGAAATATATATTTGTGACTGTAGCAATTTATCGTTTTCTTCTTGTACTGAAGCTTGTAGAACACAATGAGATGGATGGAATGCTTAGCAAATAGCAGGCCATTTGGATGCTGCTTCTGTGCCATGTTTCAGAGGTCTCTGGCCTCTACATGATGGCTGGAGTTGCAGTGGGGAGAGCATTCTTTCCTGGGCTCCATCAAATTGCCGGGGCAAGGATGGGACATCAAACCATCTGTCTTCATGGACAGAAGCAGCCATCTGTGGTGTGTACATCACTTTAAAGCTGTGGCCTGTGCCCCTCTCTGAAAACCAAACCCCAGTAGCTCTTCTATCTTCTCCTAAAGAAAATGTCTCAATAAAAAATAGGGGAAGAAGGTAGATTTGTTTAAACAAAGATCTTCAAGTAATGGGTCACCATCAGGTATCCAAACAAGTCCTTATAGGGTCAGAGGCTATGGAACATGAGAGTGGCTGTCAGTGGTGAGTGTATAACTTTATGACCAAATATGCCCCATTTGTACTGTATCTGTTCCCTTGGGCAAACTTAACAGTATATGGTGATGGCAGTCTTTGCAGTCAGTCTGTTAGCTAGCAAGGAACTTCCCGCAGTGGAATCAGGTACCTGCTCAAGGCCATCTGAAAAAATAAGAGAGAAGTATGTGATGGCAAAGCTGTACATGGCTTGGCTTCTGCTGCTGATGGAAAAGATGGAAGAGGACAAAGGGAGAAAAAGCACAGAACAGAAAGGAGCGATGCCGTGGCTTTATATACTGGAGAAGCATGGGAAGGGGAGAAATGGAAGTGGAAAAGGAGAGGAGCAGAGTGGGGAAAAGACGAGGAAAGGAAAAGGGAAAGAAGGCACAGAGGGAAAAAAAGAAAGCAGAAGAAAACCAGAAATAGGAGTGGGGAGAACAGCTCAGAACAACAGGGACTGGAGGGTGCTTGTCAAGGAGAGAAGCCAGAGGCAGGTACCGTAGTCCTGCGTGACTGTGGCCCAGACTGTGGATGCACATTAAAATACGATGCTTCCAGGGCAGGCAAGCGACGGAGAATGGGCCAACGCCCAGTAATGTGGGCTCCACTTCAGTTTGTGCTTCTCTTAGATTACTGTTCTCCAGTCTGAGTGAGTGCCAGAATCACCTAGAAGGCTGAGTTTGATTGCTGGGTTCTTGCCCTGCACTCTCCGATTCGGTAGGTTTGGGTCAGGGCCTGAGAGTTTGCATTTACATGAAGTTCCCAGATGGGGCTGATGCTGCTATTCCAGGGGCCCCTCTTTGTGAACCACTGCCTTGGAGGTTGGAAACTGTACCAGGGTTGGTACTGAATTGGGCTTCTCAGGTCAGACAGGGTCAGTGAGTGTAATCAAGGGCTCAACTGGCTTGCAGATGCAGACTGACAAACACTAACATGTAAATCCAGAAAGCACTAAAACCTTTTATTGGATGTATTTCTCTCTTCTTGGCTTTTCATTCAACAAACCATATGCTTACTTTCCACTGGCAATTGCTATTTAAATGTCAGTTGATAGCAGATGTTCCTCACTCTACTATATGCAAGTTTATTTATTATCCACAAAACCTGATGGAGTGTTCCCCAGCCATGCTGGTTTCCCATCTTCTCCGCTCATCCCTTTATTGCAGCCACCCTGAGCCCTGCAGCTTTCACAAGGCTGCCGTTGCGCTCCTCTGTCTCACTCAAGGCTGCATCTGCCTACGCTCATACTCTCCTGTGATTTCTGGTCTGAATGCTGGGAGGTGAGCCGGCCATTCTCCGTGCTCTCATATGTACCACTTAGACCACCAACATGGTCCTTAGCAAACCACACTGTGGCTCTCTTGCTCTCCCCTGTTTGGTATCATCAGAACCTAGGACAGAGTTTGTAACACACCACACAGCCAATCAAGAAATGTCTGCTGAGTGACTAAAGTCCAGGGAATATACATTAGGAAAAAATGGGAGATGTTTAAATCTTACTTGATGTGACCAGAGTTAGAATCAGAAGACAGGTGCAGGAATAGTCAAGAAAAAGACAGACTGGCCATAATAAAGACATCCTAAGTCATCCTTAACATCCCCACTGTACCCTCAAGTTGTCAATGATGGAAATCTAATGCCAGGTGGAAAACAAAACCTTTGGGATTTATTTAAATCATACAAACTACTTTGTTGGAGAAGATTAAGTCTCCAGATCGTGTCTGCTTAATCCTAATGAAATATTCTTTTAAAAGTAGGTTCTTATGTATGATGGATGGGTGGATGACTATAGATGACAAATGGCTTGTTGGATGAATGGATAAACAGGTGATGGGTGATTGGATGGATGTACGGATGGATGAATGGATGGATGGATGGACAGACAGATGGAGGCCAAGTCACCAGGTCATGACCTGAAGTCATACTTTAAACATGTTCCAGCTACCTTAGGCTGGGTTTTAGTTTCTTTTTCAAGGGAAATGTATGTCCCAGAATTTTGTTGAATGCCTCATCCTGGGGAATCTGGTTCTAAAGCTAAACAGTGGAGGAGGTGCAGTTTTGACCTGCATGTCACCTCAGTCTCTCATGTTGTAGTCAGCACTTGAGCCTAAAACTGGGAGAAAAAAGCCCAAACTACAGTAAGAAATAATACCCTCACTGCACAACCAGGGGTAGAATCTTGTGTTTGAGGGGCATGGTGGGGTGATCCTAGGAGATTCTTGGCAAATCACTTGGCCTCAGTTTCCTCACTTTTAAAGTATGGGCTGGTCTGTAAGTTTTCTTTCTGCTCTTTGATCTCTCAGACTCTAAGATGAGTTGTGGGGAACACACAAATTGATACCTTCACTTTAAAGGTGGCGGGGTGGGGGCAGAATCAGATACATCAATGCTGCCATTTCCCTGGCAGAACCTAATCCCTGAAACTTAAACCAAGCAGGCAGCCTCGATTGCTCTTGGAATATCAGGTTGCAGTGCAGGACGTTGTCAAGCATCTGTATTACTTCTGCTTTTGAAACAACAGTGTTCTGTCAAAGAGGAGCCTGTGTCATTATCTAATGCCTGTTGTCATTTTAGTTCGGTGACCAAGAAGGAAAAATGAAAATAAGTAGAAAAAAAGATAAGGTATTTCATAACCTGGAGTGCACGGCTGTCTAGAATATAATACAGATCTATCAATAATTCAGTTAAAACAGTTTACCTGCTTTACATGAGTACATTCAGCTCACTGATCTTTGTTCAAGTTCACTGTGAAGTTACTTAACTGTGGGCTGCACGTTGCACCACACAGACCAAAGCATTATAGATTTTTTTTTCCCAATGTAATACACAAGTCCAAATTGATTGCAGTAAAACATAAATTTAGCCAAATCTTTAATACACTCTATTAAAGCATGAATAAGACTTTAAACCTTTGTCTTAGCTACAGAGTAGCTGGAACTAGAGGTGAACCAGTTGCCAACAGCCAGAATAGAAAGTTGCCTTTGGCTGTGGTATTTATTCTCAACGGTGTATCACTTAAAATAATGAACTTTTTCTTTTCAAGTGTAAAAATGAGCAATTACCTGCCATTATAAAATGACCCATTGCACAAAGGAGCTAGTTTTGTTTCCTTTCCCCAGTGAGGCTAACCTCTATTGCAGTGGCTGTGGATACATGCCTCACATTTGTCAGGCACCTGCATGCCCCAGGTCCAATTTTCTAGGACAAAAATTATCTTTCAAAACACAAGAAAGGCACCAACCATTTTCCCACCTCTACTTGTGGCGGGAGAAGTATATGTTAATAGCCCTCCCAGGTAGTTGGCACAGACTGCATTACTGTAGAATGGTCAGGCAAATTTTGGACTGAAAGGTACAAAATACAGCAGTGTACTTCCAGAATTAAACTTTAAATAACTTGGAGTTCCTTTCTATGGAAGGCTATGAAAAGATTAGATAAACATGTTCTACGCTATAGGCAAGAAATCATACTTGAAAATATGATCATGTTTCAGCGTTTTAGATTATAACATTGCAAATACAGGTTATGGGGAAGATTCCCAAAGGCTGGCTTGATTTGATACAATTGAGTGTGTATGTCTTGGAAAGGGAAGGGAGGGGAATGGGAGGAAGAGGAAAGGGATAGGAAGGATTATTTTTATCTGTGCTGTCCTGTATGGTGGACACCAGCCCTATGCCTCCTCTTTCAACTCAGATGTGCTATAAAGGTAAAAACTGCACTGAATTTTGTAGACTTAGTCTAAAAAAAAAATACAATAATATCAGTAATTTTTGTATTGATTACATATTGAAATCACATGTGAAATTGCATTTGTTGTATACTGCATTAAATGTTAAAATTGATTTCACCTATTTGAACATGATTACTTGAAAATTTTAAATCTATGACTTACATTATATATTTTCACTAGACAGGGCTGCTCTGTGTCCATTTTACACAGTGGAATTATAGCTAATGTTGACTTTCTTGTGTTTCTGTATTTTGAAACTGAAAATACTATGTCTTGAAGGAAATAACTATCATGGACTTTGGAGTCTGGAAATCATGGGTCCTGGCTGTGGCATTTGTACAACTACTCTCTGGGTGTTGACTTCTCATTTGCTAAATGAAGATCCCATGTTGACCTTACAGGTCAGAGCTCACCAGGTTGTCAGGGGCAAGAAATAAGTGCAGTTCTTAGAACATGAGAGAGAAAAGCTGGTAACCATTCAGCATAATTCTTGGTTATATCTCAAGACCTGCTGGATGTTTAGCTGTAAGGTTCTGGTTCATTTCTACTCAGATCCATTGTCTCTTGTTCGGGTTTGTACTTGCTGTTATACCCACCTGCTCTACACCCAGAAAAACCACCTTTTTTTCCTTGTTGAGAATCTCTTTTCTGGCCTGTCCTTTGCTCCTACTTGTTCAGAATGAGCTACCTCTCACTTAATTAGCTCATTTCCATTTCACAACAAGAATTTTATCCTGGCTGAAGCTACAAAGCCACAGGTCTTGATCTGCCTCAATCTTAGCTCCTATCTGGATGCTGGGTCTTAGTTTTTACCAAACTCTGCTTCTCTTGTTAGAATGATCAAAGACCACTGAGGCCAGGCAAGTGTGCATGGGAAATTAACAGACAAATAAGGATCATGTAAGGAAGAGATCATGAGAATGAGCAACACAGGGCAGAAGTGATTTTGTAACTCCTCTCCCCTTGCTCCACAATCCCACTCCTTTCCTTGTTGCCTTTGCCTGCTGGATTTAAAAGCTATCCTGTGTTCAGCCCGTGGCAAGTACATGGCGCTTCTTTCCCTTTGTAGAGTCTGCTGTCTGAAGAACAACCTCCCACGATGTAGCATACACCTCTAAAATCATGCACTTGATTTCCATATTCTGGGAAATAGCTCCTTAGATGAAGATGGCTGTACTTGCTCTGTGAAACTCAGTGACAGAGAAGAAGAAAAACATAAAGCTTTGTGAAGACAGAGCTTGCCCGGGTATGGGAAGCTTCTAGCTCCTTCACAGCTAATGGGGTGAACCACTCCCTCAGAGCTGCATGAGATAAAACAAGGAGCAGAAACTTATGAACAGATTTGTGCTAACACAGGTGGCTAGAAGCATCCATGCTCCTCAAAGCAGTGCAAAAAAAAAAAAAGTCCCCAATTTTCCATGCAAGTCAATTTTCCATGTTTTTTTTTTTTTTTTTTTTAAATCAGGAAAATGTTGATTTTTTTTTTTTTTCTCTCTTCTCCTCCAGCAGCTATAACTAGGTGATTAGGAATATACTCCTGACTTAAGATAGTTTTTTTGCCTTTTCATCAAATCAATATGTTACTTTGCCTCTTTTATTTTTAGATTTACTGACTGTTCTCAGGGTAGCAGATTCAAAGGGAAGAAATAAGCAAATTGGCCTGTATTTCAAAGCCAGGGCTGAGGTTTGACAGGAAGAACTATTGGAAATTAACAAGGGAACAGAGCTTCCCAGGCCCTCCTGGCTGACAGCTGGGCATTATGGAGATTTGTCCTTGGGGATGCTGAGCTATTTCAGTGCCAGAGAACATGCCATGGGTCCCTCAGCCACCAGGCAAGGAGTGCTCAGGCAAGTGTGTGCAGGAAGCCAACCCAGGGTGCATGAACATGGTTTTTTCCTGGAGCATGTATTACTGAAATATTTGCCATCAATTGTAGGCAAGAATCTGTCACTGCCAACTAATATGGCCCTGTGGTTTCCTAGAAAATGAGAGGGTTTGAAAATATGAATGAATTTGCCTTATGACTCAAATTTTGGGGAGGGAGGAAGCGTTCCTGAACATGAAAATATTGTTTTAAGATATCAGCTCTCTATGTGAGAACTTAGATTCTGGGTTCTTGGCTTCCAAGAAAAAAAAGCAGATGCCCTGGAGTTGGGCTGATCGTCCTTGCTTTCTCATTGTAGATCAACTCTTATGATAACTGTGACTTCAGTTGTTTGCGGGCTACAGAACATCGTTTTCTGTCAGAAATGCAGAAACAGGGATGACCGCATAGTCAGAATGCAAGCGGTGTGGGGATGCAGACGAATGTACGTGCAGCCAGCATATGGTCCACGCACGGGGCAGTGAGCAACGTGCATCCTCAAGGGCCTGATGGTTTCCAAGATGCCAGTGCTGCGGTTTAGGGTCACAAAAGCAATGAGCATGTTCCTAGCTAAACTGGAAGTTTTCATTGTTGCTTTGGGATAAATTTTGCCCCCGCCCACAAAGGTGGAAGAGTTGATGTACCTAGGAGTGGCTGAACTAAAGCACAGGTGCTCTTGTGGATATCGGCATCGTGAATAGAGATGTGCACACCTAGCACGTGTACATCCAAAAAACGCTCTTGGTGATGCACTCTCCTTGATTTTGCTTCTTCTGAAACCAAATGCAAAGTTAGTGTTGTTAAATATGCTTCTGCATTACCAAAGGGGAAACTGCTTTCATTTGACTTAAAAATATCACCGGGTCTTCTTGATGCTGACATTCTTTAAAATACAGATACTGTTTCGCCTGATATGGCTGTACCATATGTATACATCTATTTCTTTAAAACAAAAAGACAAAACCAGATTTATGGACAACATAAAATATTTTCTGGATACACAAGCAACAGTGAAAACACTTTTTAAATTAACAGGCATCAACAGGTATAAATACACTGTCTAAAGCATTTAATGGTCTTTAACAGAGCCAACTCCCCCAAGCTTGAAACAGCGTTAAATTCTCTCTTGCTGGTGGCAAAAAAGCTGTCAAGCACAACATTGATAAATTGGTACCATTTCCTGGCCAGTAAGCACAGAACTGAGGGGCTAAATATTTCATGATTTTTTTTTGTTTATTTTTGTTCTCATGCTGGTTCTTTATCTCCCTCCCCGCTTGCCTGCTCAGGGCTTATTGTTGTGACATTAGCCGTCTGCTGGATGCCAAACCAGATTCGCAGGATCATGGCTGCAGCCCAGCCCAAGCACGACTGGACCAAGTCCTACTTCCGGGCGTACATGATCCTGCTCCCGTTCTCCGACACCTTCTTCTACCTCAGCTCGGTGGTAAACCCGCTCCTGTACAACGTGTCCTCGCTGCAGTTCCGCAGGGTGTTCTGGCAGGTGCTGCGCTGCCACCTGACGCTGCCCCACGCCAACCAGGAGAAACGCCTGCGCGCCCACCCCAGCTCCAGCACCGACAGCGCGCGCTCCGCCCGCAGCCCGCTCATCTTCTTCGCGTCCCAGCGCAATTCCTCCGCAAGGAGAACTAACAAGGTTTTCCTAAGCACTTTTCAGAGCCAGGCCGTGCCCGAATCGAAGCCCCAGCCTCCAAGTCAGGAGTCCCCACAGCCCAACTCGGAGATGAAGCCGGTCAGCTGTGCCGCAGAGAATGGTTTCCAGGAGCACGAGGTATGACAGCGAACAGAGTGGGAACTGCCCTCCAGGCCCGGCAACGGCACCCTCCGTGGCAGCCATGGATAAACGACGACCGCATCAGGGACAGGAGGAAGCTAGAGGCTTCTGAAAGGGCAGGTGCCCATGTTGGTGGCTACTGAGCCGATTCTGCCAACCTGCCCTGAACTCTGGTTTACACGGGCAGGGGTGCTGAACTGAGAGCCACTCCCTTCCTTCAAGTTCACGCAAATTATTCAGTTGGGCTGTTTTTGCAGGGAGCTCTTTCGCTATTTGCAAAGGAACAAAAACAGAACAGACTCTTCTCTACCCAGAATGAAAGGACACTCAGAATAAACTCAGGCGGGTGGAGAGCAAGGGGCAGAAGAACAAGGCAGGAGGGGCTGCCAGCTCCTTCGGCTTCAGCAGTGTGCCAAGAAGAGGGCTAATTTGAGGAGCAGGGCGGTCGTGGGGAGCGTGGGTCTGAGGGCAGAGGCAAAGCTGCCCCTTTTCTTGGGCCGCGGCCCGTTGCACAGAGGCGTGTTGCAGCAGCTGATGCACACTGAGTTCAGTTTCCCTGGGGAGCAGAAGGACTGGTACCCCGCAGAGGCGATGAGACAGGCGGCCGAGGATGCACAGGACTTGCGATACATGATCCCTGCAACACAGACCCAAAGGCGCTGCGTTAACGAGCACTGGCCAAAGGCCCTCTGTCCCTCGGAGCCCAAATGCACAGGGGTAGCTCCGCCTTACTCCTTGCACAGCCCGGGGGCTGGATGGGCCTGGGAGGTACTGCAGGTTGATTCCCTGAGCTCCTCAAAGTCAGAGCCATGGCTAAAGAGGCAGTCACCATTGTACTGTTTTTGATAAAATTTTTTCTAGAAGCTATTTTAGATGTCAATACCAGTGGGGGTAAAAAAAAGAACTAATAAAAGCAGCCTTTTTTTTTTTTTTTTAAATATATGCCAGTGTTCACACTTTGTATTACAGGCTTTTATGTTGTTTCATTTTTCCTTTGAACTGTGTCATCCTAGAAGACAGCATATGGTTTATCTAAATCTTATCTCATAAGTGACCACAGAGAGATGGCTCTCAACTATGTGTTTAGTAAATTCCAGAATTCCTTGACTCAAGACTAATTCCCCAAAGGGAATAAATCCTTACTACAGGGGTCTGACCTTTCCAGGTGGAGTTAATGAAGACGTGGCCTGGCTGACAGTGTGTCGAGCACAGCCTCCTTCTGAGGGAAAAAGCTCTGCCCTTGGGTAGAAGGTCCACATGCCAAGTTAGCAGCAAAAAGCTGGTTTTCAGTAATATGCTACACTGTCTGGGCACATAAACCTTTGAAGAAGCCTGGAGACTTTTCTTGGGGAATATATGTGTTCTGTCACCAAATTAAGGTGTCCTATGTCATCAGTTGACTTCCTAAAGTTGACATTATTCAAGTCAAATAATAGCTAAGTGAAAGACTTTCCTGGGTGCTGGACTCTATACAGATGGCCACAGCATGCTAACCTATGTCCTGCTCTGCTACAGTCTGGATCTAGCATATCTGCCACAGACACATGTAATTAAGGCTTGTGCCCCCATCATGCCACTATCAGGAGGTAGCGGAACCCTTGAGAGGCAGTGCCTTGTGGGAAGTCTTACATCAATCGGGGAGGCAGATCCTTCAAGGGGACAGTGGAACTACAGCCTCTCGCTCTGCCACATACTCTCCAACATGATGTGTGGTCTTGCCACAGGCTATGACCAGGGACTGAAACCTCCAAAACTGTTAGCCAAAATATTATTTAATTTTGGTACCAAGAATTGAACTCAGGACCTTGCACTTGCCAGGCAGGCGCTTGTGCCACTGAGCTATATCCCTGGCCCCTGTTAGCCAAAATAAACCTTTTCTTCTCCTAAATTGATTCTCTCAGGTATTTTATTACAATAATGGAAAGCTGACTACTATATACCAAGAGCAGCACAATAAATGAGGTCTCCTGATCATCCTTACTGTACAAGATCCCAAGGGCCAGTAACTGAGGATTTAAGAACTTGCAACATCACACATGTAGAAAGAGTAGCAGCTAGGATTTGAACCTAGCATTTTGCTATCATCTGTAATACTGTGTAGTAATGGACAACAAATTAACACTGAAAATGATAAGAGTTTGTAGGGTGGTTCCACTCTGAAGATCATTTTTGGTGTGTATTGCTATTTTATATCAAAGAATCACATCTTTTGACCAATGATTAATACTGGTGGACTTTGAAATGCATAGTGTCAGCCAGTGTGCTTTTCTGTGCAACTTAAGGATATAAAACATGGACCTCAGTAGCCAAGGTCCTCTACCCCTAGTTCCTTGCAGATGTTTGGGCAGGTGTGGCTTGGGTTCAGAGTGCCTCTTCCATGAGAACTGCTGCTTTGGGTACATAGAAAGTGACAAATCAGACTGCCAAAAACTACAAGTGGGAAGTAAAAAGTACTTTAGATTTGCCTTAAAACATGCAATTTTATGTCATTTTTCTCTAAAACTGCATGTTTGGAAGGATTGATTTTTTTCTAGCACTGTTAGAAAATCCTGGAAGGGTGCTGCTCTAGTAATATAAAGCCCATGCACAAAGGATGCATGTCTGTGTATGTGTGGGAGGCACTGTTTGATTTCTAAGGAATATGGTTCGGGTAATCACTACATTTTCTACCCACTGCCCCTTTTGGAAATCACGTTTTACTATCTTTTTAGTCCTAATTTCAAAGCATTAATGCCATTTGCCACTTCAATTCAAATGAACTTTCTTCCTTTAAGTGAATTTTACGAAGGTAGGAGGTGCTGTACTAACGGCTGGGGAAAGCTGAGATTAAGAAGGGCTTTAAAAGCAAAGGCATTTCACCCACACTCTTGATTGCAATTACACTGGAGATGCGCTATCCTCTGAGAGATGTGGGATGGGGCTGCGTAGGGAGGCTGGGGTAGAAAGGCTGATTATTTGGAATCTTCAAAGAAGGGGAAACGAGCTGCCTCTCCAAAGACCTCAGATAAAGAAGAGCATTCACGGTCCATCTTCAGCAGGCAGCTGGGGAGGAGGAAGTAGTTGAGGACAAACAGGAGAGGTCCTGGAGAATAGTAAGGATCCCCCTGGAAGGAATATGCACTTGGATACTGCACAAAAGCTTAAACAAAATGGCCTTAGGCAAGAGGAAGTCACAGTAGCTTGTGATGGTGGCAATGGTGCAGAAAACCACTGCAAGGAATCTGAAGCAGAAAGAGTGGAGGTGGCTGGAATGAATCCAGTTGAAAGGGAGTAAGTTGCTAAGTGGGATGAGTAGGATGAGAGTTCAGATCTATGATCAGTTCCACTGCTCACATGTGTATCATGATAAATTCCAAGTGAGGCTAAGATTTACATGTTGAGAAGACAAAGAAAATCATAAAAGTACTAAAATATACTCTAGAATCTTAAGCAATTTCTTTTATCGTATATAAGAGTAGTGAAGGTTCTAGGTTATTCTATGATACAACCTCAGAAGCCAATATAGAAAAGATTGACAAATTCAAATGCAATTATATACATATATAATATACATAATGTATATATATTTATATTGTATATATTTTATATTCATTATAGTATATATATATTTGTATATATATAAATTTTATATCTATCTATATATGTCTCCATAAAGGAAAGTATAATTCCCATAAAGGAAAGTAAAAGACCAATAAATATTGAGGAAAATAACTCAAATAACAAGTCAGTCTTCCTAATATGTCAAAAGTGTTGTAGCAATCAGCAAGTAATAACTTATAATAAGTCAGTAAATTATAAGCCATCCAAAAAATAGAGAAAGTAGATAGTTCACAGGTAGGGACACAGGAAGAGCTTGGAAATACATGAAAAGATACCCACCCTCACTCATAAAGAGATGTGCAAATTAAAACTACATCGAAATACCATTCTTATTACTTGGGCAAAGATCAAAAAGCTTATTAGCACCATGTCTGTGGGTCTTGGACACAGGCCCTTTCTCACACTGTTGGTTAAGAAGGTAAACAGGTGTAAATTCCCTGAAGATGATGTGGAAATAGCTACCAGCATTAGGACTAGCAGTCCCGCTTTGATGAATTTATCCCACAGACATTCCCACAAAAGCAAAATGTCCATAGACAAGGTTATTCATCAAAGAGTGGTTTTAGTAGGAGAAAAACAGGTGATGACTCTGTCATTAGGGGCCTGGTAAATACTTCATGTCTTATCCACACAGGGGTGTCACACACCTTGGAAAGGAGGATGATTAAATTCTAAGAATCTTTTGTTCAAAAAACAAAATGCAGCTGGACAGATCCTTTCCTTCCTTTTAAAAAAATGAATTCATGCTCTTACTATGTTCTAAATAGTTTTAGGAGCTTTATAAATGCTACCATTTAGTCATTTAGTAACTCTTGAACAGTAATCTCCATTTTGCAGATGGAGAAACAGGCAGATAGCAGTTGAGAAATTTCCTTAGAGGATGTGCAGATAATGTGATAGAGCCGAGATCCAAACCAAGAAAACTTGGCTTTAGAACTTCTTAACCGTTCCACTGCACTCCCACTACACTAGAATTTGTATCCACCGGGGGAAAAGGTGGTATCTGTACACATACATTTCACGGGGGCACGGAGTATTTCAAGAAGAATACACCACAAAGGGATCATACTGGCTGTCTTGGAGATGTACTAGGTGGTCACTGAATAGGGGTGGGAAAAAAAACCTGTAGGGTTGTTCTCTACCATTTGAAGTTAGGAGCCTGAAAGTACCTTTCTAAAAAGGACCTTTAAAATAACACCCCCAGTGAATCGTTTTATTGAATGGCTTCTCTTTCCCACAGTAGCACAGGGTCCTTCCTTGCTACATCTATCAGAGGCTCTTGGGAATGAACACATTGAGTCACACAAGGTACCCAAAGCCCAAGTCACAGGGCAAGGGGACTTGTATCTCAGCACCCATGACCTCAAGTCTTGGCCTGAGTGTGGAAGCACTTTGAGCAAAACCAGGATGGGCCTTCTCAGATTACTGGTAGATGGGTACATTAGCAGGAGATCAGAAGGATCTATAATATACATATGAACTTCTGTGTGGTACTGAGGATCACACCTAGGGTTTGTGCATGCTAAATACAAGCTCTGCCACTGAGCTAAAGAAACCCCCAGCCCTATAATAACTTAAAATGTGCAAATCTAATAGATCCGTTCCTTAGCATTTACCCTGCAAAACAAAACACACTTTCACATCCCTAACTGGAAAAAAGCACGTTTATACTAGGGGATGTTAAACAGCAGTTAAAAAGAAATTGCAGAACCCTATCCTAATCAGAAGGTTCTCAGTGAGTGGAACAATGAAGCTCCAGAATTACATGTTGTGAGGAAAACACAAAGCAATACAACACATGTTGTGGCAGTGTTTACAGGATATTTGTGTACACATTGGAGTATGAAAGCTTGTTTCTAAGTAAAATCAGAGCAAGAGGTCCAGAAAGCTATATAATAAATCCCCTTTAGGGGATGGGTGGTAGTCAGGAACCACTTTTGATCGGGGTATCAATGTTTTGCAATGGGAAAATATATTCATAGGGAGACTGTGTCTATAAATTGCAAATTAATAGAACTGACAAAGCCAAGTGAGCTGTTTCAACTGTAATCTCAAACCTGGTGTACACAGAAGGGCACTAGGGTGCAGATGGGTCCACATCATGCTGGCCAGAGTGTGTGCAGTCTCATAGGGCCTCTCTGCAACATCAGACAGTACTGGCCAAGCGTGCTATGGTTAGGCATGACTTCAATAGCTAAGTGAACAGGAAGTGATTTTATGGCTGTAGTGGCCATAGGTGGGGTTTCCTAAACATTTATGGCTCCCTAGGGGTCCTAGCCACCCACCACTGCCAGGTTAGGGCAGGAGAAGATAATGACTGAGAAGTGAGGTTCCCCAAATAGCTGAGAGATCTTTCTACCACCCCCGCCCTGCAGTCTTTTTCTGAATCCCTTCTAATACATGTTTTACTAATCTATCTTTATGAAGAGAATGTAAACCCCGACAATGAGAACGGTGCCTGGCATATTATCACTGAATAGTATTTATCAGATGAATAAATGAGTGAATGAAAGCATGGGGAGAAAACCAGAAAATGGATGGATTTGAAGGGGGACCTGGAGGTCTCACGACAGTGGGTACTTTTCTGACAAATTCTAACCAGAATTTTATTCCTGGCCTGCTATGGCTTGTATGTCTCTGTCTGAAAGTCTCATGCACTCATGGATGGGACTTTTCAGAGGTGGCTGGATCCAGAGTGTGTGAATGTGGATTAAGGGTGTGACTGACTTAGCATTAAGGGTTTAGCATGATTCTAGATGTGGATAATGGGAAGCCCCACTGTGGGTGTGGGTGGCACCACCCAAAAGGCTCATAGCCTGGATAGGATAAAAGAGAAAGGAAGGTGCACTGCTTGCTGCCTCCTACCTGCTCTGCCAAGAGAACGCATGCTGGTTCTCCTCTGAGATGCCCCTCTGCCATGCTGCCCTGCCTCGGAGCCAGCCTGAAACCTCACCAAACTGTGCGCCAAATAAACCTTTCCTGCTCTACTTGTGGGTGTTGCATATTGTGTCCCCACAAGGAAAAAAGGAACCAAGATGTGGCCAGGGAGCCCTGAGTAGCCAAGGTTACATAAAGGTAAAACAAACCTCCAGGTCTTGGTTCACACAGGGCAGAGCTGTGAGAGACCCTGATCCTGGTTAGAGGGTTCAGACCCAGAGCCGGCAGACTGCTAGCTGATGAAGGGCTGCCCCTCAAATGCAGCGGGGCTAATCCCAGCTTGGACCTGCACCCACTGCCTCTGCTGCAGGGGCGTGGAGATGTGTCCTATCAATGCCATGTCATCTCGCAGCTCTGATCTACAGACCGGAAGTTAGTTCCTGAAGCATACTACCCGCTATCACCAAATTAATCAAGACACCTCACATATAAGACTTTAATCCTTTTTAAGTCTTGAGAGAGATGATGGCCTCCTGGGGGCTCTTGGATTTAGATGGGTGCTTTAAAATTACCACAAATGGTTCTCCCCGAGGAAGTCATTCCTATTAATCTGTCTTATTTAAGCTGTGACTGAGGGGCACACCAAGGAATGAAGGCAAGGGTAAATAAAGCTGAGGTTATTTCCAGAGAGTTCATTTCACTGTAGCAATTATACCTTTTCTCTGGGACCCATGAAATTAGTCTGTAGAGGAATTTATGCTCCAAGGAGTTAGAATAAAGACAGAAAAAGGGACTTGGTCCTCTGTTCCCTACAAACTAGAATTAAATATATTTACATTGAAATTTGTCCAAGTAGATGGCATATATTTCTATACCACTTTATGACAACACCCCACCCTGCTTTAAAGATGTCAGAAATGGTCCAATTTACATGCACTAGTATGTGTAAGGTATTTGGAAACCGCTTGGCCAAAGTAGGTGTTTGATGCCGCTGTAATAATTATCGGTCCACGAGGCATTTTCTGACTTATACCTTTAATGCACATAAGTATCTACTTGTTGCATTTGCACCTGGTGCATCATTCAGAACAGACACTGACTTCCATAAACACAAATAACTGCTCGACATTTAAACATAGTGGATCTGCTTTTCCCTTAGTTTTACACACTCTATATCTGATTCTCTTGAACTAAATTTGAGCCATATCTCAAATGGATTAATTTTGCATTCAGGGAAAGAAAAACCGAAGGCAAACCAGGGCATAGTGGAGAAAGAGGCAGGAAGAAGTTTTAGACATTGATGTGGATGCTCTATGGCCTGTCTCCTCCTTTGTACTGTACCAGCCTCTCTGTCTGGCTTGCTTTATAGAGTTGAATTATTGATTACAGAGGGTGGAGGAGTGAAGAAGAAAAATGGTGTTTTCTCTTTGAGTCCAGTTCTTTTTGGCTGCTTCTAAAAACGTGGGATCACCACAGCCTGAATAAAAGGCAGCTACAGCAACCCTGCTGGAAGTGAGTCCAGCCCAAGCGTGTCCTCAGCCTTGGAATTCCACACTGGTGAGAGCCGGATCCCGGTTCCTGGGCGGGCATTCTGGTCCAGAAACCTGACGGGTGACCTGGTGGGCAGCAGACTAAAATAAAACTCCTTTCATGTACTGAATATCTGATGTGGTGCTGTCACTTTGGCTGAGAACTTCCTTCCTCAAAGGTACTTCATTAGGGAGCCAGCAAGAAGGTGCACCCACTCCCCAGGGAGGAGCAGAGTTAGAACTCAACCAGGTGAGATGTGCAGAGGCCCAGAAGCATCCACAGGTGGTCTAAACTTCTAACTTACTGCTTCGAGGCAGAAGAGAGCACATGCTGACTATAAATGCAAATTTTAATGTATCCAAGGAGAAGCCTTTTCAACAGTGGCAAAGATTTCACTCTTCATTTCAACCTGGCTCCCACTCTACAGCAGGGAGGGGGTTTGCGGGGAAGCCTCCAACACTGGAGGAGCTGCGGCCACGAAGAGTGAGAGGTGAGGCAATTCCTTCTTCATTATCTTCCAGGCTTGCTCTTCACATCTACTTCCTTTCTAACCTGAAGTCACCACGGACCTCTATGGGTCTCCCTGGAGGGGCTCCCCAGGGTGCCTGCCCTTCAAGGATTTCAGCTATCGGGGGCATGCATGCTCATCACAGCCATGTACCTCACAGGTGAGGCAGCCAGGAAAGGACTCAGGGCCATTCCGGCAGGTAATCAGGCCCGTGCTAATCTGGCCATTGCTGACTCACTCAGTTCCTTCCCTTTAGTCCCTTAATATCCCATTGGAATATTAAAGCATACTGTGCACAGTCAGTATTCCAGGAGTTGGTTCACTTTTCTGTGAAGGGCTAGATAATAAAACTTTTTGGCCTTTGATTACAAAGAAGTAGGTTCTATTCATCTGCTGGGGCTGCCATAGCACCCTATGACAGTCTCTGCCTTAAACAACAGAAATTTATGTTCTGTCAGTTCTGGAGGCCAAAGGTTCAAGATCAAGTTGCTGAAAATTCAATTCTTGGTGAAGCACCTTTTCCTGGTTCAAAGATAGCCTTCCTGGCTTATGGAGAGCTGCCTTCTCTGCCTTCCCTCAGCTTTCTTCTCTATGCAGAAGAAAATAGAGCACACTGGTATCTCACTCTTCTTTAAGGACACTAATCCCACTAGACCAAGGGCCTGATGACCTCATGTAACCCTAATTACCTCCTAAGGGCCCCGCTTCCAAGTATCATAACATGGAGGCTCAGGGCTACAACATACTCACTTTGGGAGGACACAGTTCAGTCCATTACACAGGTAGTGGGCCAGGTTTAACCTGGGGGCCCTAGTTTGCTGACCTCTCTTTTATCAAAACCTATCACTTTGCATTATAAAATGTATTCCTTCCGCTCAATCTTTCTTCTGCACTTGTGTGAGAGAATCCACTAATACTCTGGAGCATGTGCCAGACAAATATTTAAATGGGTCTCTATGGTTTCTACATAGGTCTACTTAAAGGCAACTCTTTCAGAGGCTATTTCTAGTTTTATAGGATTTCTAGAATCATCTCAATGTTTTAAATGGTTTTCTCATTGAACTGTTTCTGCAAAAAGTCTATGCTTCATAGCAGGCCCAGCCCCTGCAGCTGGAATACACAGGAGAGGACAGCAGTGGCCGCAGGGAGAAAAGGGAAAGAAACGCAAAATTTAAGCCACTGCCTGAAGGCTGTTTCTAGCACAAGAGTGCAAGTCTGTTGAGTAAAACTGCCATTTCAGCGTTCTAAGGTGCTCCTCTGCTTAGAGTGAAAACCTGCAGCAAACGCAGAGCAGCGCCTCTTCCTGAGAGCCTGTATCACTGCAGCTGTCCTCTCCACTTTGAGAGCTATCTCTTCGATGTCATGTTCTGATACTTTCTCTTTAATTTGCTTGATACTGGAGCTTGAACTCAAGGCCCTCACACTGTGCTATATCCCAGCCTTTTTTAAGGTTTTGAGACAGGGTCTTGCTAAGTTGCTCAATATGGGCTTGAACTTCCAATTCTCCTGCCTCGGTTTCCAGAGTGCTGAGATGACAGGCATGCACCCCTACACCTGGCTCCAGTCCTTCCTTCAGTCTCCAATGAGGGCAGGAAGCCGCCTGGTTTTGGTAAGAAGTCTCTGACTCTAAAATGTAGCACATCTGGTTTTGTGGAATGTCATCATTTTACCCACACTGAACTGGACCCAGAATGCCAGGGCTCTCTTTCTCTCCTGCTTTTCAGAACCAGAGAATTCTTTCAGTGTACAACATGAAAAATTGATGTGGTAACTTTCTCACCCCTCTGGGCTTGGCTGAAATTTTCTAGATGTTCTTTTGGGAATTTTATAGTTTTCTAAATCTTCTTAAAAATATCAGACTTAAGCATGGATGGAAAAAAATTAATGAGTTTGTTTCTTGTAGAAAACTACTTTTCAGTGAATTTATATTGCCAAAAAAATAACCTCAGAGTCAAAATAGCCATTTCCCTTGCTAAGAAGGTATTTGGTAAGCAGCGGGGGCTACTGTTCAGTTGTTTCTTTGGGGCTCTATTTCTTGATCTGGCAAAATGACTGCATAGTCTCAAAAATCACATTCATAGTCCTGGCAAACCCAAGGGCGATGACATCTCTCATAAGGTAAACAGTGGAAGTTTCCATAATAAGCTGAAATTGTTTCTATTTTTATCGGTGAGAACAACCTGGGAAGTACTAGTGACATTGTTAGATTGTAAAGAAATACTGGGCTAACTGCTGGAAGAGCAGATCTGCCATTAACTTCTCAAGTTTTATAGCATTCAGAAAGGGTCTACAGAAAGGATTTGAGCATTGTTGGTCAACTGAGAAATGCAAAGTAAAGCAACCCTGAAATTTCATCCCCCTACAGAAAGAATGGCTATTCTCAAGAAATCAACCAAAAACATGCTAGAGAGGCTGGGAGCCTTCGGGGTGGTGAGCAAGCCTTCCTTATCCATTGCTGGTGGGAGTATGAACTGGTACAACCACTATGGAAATCAATATGGAGAGTTCTTAAAAACCTAAATTTAAGGTTCCATTTGACCCAGCTATTCCCACTCTAGGTATATTCCCAAAAGAATTAAAGTCATTACACCATGGAGATACATGCATATTCATGTTTATAGCAGCACAGTTTATAACAGTTAGATCTTGGAAACAGCACCTATGCCCATCATAAGATGAGTGATAAAGAAAATGTGGTATTTATACATAGTAGAGTGCTACTCTGCCATGAAGAAAGATAAACTTGAGTATTTTTAGGTGAATGCATACACTTCGAGACCATAATCTCAAGTGAAATAAATCAGATACAAAAGTTTAAATATCACATTGTTTCTCTTGTGTGAGAAAGCTGAAGTATAAAGAAGGAGCAAAATAGAAAATAGATATTAGTAAATAGGAAGAGCTTTATAGAATGAGAAGAATGAAAGATGGTGGGAGATGGGAGTGAAGGAAGGGAAAAGGGATTTAGAGAAAAACAGAGTTGAAGGGAAAAACAGGAAAAAGAACTCTTGCAAAGAGGAAGGGAAGAAGGTTTTGGGGCAGGGGAGGAGAAGGGGACAAAAAAGAGAATTCACATGTGTTATTCAGGGCCGGGGACATAGCTCAGCGGCACAACACCTGCCCGGCAAATGCAAGGTCCTGAGTTTGATTCCTAGTACCCTCCCCACTAACATGTATTATGTACATGTACAAACTCCTCATGATGAATGTGATCACTATGTACTACAAGCATGTACTAATGACAAAGTTTCTGAAAATAAAAGTACTACAGTTTCCAGATAGATTTTAATGGATAATTTAAAGGAAGAAAGAAGAAGGAAAGAGATGATAATATTTGTCCATTTAAAAGTTCATGTCCCCTAAGCATACTATAAGCAAAAAATGCTTAATGCAAGCAAATCCCAGTAAAATATTTTAAATATATAAAAAAGGGAGTTGGGGAAACTGAAGCAAATTGTGTCCACATGCATTTTACTTCTGAAATACCTCCTAGCCCAACAAACCTGGACTAGCATTCTGTCTGGGCTGCTTCACGCACCAAACTTCACTAATCTTTAATTTGCCCTTTTAAGAAAGTGAAAAAACTGTGCTTAAAGTACTAAAGATTAGGATTAAGGGGACGGTGTTTCAAAAGTACCTCTGATTGCGCTGATCAGTAGCATGGGACTAAGAAACATCAGCTTCTTTGACTTCAGGTTTGTTTTTTAATTAAAAAGAGAGAGCTACTGGGGAGAAATGATAGAGGGCTGAGGCGGCAAAAGTAAGATGAAGGGGAGTATCTTGTGCGAAAAAGTAAGGAAATGTTTAAAAGAAGATGGGGCATGTTGAATGTCATAGTCAAACTCACAGTGGGCAAAAAGGGAGCAATTTAAGCAAAATAAATAACAACAGTATTAGATTATAACCTATAGAATGAAGTGAATGTCTATGAACCCATACTGATATACAGCATTCAATAAATAAATAATTGGAGCACAGGTAATGGCTCTCCCTCACCAAAGGTTTCTAGTAACTGCAGAAGGAATAAGGAAAAGGAAATTAAGATTAGAACACTAACCACTGATACTGAAATTACCGGGCAGAATTCAAAGAGAGAGAGATAAGTCCATGATTTAAAACTCTCTCATTATTAATTCAAAGGAACAAAACAGTAACTTTACAGTGGAGAAACCAGCACACACCATGGAGTCATCAGAGCTAGCATCACCTACAGTAAGACGCTGGCTGCAGGCACCCCTCCATATGATTCACTGAAAAAGGACCTCACTACTGAGTATCCTTGCCAGAAACGCAAAACTTCAATCTGATCACGATGCAGCATCGGGCAATCCCAAGCCCAGGGGCAGTACCCAAAGGAACCAAAAAGGTAAATAAGCTCCAAAATGTATCATAGATGTTGTGAAATGGGAAGGAAATGTTCAAATGGAAAGGGGAGCAAAGGAGGAGGGAGGGGGAAAGGAAGGGAAAGGTGAAAAAAAGTGAAAAAAGGAAAAGGTGGAAACAAAGCTGTTGTAAATAAGGAGGGGAAGAGGGGCTGAAGGGCGGGTAGGGGAATGGGGAAAAAAATCAAGTTGTATCATGTACAGGTACAAATTCCCCATGATGAATGTGATCATTATGCATACCTAGAATGTACCAATAAAAATCATTTTCTTGCGGGGGGGCACAAAAAAAAAAATACCTGACTAGTCCTTTCCATATGGCAAGATCAGGAAAGCACAAAGACCTGTTAGAGATTAGAGGAGGAGGAGGATAAAATGTAATGTGAGATCTTAGAAAGAAAAGGAAAAACCTGAGAAACCCTAATATAAAAAGGTCTCATTTATTAGTAATGTGCTAACATTAAGTTCTTAGTTTTGACCATGTGAACCAGTGTTAGGTAAATTATTCACTTAGTGGAAGCCAAGTGAAGGTATAGAGAAAGTACACTATTATTTTTTCAACGTTTCTAGTGTTCTCAAATTACTTCCAAATAAAGTTTTATAAAAAGTCATTGGTGTGCAGGTAGGGGATATAGCTCAGTGGCACAAGCGCTGGCCTGGCAAGTGCAAGGTCCTGAGTTCGATTCCTGATACAAAAAAAAAAAAAGTCATTGGTGTGGGTGAGGGCCACGTCTATATACTCTCGTTGTCTTAAACATAACCTAACAAGTGCTTCTACCAAACGTGCTTTGCAGCTTCTTGTGCTAATGAATAACACAGTGTGTGTGAGGGTAACATAGCCCTAAATGTCCATGCTATTTAACTACTTGGCATTTTCTAAAAAGGACTTTGGGACTCTAAAATAACTAGCATTGCATCTGAGGGAGGATGACTGGGGAAATGTTTCTCCCTCATCTCTGTTTCCTTTCACAGGAGGGGAACTTGATGAGTGTAGCTCATGGCCTCTGTCCACCTCCCCTCATTTCAAGGGTAGGTGGAGTAAGATCGTGTGTGTGTGTGTGTGTGTGTGTGTGTGTGTGTG
>NW_004955440.1:249862-352269 GCF_000276665.1 Chinchilla lanigera
TTTTTTTTTTTTGAGACAGGGTCTCTCTAAGTTGCCCAGGCTAGGCTCAAACTTGCAGTCCTCCTGCTTCACCCTCCCCCAGTGCTGGAACTACAGGTGTGCACCACAGGCCCAGCTGCACTGAGAGCTGACTGCAAAATCTGGGGAAAATGCACCGGGCACACGTTGTTCTTTCTGTACTTTTCCCTCCTTGGGAGTTAATGACTCAAAGCAGAGCTATTCTACTCTGGTCTTCAAAGCAAGAACCTTTCTGTAGCTGGCCTTGTCTGGCTGGGAAACCCACTACTTTTGCAGCTGCTAATTTGAAAGCCCAATTGCCTCTCATCTCAAAGCTATTCCCTGTATTTTAGTGTTTCTCTGTAACAAGAATGATATTTTTAGTGGCCTCTGCCATATTTCTTGTTTTACTTCTTGTTTTCTTTCTTCGGAACCTGAATGAGAAAGAAGGCTGAGGATTATGCAGCAGTCGTTAGAGCCACAGCTTCAGTTTGTCTGCATTTGCAGAGTGTCCTGGAGATTAATTCTGTAAAACCATGACTCTCTGGGGAGCAGGGGAGAGTTTCTTACAATTCAGCTCTGACTCCAAACAGCCCCTGGACTTTGGGAATCATAAACAGTGGCTTTTTCACAGTTTTTGTGAGGTGTATTGTGCACCCCTCACCGATATTAGAACTAAGGAGGATCTGTAGCCTCCCTAAAAAGAGGTGGTTTGGGGTCATCCACAATTTGAGTCTACAATTCTATTACAACTTACTTTCTCCAAACATGCTTTAAAACTTACTTTCCTAGTTTTCTCACTTTACTACTGCCAAAATGATCCATTGAGATAGGAGCATAAGAGCCTACGTTCTCTCCCTTTATGGACCATCATGCATTTATCTTCTCTAACAGTTTACTTTGTCTCTGTTCTCCTCGCTGGTACAAAGATGAGAACTTTGCAGACAAAGGCTTTGAATAGTCTATTCTCACTACAAATGCAATTCAGTTTTAAAGTCCACCTTCTATGGTAAACTGCTACTTGTATGAATGTCCATTTGGGAATGAGACTAATCTCTCTCTACTTGAAAAATAACCAATACTTCCTGCATCACAGTTGCGATTGCAAGACAATAAATATTCTATGCAGGACTAGGAAGAGCTCCTCAAAGAAAAGTGCTTCAGAACAGGTAATTGAAATGAACTGTATGCGTTTTCACTGAGCTTTGAAAGAAACAGCAAGAAAAAAAGATCTTCGATTAGTTCGTACTTTTTTCTTCTTTAAATAACACCATGTGAGAAATTTTGACATTCTCTGCATTCTAATGAAAATAGCTCCGGAAGAAGAAGGTTACCTGTATTCCTGCCTCCCTACCGCCATAATGAGAGCCAGTTATCAGGCATAAAAGGAAGAGCTGGAAGGTAGTTCTCTTCTGGACAATTGTGTGCACTGGCTCTTAAGTACTTATCTTTTTGCCATGGATGGGAATAATTGAAAGACCAAAGAAACCTCCTCCATTGAACTGCAGATGGCCACAGGAACCAAAGAAGAATGCTAAAAACCCATGTGAGAAATGGAAAAAAAAACAGAGCCAAGTTCTGCTGCACTGCACATCCATACTGATGCTGATCCGTTGGCCCGTCTTTGCACAGCAGTGGAACTGGATGTGAACAATAAAAACAGACATAAGATGAGGTACCCAAGAACACATTCTTTTTCCTAGTAACAGGAATGTGTGAAGTTTATTATGCATAAGACTTTGATTACCCTTTTCAGAAGTTTTTTTTTTCTTTGCTGAGTTTAATTTTCAAGGCTGTTAACCACTGATGCCAACTTAATTATAGCAAGCAAACAACCACCTCATAATGTATGATGCCAATTGTTAGTTTTACTTGAGTCTTGCATTCAATCTAGATTTCTCTGCTCGTTTACAACTTTCTGAGCCGGAAAGTTTTCTGTGCAGTCACCTGCTTTCCCTCATCCGCTGTCTCTGTTCTCCAGTTTACCACAGGGGATGGAGCGAACAGATACTTCTGACTTATTATCTCAGTATTAACAGTGCCCTCCAATGATTTATGAAACTGTGCTCTTGCATTTCCAACCTTGACATCCCTTCTGATTATTGTTCTCAAATGCTGAGATTAACCTAGTGGGAGGCAAAGATACATCATCGCTTTCTCACATATAAATTCACCCAAATGTTGGAAAAAGAGTCCTTCATGCATAAAGGCTCCAGGTAGAAGGAACCAAACCATCTGAACATGTAACACAAAGCAACTTTATATTTACTACCAGGAAAATGGCATTCTCGGTAGAAAATATACTCACACTAAAATTTAGTTATACTTTTATCACAGCATTCAGCAACCCAGATTTGTGGAATGTCATGTATATCTTGTGCTAAATTTCAGGACTTCACTTGTGAGCATACAACATGTGTCTTTCCTTTCTAAAATATGACAACGATCAGGATAAAGGCCATGTATTTCAGTGTTCAATTTAGGCAACATAGCAGGTGATATTTTGGAGGAAAAAATTACCCATCCTTTCACCAGGGGTCCCTAGAAGCACTGTGCTTGAAGTTTTCTAATCTTTTCCATGGATTTCTCAACAGGTGTTTCAGCAGATACTGAAAGTTGACCACCTGTATGGCTTGAATATGAATGCCCCCCCAAAGACTCCTGTGTTAAAGGCTTGTCCCCAGTTCAGCAATATTAAGAGGCAAGGTTTAGAGAGCCGACTGAATCATGAGGATGATAGCTTCATTGATGTATTCATAGCTGAATGGGGCCAGTTGCAAGAACTAGATCGTTGGAGAAGGGCATTTGAGGGGTTGATCTTGCCCTAGTCCTTCTCTCTGGCTTCTTTCCTTAGTTCTCTGCTTCCTGCTTGCCATGAAGTAACACAATTTTCCTTTGTAAGGCCCTTCTAGCGTGACCTTTCTGCTTTGCCACAGGCCTAAAGCAATGGGGTCAGCAAACCATGGACCGTAACCTCTGAAACCAGGAGTCAAAATAAATTTTCCTTCATTTTAATATGTTTAACTCAGGTGATTTATCACACTGATCAAAAGGTAACATACCATCAAATCCTTGTAGCTACAAGTACCATGAAACAATGACCTGACAGACAAAATTCTTTGAAGTGACTCCGGGAAAGCTTTATTTTCTGATAAAAGAGCAAAGATGAAGACAGAACCTCCCTAGTACTATCCCTTGCTTCACAGTGGTCAGGTTGTCTTCAATAGACAACACACCTGAGGGCAAAACACTAACATGTTTGAGAAAACAAGCAGGAAAAGTGAGAAATCCTGGGTCCTGATGACACCACCTGTGCCACTAGGGCTGTGAGACTGGCCCCCAAACCACCTACTTGTGGACTATCCCCTTGGGTAAATAAGAAGCGTCATCATGCTATAACAACCTCATAGCCAAAATACTCATAAGTAATAGAGAAGTGAGGTCTAAGGTGAGGTCAGAACAGAAGGGAATTTGGCAGCAGCAACAGCTGATGATTCTTTTACCGGGAAGAGACAAATGAACGGGACAGACCAAAGTGCTTCCTCATGTGTAGGAAAAGCCAGCACAGCCAGAGCGGATTTGAGCATTAGTGTGAGACTGGTACTCAGGTTTTGTCAATATCATGACAATGCTACTAGTGATAGGCAATGAATGGAGCAGGAATACTAACTGGCTGGATTCTTAGAAACTGGTGAAACTGTGACAGCAACAGAGACTGTGGGAGAGCAAAAACCTAGCCTTTTTCCTCTATGTTCATAACAAATGGTTGAGAAGTACCTTCCCCAGCTGCAGGTCTGAATGCATATGTTTTGGGAAAAGTATTTGTGGGTATTTTAAGCTTGAATCTTTATATGAGAGAAGACTGAAGGGAAGAGGGTTTTTTGGGGATCTGTGTGTATGGGGATCCTTTCTTTCCAATGAATTTTATGACCTAGACCAGTGGTGGCATACATACCACAGTGGGCTATTTGTGTCACTGAAAAGTCTAAGGTTCACCAACACTGACCTAGATTGACCTCCTCAATGTACCAGAGTTCTAGGTAATAAGATTAGCCGGTTGTGATCTGGTCCCCCAGTAATCCAGGTATTGTGGTGTGTGTGTGTGTGTGTGTGTGTGTGTGTGTGTGTGTGTGTGTTTCTTGCAAACACTTCTATTCAAAACAAAGCCAAGTCAGCCTTGAAGGCACACTGACAAAGTGGAAAATTTGGGAAGGTGTGTTATAGTTCAGAGTAGTCCCTTGAAGGACAACTCTTACTAACAGGCACTGATCAATTTCTAATTTAACTAAAAAGCGACAGGTATACTTGCTTTTATTCTCTTTTCTTCTTATGCTAAAGATTTGACCTCCTTTGTTTCTGGTATAATATGTTGAAATGCTAATAAATCTATCCTTCTAGCTTAAAATGAATTTGCCCAATATACTCAATCTGCAAATATTTATTGGGTATCCACATACCAGTGGGTGAGTGAATGTAGGTGGGGGGAGAGGGAGGGAGGGGGAGAGGGAGGGAGGAAGAGAGGAAAAGAACAAAGGAAGAAGGGAGGGAGGGGGGAAAGGAGGCAAGAGGGAAGTGACAACAGGAGGGTGGGAGAGATGGAAAGAGCCGGGAAACAAGCATATTTTCTTGCCCAAGTGTAGAAGACAAAACTACAAATGGACCCTAGGGAATGGAGCTGAATTTCAGTTTGATTAGGAAAATAAACCCTAAAATACTGAAAGGATTTGGCACTAGAGGAACTGCTGGCTGGAGAACACTGAACAAAGATAAAACTGTCAGGACATCTTTGCATTAGGCTCCTGTCATCACCTACCTCTAGAGATGCTTCCTGCCAGGATGCCAGTAAGCAGGCCCTGGCAGGCTTTTACACAGCCTACACCAGTGGTGGCAAACCTATGGCACTTGTGCTGCAGAGGGCTTTTGGTATCATTGATAGCTCTAAAAAGTTCACCCTCGGGGGCCTCGGCTGTACGAGGCTGGGTCTGGTCTCTCCATCTTAACCCACTACTATGCAAAACAGCTGCTTTACTCTTCTCCTTCTCTCTCCCTTTTTTTTGCCTTTTTGAGACAGGGATTCACTATGCAATTCAGGCTAGACTTGAACTCACTTTGTAGCCCAGGCTGACCTCAAACGACAGCGATCCTCCTGCCTCAGCCTCCTGAGTGCTGGGATTACAGGCATGTGCCACCACGCCTGGCCTGTTTTTCCTTTTGACAGCCTGTGACACACCCAGTAGGAAGACATTAGCCAACTAATCCAGATGCCATCCCCACACACTAACTGCCTGTCCCTCCAAAGACACAAAAGCCCTAAAACTTCTGCTTTCTTTGCACTCCCAGTTTGGATGTTTCCCCTAGCACCATGGCCAGCCTCTTGGTCTTTCTGAACAGGTTCAAGATCATCAGACTCAGGCAGTGTGCTAGACTTTGCATAAGCACTGACAGAGCGCCCAGCCTCCCTTGTTACACCTGCTTTCACGGCTGCTCTTTGAAAGAGCCTCTGTGGAGGGCATCGGCAACTGCTCTGCACATTCATATTCATCCTGTGTGCAGTGTGCTTGGACCATTGCAGCCAAAGAGCCGCATGCGTGGCGCCACCCGCCTCTGGCACTGTCTCCAGCCATTCCACTGCACTCGCGAACAAGTCCAAGAAATAGAAAAACATAAAAAGCTATTGTCCATGTCCAGTGAGAAATGAAATGCACTGGACCAAGTATCACAACTTCCTTAAAATAATATGCCACTTTATCACTTTTGCATGTGGATTCTGCTTGTGGTTTGCAAAGCCATAAACCCCTTGAAATCAATGGCTTAAGCCACTGCTGCTTTATTCTATTTTAACGCATCCTTTAAAAACAGCAATTTATTACTAACTCTCAATGGTTTCACCTTTTCTAAAATACTTAGTCTGTCTCCTGCTCTGCTTTGTAGTGTTGGCGGCCATCAGAAGATATGAAGCAATTTATTAATAAAAGAACATGCCCTGTAGCTCTGCCCTGTGAAAACAGTTTCTGAATTACAATGTAGCCACACTGCAAAGTTTACCTCATGTACAAAAAATTAATGGCATATATAGTAAGTCTTTAGTTTATTTACCCTAGCATTGATGGAAGCTCCTAAGAGATAGTTATGACCTCTTATGGAGAGCCCAGGAGAGAAAACACATTATCTTCTACCAGCAATTCCTCCATGTCCTCTACTACAATGAAAACTACAAGCCAAGAAGAATCCAACTTCAAGAAAAAAAAAAAAAAACAGTACATATTTCCCACATTCAAGGGTAAGCAGTACTGCCTACACAGGTGCTGTGATCAATGTATTGGCTTGGGAGAGAAAGGCTATATTTCAGCAGGCACCCAGCATTGATTAGCAACAACCAGATCATGCCAGAGTCTGATCCCCATAACCAAAATTTTTCACTAGGATATTTCTCAATATGCTCCATCCTCCAGTATTCTCATGGGAGGGACAGAAATGCATCAAGATGCTCAAGCCAGGGAAAGAGAACGTCCGTCTGTATCACAGTGAAGTCATCTATAAATTGAAAGTAGTGGACCAGAGAGACTAAAGTCCTGACACCACACAAGGGGCTGATTCTTGAGGGCTGCAGCCTATAGCAGAGGTCACGTGTAGGGACACACAGTTGGGACCACCGATAGGCATCAGGAACAGCCCATCCACGTACCTGAGATTTCCTGAACTGACTTAAACTGGTAAGATCGCCTCCAAGGAAAACTGATTAACTATTTAAGGGACGAAGAGTCCAATGCTTAGCACACAGATGTCTGAGGAACATAAACTGCTTTGCCTTATAGCTCACTGGAATGGCTGCCCCTTGGCACAGGTTTTACTTTAACTCAGCACAACGCCAAATTAGCCAGTGGAGTTCCAATGTTTACCATCACATGCCACCCTGTGTCTCATCTCACCCTGCCTTATGCTAGCGTTTAGAGACCCTCCAAACTGGAGATACCTGCATTGCTAAGAGCAAGGTACGTTTCCCCATAGGAAATGGCAGGAATGAGTCATGTTCAACATTATCGAAGCAAAAGAAGCCAGTCACAAAAGGTCACATATTACATTATTTATCTGAAATATCTAGAATAGGCAAATCCATGTAAAGAGAAAGTGGATTAGTGGCTTCCAGGGGCCGGGAAGAGGGGCAGTGGGGGAGTGACTGCTAATGAGGATCAGGTTTCTTTATGGGGTGATAAAATGTTCTGGGATTAGGCAGTGTCCATAGTAATGCAACTCTGAGTACTGTATACTAAAAACACATTACTCATACTCTTTCAAAGGGTGAATTTTATGGTACATGAATATCTCAATAAAATTGTTCTTAAAAATGCAAAAAGAAGCTGAGACTGTCACCACAGTGACTGTAGAAAACCCTGGGAGAAGGAAAGAGACTTGAACTGCAGCCTTACTGGGAGTATGGTCTTGACCCTCTCCATGGGTAAGACTCACCAGTTATCAAGAGGGAATATTATCTCACTGTGAGCCTTCCTAAGTATGAGAACCCCCATGGAAGAAATACAAGCCCTTCCTCAGTCTAAGAAATGAGGAACTAGTGTGCAAAGTGATTTGCACTAGGATACCGGCTCCACCCTTCGCGGGCAGGTATGGAGACCGGATGGGTGAAGCCACTTCTGTGAGCAGACAGGTTAGTCTCCAGTTTTCAGACAGACTCCTTGAAGATGGTTATACCAGCTGCATTTCTCATTTTCATTCTGTATCTCTTAAGAAAAGAGGAAGTCTGTATCTATATTTTTCAGGGCAAGAAGCTAAGCCTCTTGGACAGCAAATAATCTCCTCAGAGTTCTCAAGCATGGAAAGCCTAGCCTGCTCGTGGATGCTCTGTCCCTGAAGAACAGAAACACCTATGCCATTTAAAGAGTGACAACAAGGGTTGTGCTTCTCAGGCTTCGGCACAGTGCATTAAGAAACTTTGCCTGGTTAAGACATTAGACCCTAATCATTCTGAACTAAAGAAAGGGAATAAAGAAGGGAGGGAGGGAGGGAGGAAAGACGTGAGAGCACAGGCACTGGAGACGGCTACAGATTCAGATATTTTTGTTTCAGGAGTATATGAGAGAAGCCGATTTCCTTTTCAAAGTTCAAAGGAAACGATGTGTTTTGTTTTCATACTTCGTTTCATTTCCACTTGGGAAAAAAAAAACCCAGCTTTGAAGCCTCCCTGTTTAAACTCATTAGGAAAACCATCAATGACGGAAGCTTTCATGAAACTGTAGTGGGAGGAATTAGTGTTAAGGGAGAGAGGGATCAATCTTCAAATGCTTTATCTATGGAGATGGGAGGTCAGCACTGGCTGCTTGTTCAGCTGGAAAGTTAACATAAACAAACGCTTCACTTGCGGGAGAGTCCTCGGCACTGAAGGCATGTGCTATTCCCCCTCCAAGTACTTGCTCAGAAGCCAGCTCCGCCTGCCACATTAAAGAGATGGATGTATCTGGAGAACTAAGTGAGCAAGCTGATTGGCAAAATGTCTTGCCCTGCAGAGAAAGGTGTTCTCTTACTGCCCCCAAAGCACAGGAGTAGAGACAGCCACGCTCATGGCAGCAGAAAACCTGTGCAATTCATAACTTTATTGAAGTTGACAGGGAAACCTTTTTAGCAAGGCTGGTACTGATATATGCAGATGTCTTCCTTGACATTGGAATCTTTTTCTTGTAAAGATTTTTTAACCTGTTGAGGTTTCACTTGCCAAAACTAAACCATGATGATTTTTCAATGTTCGATTTTGGTTTTATTCACACAGCATATTCTACTACCCATCGACTGATTTAAAGAGAATAAGGATGAGAAAGTTAAGGACTGCAGGGGGATGCGCAAAAGTAGGATAACAGAGAGACCTGGTAGGAGCGGGGAAGAGATGAGCACGTGAGGGACAACAACACATTAACAGGTATCATTTCTACGCTGAGTAAAGACCTTCCGGAAAAAAAAGAATGTTAAAAATATCTTTGTGCCTAAAGACAGCACAGATTAAATCATTTGCAATCTGAAGTTCCACCACGGAGGACTTAATGCTTAATACTTTCATTTTTCTTATAAGAGTGACATATGGCATATGCAAATATTCATAGGCAAAAATATGTAAGCACGCACCTATGCCATTGTGTATGTGCATGCTATTGAGTGCACGCGTACATCTTAAAAGAACAGACGTAGAGGAATTGTGATATGACTGCTTAGCACAGCTGGGTCTCCTCCCTGCCAAGCTCACACCAAGGCCAAACAAGCCTATGATTTTAAATCTTGATAAAAATTCAGCAGCGTTAGACTTGAGAATTTCTTTTAGACTTGAGAATTACCTTTCCATTTCTTTCTACTAAGAATGGATGACGGGTTACTTTGTGGACATTAGTCCTCTCTTGCTCTCTCATTCTGCTGAGGAGAAAATAAAGCATAAAATAAACCCACCCAAAGCCTGGAGCAATCCTTGCTTTACTTAATGAGCAACTAACTAATCCAAAAAGAGACTGCCATTACTTATCCAGCCATAATGTACACACAACATGGCATGTAAATCAGTAACTCTTGTATTGCAAAACAGACAAATAGATTAATGCATGTTGCAAAGGATGGGTGAGGAGATCGATTAGGTTACTGATTCAGACCATGAACTTTCTCTCAATATACTGCATTTAACTTTTAAATAAGGTTTAGGAGAACCTGTAACATTTTGCTCACTGACAGAGCTATATTTTACTAAGGGCAGAAATTGGCTAGTCTATAAAAATTAAATTATGCCCCTTTCACTGTATCTAGTCAAGAGGAAAAACTCTAATTACAAGATTGCACTGTCAAACAAATGCAAATTCACATTCTTTATAACCTGGTTTAAAAATTCATACTAGAAGGGGGAGGCTTCTATTCTGAAATGAAAATCAATATTTGAAATATTTTGCGGAATGCAATGATAAACAAGAGCAAAAGGACTGTCATTATCAAGGGTGCTGGTAAACAGACACTAACCCATTAAGTGCAAAGCTGGTGAGAACAAGTCATTAGTTATGCAAACATTTAAATATCAATTAGTAAGGACAATGAAAGAAGCTGAACCAAACCTCCCTTCCCCCCATGTACCTTATTATTATTCCAGAAATGGCAAAAAGGAAAAGCAGCAATAGATAATAATCTCAGCACCTAACAGAAATACCACTCTGGGGAATAGGTAAAGGTTAATTTTAAATGTACTTCCCTCTCAAAAATTAAATGTACCTGCCTCAAAATTCCTAAGAGCTGAGTTTGCAGACTTAATCCAGAAAGGACTGACTCAAGGCCAAGGCATACTGCCTCGCTGGTATTTTTTGCAGAGAGAGTGCCTTTCATTACTGCTTAATGTCATACTGGCTTAGTTCATTAAAATTTCTTAGTCCATTTAAAGCCCCGATTTTTCTCTATCCATGAAAAATGCCAGTTCACACAGCACTCGGGTTTCAAAAACCCTACTTCATATTCTTTCGACATTCACCTTATTGCCTGTCTGCTCAGCCTGCCTGGCAAACTTGAGGGACATGAAAAACTGTCTAAGTTCGTAGAACTTTGCCTCAAGTATCTTTTCAGGCAAACTTGGTGATATAGTTTCTTACTCTACGAGAGGCTAGGTGGTGACATGATAAGAAAGGCGTTGAGTTACACAGCAGGTTTCAAGTGCTTCTTAATAACCGTTGGGTTGATGGACTTGGACCACATGTTTAACTTTTCTGGGCCTTGTTTTGTTACTGTATGATTCAAAAAATGTTTGTTCAGATTAGCAGTTCTTAACTTGGAGCACCCAGAATGCATGGGGTGGTTATAAAAGATCCAGAGCCATTTATACCACAAAATTATAAAATGAGCTTCATGGGGCTGGGCAAGTCATGTGGCTTAGAACAAGACTTGAAGAAGATGCCAATAAACACCCTTAATTAGGAATCAGTGGGTCCATTTGGCTCTAATGCACTAAGCGTTCTCAGTACAGCATGTATTATTAGTTAGCTCCTACTTTGACTTCTTGATAGTGTATAATATGCATTACTTTCTTTTTGCAGAATGGAGAACTTGACCATGCAATAGAATTAAACAGTAACTGCTTCTGGCATGGGGAAACAGTCCTTGAAGGAGAATTATCAGATTTCATGAGATACTACATGTAAAGTGCTAGGAAAGAGCCAGATATTCAGGCACACTCAAAAATTAGGTCTTATTACTGTAGTGGTCAAATTACATCGTACCGTTTAACAGTGTTAAGTTTGTTCGCTGTTCTTACTGGAAAAAAACTTGATTTCTAACAATTACATAATTCTAAACCTGAGAGTGCCTGGGAATTATCAGCCTTCAAATATTGCTCTTTGATGCAGAGACAAATGCATTTGCCTCTTTTCTCCAGAATTTAGGCTCCGATTCCCTTGCATATAACCTAAACCTATTGTTCTTCCCCTCGACATTCATTTTTTGCTTTGCATTCATCAACTGCTTCATTGTGCAAATATCACAACTGAGATTATCTTATATTTCCATCTTGCTGGCCTTCTAGCCTATTGCCTGTGGAAGGAGGAACCTAGTTTGGAAACAAGGTGCTCAACTTGACCACGCTAATAGAAAACAGGCAACCTCAGGCCAGGCACTTAGATTTCTATGCTGAAGTTTTCTGTGTATAAAATGGGAACGGTTATGGTTCTTCTGAGTTATTACAATGTGTTTGTGAAGACAGAATGAAGATGAAAAACAGCACTTTGAAAATGGAGTATGTGCTATATATCTTAGATACACACATATGGAGGAAGGAATGTTTTTCACGAACTGTAACTTTCTGCCTAGAATTGGGTTCATATCCTTTCCTCAATTACATCTGAGGTTATGAAGCACAATACCCAGGTAAACTTCGAGAATTCTGAAATTTTTCACAGGTCCACAGTACATCTTCGTTTAGTGTGGCTCTAAATTACTACTTGGCGGAAAGCTGCAAATACTTGAAAGTACCAATAAAGCATTCCCAGTGATTCCGACTAAAATCATAGCAGTTCTGCTAATAGAAGGGCATTTTCTTTTTTGCTCAGGTAAAATGCAGGAATAAAACACAAGTACAAGAGAAATCACTTGTGCAAATTATCCCTATCAATCTTAGCTTAATAAAGCATCACTACATTTTTCTTCGGTTCTGCTTTTTTAATAACACACATTCCATATGCCCAAACAATGCTTGCTGCTTTTCTTGGGAGAAGTTATTCTTAAGAGCAATAAATCTCAGACTTCCCAGCAGTGTGATTTTGATAGAAAGAATCCATACCACAGCCAATAACGGCCTATGAAGAACAGCTGATGAGACAGTACACACATCACAGCACAGGGACCAGCTATGCTAGGGGTACTGGGGATGTGCTTCTCAAATGATGGGCTGGTTAGCAAGAAGACATTTGCTGGTGCTTCTTGAGAGAAAAATACTTTCCCAAGGTGCTAACTTTAAAGCTAGTGACCTTGCATTGATTTGCCAGGGGCTTAAGGAAAGCACATGAGAGTTCTGTTCGCTTCATGGGGCTGTGAGTTGTTCATGGAACTAAAGGGGAACAAGGCTTTGATTTTTTTAATGGCATTCATCAGGATACTATTTCAGATATTTGCAACAGCCTTTAAATGGCAAAGGCTATTCATGAGTTTGACCTTGCAACTGAAGTAGGAGTTTCACAGATTTTCTTAAACTTCAGCTACTTGCTGTGGGGGGACACTTTGACTTCTGATAAGTCTATTAGGGGCACTGGGAGTCCAAGAAGACTTTTTTTTAAAACTAGAGTGAGGTCTGTCCCCAACAAGCCCCCTCCTTCCCTGTATAATGTCCAGGGTCTCTGCTCAGCCAGCTAAGCTGACAGGGCAGGGAACAACATTCCTTTGAAAGATCTTGGCAATTTGTGCCTGGAATTTGATGCATTAGTTCTAAAATTAAATAAAGATCCTATAGTGTTCTTCAGAGAAATATGGTGTGGCTCTATGACAAAACACATTTTTCAAGCTCTGACCTCTGGGAACTTCAACTAGCTCCATATTTCAGGCTGACACCACTCACAGGCTACTGTCTGGTTGCCCAAGCCACGGCTGGTCATCCATATATTTTCCACCCTCTGGTCAGCTTCTAGCTCAAGGAGAGAGGGGAGTAAATAAAAGGAGAACTACTGATTTACATGCACTTCCCCTCCCAGTTCCCTTGGGGAGAAGCCCTGGTAATTAACTCTAATGAGATTAAAGTAACTCGGAACTCTTCATTTTCCCAGCACTATAAAAGTAAATCTGCAATAACTAGTGCATGTGTGCATTCAATCACAGTCGGTCCCTCCTTCTGTAATGGAAGGGCCCCCTCGCTCTCACCCCAGAGGCTGGGCTGAAGGGCGGGGAGCGGGGAAAGAGTTGCGGGACTCTTACCCGCGCTTTGCTCCATCACTTCTTTCTGACACATGTCTTGAACGTTCACCGTGCAATTCACGATGAACTCAGGGGAGGAGCAGTCGTTGTTCAGCTGGAATTCCTCACACTGGTAGCACTGGATTTGCAGCGCAAAGCCTGCGGGACACACAGAGTCTTGTTCAGATCCTGACACCTCCATGGTTTTTTGGCTTCAGAGAGCAGAGGCTCCCAGCCTCAGGACGTCTGGGGACCCGCACCCCTGAAACTCTAGATAGAGCTGGACGTGGCTGAAGCTGGCGGCGGGCGGCATGGGTACCATAGGTCCTCAGGATAAAGTGGAATCTTTCCCATGGAACCCTAGATCCCTGCCCTAGGCACAAAGAGCCCATCCAACAACACCTCCAGCCTTTTCCAAAGAAGTTGAAAGGAGGGGGATTGGGTGCAAACCCGAGAGCAAAGTAGCTTTAGAGAGGAGCATCAGCTGAAGTCTATGCCAAAGGATTTGCCTAATTGCTAATTGGTTACAAATTACTTAATTACTATTTTGGCACCGTTCGTGATTGCATTTGCGGACGCCCTTTCAGTTTTATTTCCTATGCTTTGGTTGAGGCTTCCTGCGCAAGGATTCGCGGAGCAAAGGAAGAGGTTCTGGAAACCAAGTGCTCCAGCGCCCTAAGTCTTCGGGCTCAGCGTCCTCCCCGGACCTTCTCCCCGCCGCTGGGGTGGGTGCAGTGGGTAGGAGTGGGCGTGTGTGTGCTCGCTCCCCAGACCGCCACACCGCAGCCCTTTCTCCCCAGCTCCACGTTTTTAGGGCAACACCGGCTCGGTCCGCGGCGAGGGTCCCAGCTTTGCCGGGGTCACTCCGGAGCTGGTAAGCTAAGAAGGCGCCGGATATTGGCACCTTCCATCCCTTCAGACTGATTGCCTGGGTTTGGGCGCTTCATCTAGATCTACTGTCCAGCGCTTTCCGACTCTGGTGTGTCCACTCCGCGCCCCACGACGCAGCCCCGGAGCGGCCCGGCCCCAAGCTGCCCAGGGCTCCGCTCACCTGTCGGCGCCGACGCGCCCGCGGGTTGCCAGAGACGCAGGACAACTCGGTGAGGTTCGGGAATGTCGCACCTTCTCTCTCGCCCAGCTACGGCGCGGCTCAGGCCCTCCCTCCTCCCCAGCCCAGCTTCCACCCGCAGTAGCCGGAGCAGCTGCAGCCGGAGTCGCGCAAACCCGCCGCTCCCCGCGGTCCTCCTGCAGCGCGGGACTTGGAGACTTTCCTAGTCTAGCGCCTCCGGGCGCCAGTCCCCGCCGCCAAACTCCCGCCGGGCAATCCCCGCGCTACGCTGGCCCGGGGTGGGCGCCCTGGGAGCGAACGGGCCACGGGGCGTCTGCGACTGGAGGAGCTGTTGGTCTCGGGTCCTCTTACCTGGAAGCAAGAACAGTCCGCAAAAAGTTGCCGCGATGCCGAGGACCCACATCCTCCCGGAGCCGCGGGGCAGGGAGCGGGCAGGCGCATCAGAGGCGGCGACCGAAGCGAGGGCGGCCCGGGCCGCAGCGGCGGTGGCTGCCGAGGCTGCTGGGGCCCGCGCTGCTGCCGCCCAGGCGACGGCCGCCGCCGAGAGGAGCCGCAGGTGTCGCCCTCGGCGCCCGCATCGCCCGCGCAGGGCTCGCAGCTCGCGGGTCCCGCTCCTCTCGCCGGCTCTCCTGGGCCGAGCGCGGTGCCTCCGGAGTTGGCGGCTGAAGCTGAAGAACTACGGGCGATTCCGAGCACCCAAAAAAGTCTCGCCTCTTCTCCCCCCTCCCACGCCACGCACCACGTGACGGCTGCCGGGTGGGGGCGGGGGCGGCAGGCGGGGAAAAGCGGGGACCGTCGAAGTCCCCACCCCTTCCTGCCTCCCTCTTCTCCCGCCTCCTCGGATCCTGGGATCCCAGCCCTCCGCCCGGGGGCCGCGGGGAGTGTAGTTTTCAGAGGCTGGGGGAGCGGTCCAGGAAGGTGCAGCAGGTGCCTGGGGACCTGGCCCACGCCGACTGGGCTCCCGCGTGGCGAGTGCACCGCCGGGCCTCGCACGCCTTCTGCTCCCGCTGCTGATAGCGAGCAACCCCCAGTGGGTCTGGCCACCCAGCCCGGGCGCTAGTGCCGCGGGGCGACTGCTGGGGGCGGTGAGGGGGGCGTGTTCCCGTGCACTTGCGAGTTGCGCTCCCGCAGGCTCCCCGGGGTGTCCCGAGCTGCGGCGCGACCTCCTCCTCCGAGAAGCCCTCGGGACGGGTCAGCACCGGGCTCGGCCTCCTCTGGATGTGTGCGAGGGCGGCGGGGACCCTGACCGTCTCGCGCGGGTCCCCGCCACCCCCTCTTCGCCCCCGGCGCGCATCACAGGAGAGGGCACTGACACTTGAAGGCGGCCGCCTAGCCCGGAAGTGCGCCCTAGGGACCACCGTTAGGAGCTCCCAGGAGAAAGCGAATCCCGGCGAAGAGGTGGCTCTCCTCCTCCCCTCCCTCCGAAAGGCGGGGCGGGCTTCACTCGGTCCCCCAAGGCCACTCGTTACGAGTACATGTACTGCGCTAGGCGCAGTCCCAGCCCAGGACCTGGACATTGGCTCTTTCTCCCGCCGCACCCCGCCCCACCCCAAATTTCTCTTCGCCAATTCCAGGTGACACCCACCTTGCATATTCCCAGGACGCCGCTGTGCTGTTTTTCGCCTTCCTAGCCGAGCTTTGCAGCAGGTGGTGCCGGAGTCCGCGCGCCTGCCCGCCCGAGCTCATCTGTGCCCCCACCCCCATCCCGCGCGTTCCCACCCCTTGGTCCCGAATCCCCGGGGAGCATCCATTTCAGTGGAAATAGCCCTGTAAGCTGCGCCTCTCTTCCCGCCTCCTCGTGGGGAAGCTCTTGCAGCTGGGACGCAGGTCATTTATTTCCCCGTGCTGCCGGCAGAGCAGGTCTGCAAATGGGCGTAAATGACTTTCTTGTAATTCCTCTGCAGAAATCCTTTCGTATCAGCCTCAGGCTCCTTCTCTGCCTTTGCACCCCCCACCTTCCTTTCTAGTTGGTTAACCCCTCGGGGAAGCCAAAACGACTTGACCGTTACTCGCTGGTCTGCAGGCTCTGATCTTACAATTGGTTGAATTACAATCACGGGAGCAAAAGGGCCAGTTTATTTATTCCTTCGGGAAAGCCATCCTTGGGAACACGTGTGAATCACGACTGATACAGCTGAGTGAGCCAGAGGGTTCGTGAGCAAGTTCTTTTCAGCATATAGAGGGTACAACTGTGGAAGGACTTTATTCAGAAATGAAACAAAAGGATTTTTAAAAGCCTGAAAGACAAGGACGCTTTACATAATTTTCATTAGGGTAACAAAATTCAGATATAACAAATTGCACAAATTAACAAAATAACACTGATCATACAATATTCTTTAAAGACACAATTGTGTGCTAAAGTAACCAAGTAGATCCTAAAAGTATCTCTATTATACCTAGTTTACAAGCTCCTGTACAAAAGCAATTATAAATAGTTCACATCTAGAAAAAATACACATAACCTTTAAAATAGAATTTATCCTTACATATAAAGTCTTTGTAGCAAAAAGAATATTAAAAAGTAAGACATTTTTGTAGCACCAATCACTGATTTTATTTGTTAGAAAGTGAACATACCAAATAGGAATTTGTTTTCATTTCCAGAGTACCCAGATTGTAATTTTTAAAAGTAGGAAGATGAAAATCAACAAATAATATCGAGAGTCATAGACAATCACTAAGTAGAGGGGATGTAAGGAAATGTCTAGAGGGAAATCCTAGAAGTAGGATTAGGTTGCTTCTGGACATAGGGTCACATTTCCCAGTGTCCACACTTCATTCTTCGGTGGAAGCAGAATTATTATTAAAACGTGAATCTCTTGGGCAACAATTATAAAACTGCACTGCAATTAAAAACATCTATCAAAATGAGACTGTGAGATGGAGATGAGCAGGATCTCTCTGGTTTTTCTGCAGGCCGTGGTGTAGGTTTACAGAGTGTACCCACAAATATGTTGAGGACGAGGACAATGAACTTCACAAAATCTTTAGCTGGAATTTTTAAAAATATATATTATCATCAACTTCTAAGACTTAGTACATCATTTCAAGAGCATGGCACAGATTCCTTTTATTGCTATCTTTTTCTTCCCTACAAATATAATTTCTCTTCCAAAAAAATTTACAACTTCTGTACAAGTATTTTAAAAAGTGCAAAATTAAGAATTCTGTATCGTGTTTACTTTTAATCCTCTTGAAACACAGCAATGGATTCAATCTTTATTGCCCTGTCAGAGAAAGAAGCCCTGGTGGGTTGCCTGCTGTATACGCCCCAAGGTAGGCACAGGTGTTGCAATCCTTTACGGCTAACAGCTGTACATCCGCCACCCCGCCCTGCTTTCATTTTTTAAGTGCTCTATTCCCAGCTCTAAGGGGGTGAAAAATCCTTTATACATCATTTGAACCTTGACTTGCACAAGAGGAAAAGCTGTCATATAAAGAATCACTCAAAGATTCCAAATTGTCTACCCCAGGCCGATCGGAGCTACTTAAAGATGCCTCTTCATTTCTTTCTCTTTCTTCCTTTTGTCCTCCAACCTTGCTCAGGGAGTTCTCTTTTTCTAATAAAATCACACTATTGCTGTTAAATTTATTGAACGACTCAAGGGAAATTTTAGATAATCTATTCTCAGGATCTTCTTTTGTTTCTTCAACTTGTTTCAATTTCTGAAATAAAAAGAGGGAAATATTAGAAACATATTTCTTTGGAAAATCAAGTTATCCTATCCGATATTCAATTATTATCTATATAAAGTGTAGTTTAAAAGGAGAGAGAGGACCTGCAAGTCTTTAACGATCTTCTAGTACAATTAAATGTAATAATAAAGCTAATTTTAGAGATAAATCAAGACTTTAATCATTTTACCAAGATAAATAGGTTCCAATTTACAAACCAGTTAAGTGTCATTTAATTTCATTTTAAATGGATCCATTTGAAATTTATTCAGGTAAAGTGCCTTATTTTTCTTAATCGAAGTTTCAAACGCCTCTGTTTCCTTGCTAAGTATTAATTGTACTTTTTCTAAATCTAGGTTGTGATTTTCAGCTAGAAATTACAGACTTTGCAAAAAAAAAGGGGGGGGGGCAGAAAAATCCCTTAAATTGCCATAAAATTTAAGTGTGTTTTAAAGATGTCAGCAGTATTATCATGTGTGCATTTTGTCCCTTTATGGAATTTAAGATACTTGAAAGATATCTCTGGGACCTTAGCTCTGGGGCAACAGCAAGCAAGACAAACATCAAAATGACATCCAGGATTTGAAAGCAGATTTACTTATGTTGATTGTTACCGATCAGGATCATTCCCAAATATCAGGCCCTGTCCTCTGGTGGTCTAGGGCTTATATGGGATAAGCAAGCAGGAAGCACAGAGGCAGAATGGTTTGTCAATTAGGGATTGGTTTATACAGTGTGTATGATAGTGACCAGCAGTTTCTAAGAGACAGGAGCAACTGAATCTGGAACAGGAGTTATTAGCTGGGCAGCTAAGAAACTGAAGTATGCTGGCTGGAGTGGGTATTTCCTGCTACATTTCCCCCTTCTTTCAGTTTCTCCAGCAAATCTTTGCTGGACATATTACCTGTGATACTCAGAGACAAGTCCCAACTAGAATTTAGGCCTGTCTGTTCTGTAACATTACTCTGGCAAGGTAGTGAGGGAGTTAATCTGATCTAGGAGAGTGTCCAACGTGTCTTGGACACTCATGAAACCTTGATTAAGTGTTTGATTGATTGTTCTGTTCTCTTGGGGCAACCATAGTTTAAGGCAAAAAAAAAAAAAAAATACACAGCTAGCAGGGAATGGGGAAGCAAGGCCTGGGGTAAGCAGAAGCCAGGTCAATTAATAAGAACCACAGCTAGCAGGGGTGCGGAGAAGCAAGGACTGGGATAAGCAGCCTGAAAAGACACCCAAATCAAGGGCAATAGGTATGGAGCAATCCTGTGAACTGTGTCCTCAGGCTTCAGTTCTGTATGGACTGGTCAGCATGCTTTGTTTCTTCAGAGTGAGCCACAGAGGAGCTGTCCAGGTAAATTTTTCAGCAGGTCTAAGGCTGGATTTCTGAAAATTGTAGAGGTAGTTAATATGTACCTGGCTTATATGTGTGTGCAGGAATGTCTACAGATATAGCTGGTCTTTTAACTGGATACAAGCTGTTTCTGTAGGATTATGTTTTATTTCTGTGTAATCTATCCATATATCTTTAGATGCAGAGAGTCCACTATAATGCATGAGGTCAGAGCCAATGACACAGACACCAAAGCCTGAGCTGGCGGTAGGGAAAAGGGTGTCAGCACTGCAGCTTGAGCTTGTAGAACAAATGCTGGGGGCAGATCTGGCTCTGATCTTCCAGGAATACTTGGTAAAGCTTTTCTGGCTGGGGCTGATGTTTCAGTCAGTTGGATCCCCAGAGGGGGCTTAGGCCTCTGGACCAGATTATTTTGCATCATTGGTGGCAAGTTTACTAACAGCAGTTGGCTGTATACAGCATCCCCTCCAAGGGGAAATGCAGCAGAAAATGCACCCCCCCAGCCAGTGTACTTGAGTTTGTTAGTTGCCAAGTTAATAGTTCCTGTTCCAGATCCAGCTGTTCCTGTCTCTTAGAAACAGCTGGTCAGTGTGATGTATAGGTCCCTATGATCCACATTGTATAAACCAATCCCCAATCGCAAGCCATTCTGCCTCTGTACTTCCTGCTTGCTTATCCAGTATAAACCTTAGACCACTAGAGATCAGGGCCTGATATTTTGGGAGTGGTCCTGATCAGTGCCCGTTGATGTAAATAAATCTGCTTTCAAATCCTGGGTGTCATTTCATTGTTTCTGCTTGCCATTGCAGTGATTTCGAGAAGGCCCAAATGTGTAAAACCAGGTCTGCAGTTTAGTAACTCCCACTGTCCAGCAGGTTCTAGTCATATACCAGGTTATATTGGGATATTTATAGGATGTTATTAGCACCCTCTAGGACTTTATAAAACACTGCAGTCACGCTCAGTAATCACTGCAGGTAAGCCCTGTAAACATGATTGTGTTCAGTTGCTCAAGTGCCTGTCAGGGCTGGCATGAGGACAAAGGGAGTTGGGGATACAGAAAAAACGAGAAGAGTGAAAGTGTGGAACCCTCTAAAACAGTTCTCATTTTCTTTTTCTTTCAGGCAAAAATTCCATCAAACACAAGGAAGAAGCAGAGGCAGGGGCTTAGAAATGAATAATAGCTACCACTTACTAAGCAGCCACTAGGTAACAGGCACTTGATGGGTTCTTTCTACCAGCCTTTACACACACCTGCAAGTTATGTTTAACTCGCATTTTACTGCATTTTGTAATCCATGTGTTATTTTGAAGTTTTAGTTTATTTTTAATTGACCCAACAATTATACTGTGTATGGAGTACAATGTGATATTCCATGTGTGTATACAATGTGCAATGATCAAATCAAATTATTTAACATAGCTGTCACCCCTAACGTTGATCATTTTTGTGCTAAGAACACTAAAACTCCTCTAGTTATTTTGAACTTTCTGATACAGTATTGTTATCCTGTATACCAGAACACCACAACCTTTTCCTCCTAACATTGTACCTGTTGACCAATTTTTTGTGTGTGTGTGCCAGGAATTGAACTCAGGACCTTGCGCTTACCAGGGAGGCACTTATGCCACTGAGCTATATCCCCGGCCCTGACCAATTTTAAAGATGAGGAAAACAAGGCTCCCTGTGACAGAGCGCTTGCTCAAGCTTGCATAGCAAGTGCCAGAAAACAGGATCTGAGTTTCAATCTGTCCCATGCTCTTATCCTACTAAACCATGCTATTATAATGGGGGAACAGTAGTGTGTTTTCATGTTGTTTCCCAAATCTTTCAGTTACATAAGAGACCAAAGCCAAAACTTCTCTGATGTAGATAGTTTGCCTCCCAACCTGCCCTAGCCCATAATATTATGCTGGACTTAAAAAGGTGCAGTGAGAAAACTGAGCTTCTATGGGAGCAAATGGATACAGCCAAGCCATGGATTCTCACACAAACAGGAGGAGAAAAACAAGATGGCAGTGGGTGGCTTTTAAGTCCCAAGAGTGACTATAGTCAGGTTTCTTGGCTAGGAGAAATGGTGAAATTCCATGGGAATATTTGAAAATCGGCCTTGAACTAGTGATTCCTTCATTATACAATTAGCGTGCAGGTGCATTAGTCAAGAGTTCAGTTTCAATCTCTGATGGCTACCTTGAAACCACAGTGGGGCTGAGCAACAGATTCCTAGCCGATTATAGAATGGTGAGTCTATAATTAGGAATAACTCCATTCAAGAGCCCCTTTCTATGTTGTGCCAATTTTTCAGCATTCTTTTTTCCTGAAGAATTATATAGCACAGTATTAAAAGTACACGGGGAGTAGGAAATGCTTTGGAGAGAGTAAAAGTTTACCTACATTTACCACCAAAGTATAAATGTACATTTACACTGAGGTATATAAAAGGCTTTCAATGCAATTTTCTCCTCCCTTGGATATCTTAGTCCCTTTTCTTTCAAAAACTGCAAGCATTTTTCTTGCCTGTTTCTGGTCTATGTAGATCACAAGTTATTAAACACACATTTAGTAGAGAAGCTATCACAAAGCAGAAAAAAGGTTTGGATGCTGAGAACACACAGCTAGCTGACTGAAACTTTTTCTTATAGGGGAGAGTTGCACCCTTCCCTTGGCTGTGGAAGTAGGTGTGGCAGTAGGATCCTTATTCAGGTGTAAATGATGATAAGACACACCTGAACTTCAGCATTAACTAAACTTTTAGAAACAGAGTACCATAGGGCCCTGGTACATAGAAGATGCTCGGTAAATGGAAGACAGGATTCTTATTCTACGACAGTGTTTCTCAAAATGTGTTCTCCAGACTAGCAGTAGCGTCAATATCATCAAGGAGCTTGTTTGAAATGCAAGCAGACCTACTACATCAGAAACTCTCAGGGATCTAGCTCAGTAGCACAACTGCCTGCCTGGCAAGTGCAAGGTCCTGAGTTCAATACCTGGTAACCCCTCAAAAATAGAAACTCTCAGATCCCCCCATTTTAAACAGCTTGCAGAATGGTTCTGATTCTAAACTAAAAGCCATTGGACTAGAAGAATTTGTAGTCTTGGAGCGTGGACAGATAAAATGTATCATTTGGGCCAGCATAGTGGTAGATACCTGTAATCCCAGAGGCAGAAAGATAGCAAGTATGATTCCAGCCTGGGCAACTGAGTGACTCAGGGAGACTCTGTCTCAAAACAGAAAATACAAAAGGCCTAGGGATCCAGCTCAGTGTGAAGGCTCTGGGTTCAATCCCTGGTACCACACACTTACACACAGAAATATAATTCTGTGCATGAAGGTTGAGGTAAGGAAAGAATTGAAAACATCCGCTGGTAACGGGACAGTGCCTCACCTCTTCTAAAGGCTTCAAGCTTGAACAGTAGCTTCCTCAGTTAGATATAACATAGGACCACCTGGGCCAGGGAAGTTATGGAAGTGGAGGACCATTAGTAAGAAAAACATGGTCATCTCAGGCGCCCTTTTATTTTCACAGTTTGGCTAAAAGGTGAATGCAGAAAGGCTTCTTCGCTCTAAGAACGACATCAGTGCAAAAGGGCCAAATGACATTCAACTTCAGGTTGAGGAGCTCAGGAGTATCGCATGTATTTAAAGGCAGCAACATCTCTAGCTGTGGATTATGGGTGCTGAGCAGGAAGGTAGGTTCTGATCTTTTGATTTCAAAAGTGAGGACATATATCTAAGTCAGTATTAATTTGCATTAAAAATTTGCTGATCTTTGAGTATTAGTTCATATTAAAACAAAACAATAAAAAAAGCACAACATGCACATCAGCTTGCAATCTTTGCATTGTCTCAGTTTTTTCTCTTTTTCATGTACTAGGGATTGAACCCAGGGCCTTCACACTGAGCTATGTCTCTAGTCCTTTTTATTTTTTTTATTTTGTGAGAGTCTTCCCAAATTTCTATCTACATGGTACAGGCTGGGCTCAAACTTGCAATCTTCCCACCATAGTCTCTCAGAGGGCTAGGATTATAGGTGTGCACTCCCATGCTCAGATTGTTTGAGTTTCTGAGCTCTGGATCATGTATTATGCTTTATTTTATGTTCTACCTGTCACCCTACTCCCACCTTCTTTCTCTCTAAAGGTGTAGCCCCTTACTAAATTGTAGGTAGGTTCTCCATGAAAACCTCCTTTAGCCTCAGAAGAGTCTCCAGTGTGGGCTTGGACTTTTCCACTGGTTTTGCCAAGGCTAACGGCCCTAAGGAGCTTCCTTCCCTTGCCCTTGTATGAATATCTGAACCGGCCCTAACCTTACTTTGTCAGATGTCCGGTATGTTTAAACTTCCAATGTCACATTACATTTAACTGTAAATAGAAGGAAGGACAGAGGCCCAACAGTAATGCATTAACGATCTATCTGGCAAATTGTCACAAAACAGTGCAGGACGCTTGTAGGAACTTCATGCGAAGATGTTTAGCAAGCTAATCATGGTAAGAGCAGTTCCTATTTAACTATGCAGTTGTTCAGGTGCAGACAACAATTTTCAGGGATTATCTGTTTTCATTCCTGCAGGACTTGCATAGGGCAGGTGCCACTGAGGCTTAGGGAAGTTACATAACTTGTGTAAGGTTTTGCAGCAGGACTTGGTAAAGTTTAGACCTGGACCTGGGGTCTGCTTGCAGAACTCAACTTCCTAATTGTTACCTCGGAATAGTGGCTAGCAACTATCAGCCAGCAGTAATTTAAAGGTAGCATCTGAAATAAGAATTCCAACAGAAAACAATAATAATAAACACCATAAAGATTTGTGTTTAACAGGAATTGTGTTGACTTCAGAAAACATCCCCATATCCTTTCTACGCTGTGTTTCACCAGAATTAAAATCGCTTCATTTGTCACCTATAGGTGGCAACAGTTGTATGGATGACTTTTTGGTGGGGCTTTTTATTGCACTTGGGAGCAAACATAAGGGTAAACAGGCAAAATGAGAATATATTTTCAAGTTCAAGATAAGTAGTTTTGCATATTCTTACAGTATTTTCCTGTCTTTAGTGTAACCACAGAGTTATTAGTGATAATCCAAGGAAGAAGTAGATGGTGACATATTCAGAAATTTCTTGAGAATTATACCTTAACTAATTTAATATCTTGTTGTCCCACAGTCATTCACCAAACCAATTTAGTAATGGACTAGTTTTGTGTAAATAATCTTGTGGTTTTGATTCTCATAGAAAGTTTCATAGAAGAGTGTACTTTTAGAAAGATTTTGAGAGGTAAATAGGATTAAGATATACAATAAGGAAGCAGGAGTACATTTCAATAAGTTGACATCTAATATGCCCCTGTCGCCTCTGTACACCACCCCATCTACCTCAGGATCAGCATATGCCCAGAGATATACTTACTTGTGTTTTAGATTCTGTAATGAACAGACTCATTATAAAGATAGAAATACAAAGGATTCCCATCCTGAGAGGTTCTGAGAAACACATCTAGACTCAGGTAAGTACTGTATTAGTCCTGTATCTGATATATAAATAGCTTGTACTTCCAAACAGCTTTCCCATGTATCACCTCATTGTGCCCTCACATCACCTGGAAGGTTAGGGGCCAGTTATACTTTATATGGATATTTATGGAACCTGTCATTCATACAAATTCAAGAGCAATTAGATCTGGAAACTTAGATTCTTGATATCTAACACAGAAATACCATGTTTTTCACAGTCAATAGTGATCATGGGCTAGAGATTTCATCTAGAGCAAGACCATGAACACTAGAAAGGGTCAATCAGGAGGAGATATGATAAGGAAGAGGAGAATACATAAAGATACACAAACCCTCAGTGATAAACCAGCAAAATACATATGCAAGGTGGTGCCAGTTTCACAGAGATACATGTCTCACATGGATAGCCAGAAACTCTCATCCATAGCTGGGAGAAACAAAAATTTATGAAACAGTGCAATCAATTATTCTATGATGAAGGCCACGTTCATTATTTCAAGTATGTTTCCATCTGTTGATTATATCTTGCAAATACTGGTTAATGTATCCAATAATTATATCTCGCAAATATTGGTTAATGTATCTAAATGTCAGGAAGTGACTCGAGTCTACTTGAGAAATTCAAATCCAGCATCATTCCTCAGCTGGGTCCTACAACAATGACTAGTGCTCCTAGGCCAAATGCATGTAAACAGGATCTTAATGAACATGATTTTGAAGTTCTCTATTGCTACAGAGATTAGCTGTCAATCCTTTCAAGAAGATACGTGATAGGAAAATAGAGTGTTTACTATCCGTCAGGTTTGGGGTTGAATGCATTGCATAAACTGCCTTACTTAATCCTGACAGTAGCCCCCTGGGACAGCACTAGTACCACTCCCATTCTGTAAGTGGCAAAATACAGATAGACAGTGGAAATAGTCATCCACATATAACAGCTAATAAGTTTGGAAAGCAGGATTTAGGCAGAAGCAGCCTGACTGCAAAACTTGGGATCTTAATCACTACATATTACAACAGGTATTTGGAAACTCATGTGCAATTCCTCGCATTGTGCTAATTAGCTGTGTGACCCTCTGAAATTTAGTTTCTTTACATGAAAGTTTTTTGAATCTTCTCACTCTGTAAAGCTCTGTGACTCTAAAATATTCTTAATTGGGTGTCTTCTGTGCATCTGTGAGCTGGCACAATAATCAACCCTAACATCCCTCTTCTCCACATTAGTTCTCAGCGACTTGAAAAATAAAAAACAAAGGCTGACAGGAGGCTGAAATATCAGCTTTATTACTGATGAAACCTAAATTGGAAGATGGGGTTTTCATCTGCAAAGAAGTGGATTTCCTAACATTGGTCATAAGAAACAGACAAGCTCAGTAACAGCCCTGGGCTGGGGAACAAATGTCTTACCATAAAACCTATAGGACAAAGGAACAGGACAGAGTGTGTGCTTCTGACAGCCAGCCTGACTGCAGAGAGATGTGGGAAGAGCCAGGGGTGGACTATGCAGAGCTAGTTCCTGCCCTAAGTTTGCTAATTAAACAAATCACTCCTCTGTCCCCTGAAAAGTGAATCAGGGGCTCAGACAGAATAAGTCAGTAGTGTTACCCTAGGGAGCTCCTTGCGCTTGGAAAAAACATGATTGGGAAAATGGGAGACAGGAGAATTTTTACCTGGGAGCAGGTAAGTCAAACAGAGGAGACAGTCTGTCCCATTCAGGGCTTTGCCTTTAAGTTGAAGTTGTGATCTACCCCAAGTCTCTTCTGAGGAGCAAATCTTGAGCTCTGGGAAGATGGATGCAGCCCTGATTTTAGTGTTAGGCTTTTATTGTGTGTGTAGGGAGGAGGAATTTTAATCCCGCTCTTCTGAGATGAAGATTGTGTACATCTCAAAGTCTACGCTATGTGACATTTGCTGGGGGAGGGTGAGCCTCAAGGGAAAAGACGCAGCTGAAGTCATTTTTTGCAGAGACAGTAGATAATCTCTTTCCTAATGCCACCACTTACTGCATTCCTGGCCGAGCTACTTTCTGGATGAGACATAAAAATAGATAGAATGACCTTTGGTGAGCTCTAGAGGTTCCTCCACACTTTTCTCAAAAGTTGTGGTGTTAACCTTGTTAACCTGGTCAAATTCCAAGTTGGATAATTATTTTCTCCTGGTGCTCAGTTCCCTCTGTTACCTCAACTGGACACATTACTCTTCACTTGCCCTTCTGAAAAATTAATGTGACGCATCGTAATAGAGAACCACTCTTTCCACCCAACCGCAAGCAGGGAGATGTGAGTTGGCACTTGGGGGCACTCTATTTCCTTGCTGGGGTCTTAGTGATTCTTCAGTATCTCCAGGGCAAACTGGTTTTATTAAGTGAAAGAGTAATTTTCAGTGGAGATGTGCTTTTATGACCACATTAACTGTATCGCTGTCTCTTACCATGATCAATGGCTTTCAATGTCCTCTGCCAGAACCCCTGAACCCAGAGGGGAAAAAAAAGATGAGTTTACTTCCTGGGAAAAGGAAAAAAGAAAGCAGACAGAAGCTCAGTAGGAAACGGAGGATTGCTAGAAAGTAGTATACCTTGTGCAAAGTTAAAGAACATTCTTTGGGGATAACAGGGACCATAAAGCCATCAAAAGATGGCTTTTCTGACCAGATCAAAAGGATTCAAGGAAAGAGAAGTTATTTTATTGAGAAGATGAGATGAGTTTTCTGTATATGGAAGATGGGGAAGATGTGGGGCTGGATCCCTCAATAGGGAAGGAAAAAAAAAAAAAAGAAAATTGCAAACTTCGCTTATGGCACAGAAAGACATTTGGGAATGGAAAAGGCATAATGAAAAAATGACAAGTTGGGGTAAAACTGTGCTATGAATATTCAAAGGACATGTGTTATTTCTGCAAACTCTGATATGAGTGTTATCACCTGAAATGCCTATTTGAAAACTTGCGTTTCCTCCCATCTACTGGATAGATGTACAAATCTAATTTAAAATAGTCTGATCACCTTTAGTGATGTAATACATTTCATTATTTTGGTCAATTTCTCCAAAAGTCAAACATGCAGTACTTGATAGTGACCTGGAACTGGGCAAACAAGGCAGCTCAGTGATAGCAGCCTGTGTAAATAGCTTAACTAAGTGGGACAAAGTGGGACATGGTTCTCTGTTAGCTTCCTTTTTCTTTTTTTAGCATAGAAATACTAACAAAAACTTTATTCAGGAATGAGAACTGAGCAAGTCTTGATATGGGAACTTCTAAATATGTTCTTGTCTGGCTTGGATGTCAAAGTATTTGTACAATGAAATGAACTTTGTCAGAAGAAAATATAGCATGAAGGAAAAAGCTGTGTATTCAAACACCATGGAGCTATGTTTTATTTTGGAGTAAAAGATTTCTGGTTGTTTCTTGAAGAAAAATAAAATATATGCTTTCTTGGATCAGGTGATTTTAAAAAAAGCTTAAACTACTTTTTTTCCTATGGAAGTTTTCCTTCCAAAAGAAAAATTCCTGACATCAAGAAAAAGGTCAGCCAGGAGTGCTGGTATACATCTGTAATCCCAGTACTCGGGGAGGCTGAGGCACAATTACTTCAAGTTTCAGTTTAGCCTTGGCAATTTAACAATTTAATGAAACCCTGTCTCAAAATTAAACAAAGAAACAAACAAATAAAGTGGGGATGTAGCTCAGTATGAAGATGCTGGGTTTAATGCTAATAACTGAAAAACAAAAGGAGGAGAAGGAAGAGGAGAAGAAAGAACAGGAGAAGGTCAACATGATCAAATTTTACCTGAAAGTGCTAAGTTTCTATTATAATGCATGCTATGACTGCTAAAGCAAGGAAAAAAAAATTTGTGTTATTCACTAACTTTTAAAAACTAATCTAGAATTACTTCCAACAGAATTGGGTGTGCCATGTAGGAGTCAGAGTCTATCACAGCACTGAATCTATTATGCATTTTCAGCAGTCATGGAATTAGAATGAGGCAGCAGCTAAAGGGCATCCAGGATTTCCATGAGCTACTTAGTCAGCACTTGTTGTGCCCTGCACGGTCTTTGAGATGCTGGGGACACAGTAGTCTCTGACACAAAGTCACTGTTCACATGGAATATATAAGTGAAGGGTGCTGTAACATGAAGTTAATACAGAACAAAGTTCCAGATGTATCAGAAGATAAGTCCCTGAAAATTGCCTCATTGAATTAGAATGGTCTACCCAGCCTGTTTGCTGTGATGATGACATTTAGAACACAAATATTCCGGATTAACTGTTTTGAGCAACCTCTATAATGATTTCCATAGTGGTTGTACTAGTTTATATTTCCACCAAAAATGTAGAAGGGTTCCTTTCTCCCCCATAGCCTTACCAACATTTGTATTATTCAATTTCTTGAAAATAGCCAGTCTTTTAGGGGTAAGATGAAACCTCAATGTTATTTTAATTTGTGTTTCTCTAACGGCCAACCATGTTGAGCATTTTTTAATATTTTTTTTTCATTACTGGGAATTGAACTCATGACCTCGCACTTTAATGTATTTATTCATCATTTGTACTTCTTCGCGCTTTAACGTGTTTATTCATCATTTGTACTTCTTCTGTGAAGTGTGTGTTTATTCCTTTTGCCCATTTTTTGGACTGGGTCTCTTATTTTGGAGGATCTACTTTTTGGAGTTCTTTGAATGTTCTAGACATCAGTCCTCTGTCTGAGGAATAACTGGCAAAACTAAAACTAGAAATTTCATTTGACCCAGCTATTCCTCTTCTAGGTAACATCCTGAAAGACTGGAAGACACCATATTACAGTGATATATGCACACCCACATTTATAGTAGCGCAATTCATAATAGCTCAATCTTGGAAGTAGTATGTGTTCATCAACAGATCAATGGATAAAGAAAATATGATATTTATACACAATGGAGTATTATTCTGCCATCATGAAATATAAACTTTAGTGATTTGTAGGAAAATGGATGCACCTTGAGACCATAATATGAAGTGAAATAAATCAGATGCACAAGTTTAAATATTGCATGGTTACTGTTATATGAAAAACCCAGATTATAAATGAAGAGCAAAACAAAAGATACCCATAGGAAGTGTGGAGATGCATCTTTCCCAAATGGTAAGGGGATCAAGAGATGGAGGGAAGGCGAGGGAAAGGAAAGGGGATAAAAAAGGAATTAAGATGCATTATGTACATGTACCAACTATGCACAAGGGATGTAAACATTATATTATTATCAACAAGTATTAATAAAAATTAAAAAAATAAACATTCACACTGGAATTAGGAAAAAAGGAACACAAATATTCCATTAAATTCAATGCATGTGCCTACTCCCAATCCTGTTTTTAAAATAATTCCATAAATTTCCTACAGTGTATTGGATTCTTAGTCTGTAACATCACTAAGGCAGAGGTTTTTCATAGGCTAACTACTTGTACTTTACACTCTCCTTTCTGAGTCTGGTCACTTCCTCAATTCAATGAATTTGGAAGTAAAGTTTCTTATCTTTTCTCTTAATTTTACACTGTGGTCAGTAGTAAGCAAATTTTATGGTTACCCCTCTTTAGTTATGTGCTGCTTTGATGACAGCTCATCCACAGATATCTTTCTGCCTCCAGATTCCCATCCTAACTCCTCAAGTTATTCATTTGAGCTCATACTCACTCTACTGCATGGGTTTTTTCCTATCAGTGTCCTATGCTTTCAGCTAAATTCAAGCTTCTTGCACATCTTAGAGCTTCAACAGTCTTGTCATTACTCAATCTGTTTTCACAACATTCTTTCCAGAATTCATACACACAACCCACAGTTCATCGATGTCTGTTTTTCCATGAAGAAGAGACATATACGGCAAAAAGATTTAGATGTTCACCTGTTTCCATCTCATTCTGTCCTGCCCATGACATGAATCATCCCTTTGTCCAGTATATCCACATGGTATACTGGACATACTAGCAGTGGTAGATGTGTTGATTCTAGGTTAGCATTAGAAAGCAGGACACCTCTTAGATCAATAGATGTTGTACTGGCAAAAGCAGTGTCCTCTCTGTCAGGAACAGAGATATGTGAATCCATATCCCATTGCCCTCTGGATGGGTAGCTGTGCACTGAGCCATCTGGGGTCTTCTCCTGTCCTTCCAAGTGGGGTTGGCCAATGCTTGGGTGATGAAGCAACTGCCAGCATTTTGGGGAAATCTGGAGCAAATGCCAATAGAACAAGTTCCTTAGGGGACAAAATGTTACTGACAAGAACAAGCCCATAACAGATGGTTTACACATTGGCTCTAACCTTTCCTGAAATGTTCCCTGAGGCCAGAAAGCTTTGTCTTACCTGGCCTAACCCAGTCCCAGGTAATTTGCTCATATTCTGAGTCCTGCCTATTTTAGGCAAGGGAAAACTTGGTATGTGTGTCTTGGTGCCTTTAAATGAAGGTATAAAGTGCTGCATGGATGACCTTCTTACAGACAGAAACAAGATTGATCTACAAATATTATTGTGTGTGTAAACAAAATATTAAACTGTAGAGAGAGATTACATTATGGCTGTCTTAGTACAAAATTCTCATACCAGTAGCATGCAGATCCTTAGTACAAAAATCTAGTACTGGTAGCATGCAGATACTTAATACAAAATTCTGGTACCAGGTAGGAGGCAGATGCTTTGTAGCATCTTAAATTCAGTAGTCTTTTAACTATGGGAGATATATTCTAAGATCCCCACTGTTCTAAGACTCCAGAGTTCTATTTTTGTTATTTTATGTATAAAATCTGTGATTAAATTTAATTTAAAAATTAGACATAGAAATTAACAAAACAATAATCATAATAATGTACTGCAATAAAATTTATGTGACTGTGGTTTCTCTCTCAAGTGATCTAAACTGCATTCACCCTTCTTATGATAGGGTGAGACAATGCTGTGTCTGTGATGAGATGAAGTGAAGTGAATGTCACTGTGATACAGAGTTAGGCTGCTAAATTAGGTTTAGTTGAACACAAGCACTTCAGTACCGTGACAGCTGAGCTGCTAACCAAGATAGTTAAATGACTAACAATGGAAGGGTAGGGTATACCATGTGGATATACTGGACAAAGTGATGATTCATGTCATGGGCAGGACAGAATGAGATGGAAAGCAAGATTCCATCACACTGCTCAGAATGGTGTGTCATATAAAACTTATCAACTGTTTATTTCTGGAATTTTCCATTTCATATTTTTGGATTGTCTTGACCATAGGTAACTGGAATCATGGAAGATAAAACTGTGGATGAAGGGTGATGACAGTGTGTTCACTTAGCAAATGGACTATTATCAAAGGTAATCTCTTCGTGAACCATAAGTCAGCAACCTATGACTACAAAAATAAACTTTATGTTTTGTTCTCACGCACAGAGAACAATTTAATGTAAAAGCAAAAGGCCCCTTTCTTCCAGTGAAGTACGTCTGCCTTGAATGGCTGTGTAAACACAACTCAATTGCTGTGGGAATTAAATATGGATCAACAAAATCAATAGTTAATTGTGTAACTCGGGGTCTTCCATTTCAGACCTAATCTGTAAAGAAGGTCCAGAGGATGTTTGCTTTTGATTTTCTTAAAATATTATTTAAAACCCTTCTGTCAGGTGAAAGAGTTCACAGGGTCTTTACGTTATTTCCATAAATTATTTGGTTTGTAAGTAGTCAAGGTCATATTGATCACTCAGCCTTTCCAGTTTTCATTTTAGAATTCTGTATCCTTATTAGGCAAGCTGCCTCATTCTGCGTATTTGGTTTGTACCTGGGCCAAACAAATTTTATTGCAAAAATAAAACCAATACAATAGGTGCCTTGATACCAGATATGATATGCTAGCTGTATTATAATAAATTCCCTATCATGATGATATCCAGAGCAGTTAAGCAGCTCCCCACCTCCCAACCCCTCCAAATCAACAAAATATATGGTTCTGTGAAAATACTTGCTTTTCAGTGATATGGCAAGCAACTCTGTGGGGTTGGGTTGACCCTACAGATGGATAAACATGCTACCTATTCTGACATCCCAAAGGGACAAGAGTAAGGAGCTGCTGCTTGAATAGAACCTAAAAAAAATCTTCCAATCTCATTAGTCCAAATGGATGAGAAGGGAAGGAGGGCAGGCAGGCCTCATCTTGCAGAGGGAGATGCACAATAACATCTAGAAAACTACGGAGGTAACAAGCAGACTGCCTTGACCCTTGTGATATTACAGTGGAGCTAAAAATGTAGTGTTTGAACTTCTTTTCCCTTTAAAGTGTAACCTTTCATTTAGTAAGTTAAGCCTCACTCTCTCTTACATATTGTTAGAAGTCTTCATCCATTTCAGAGACTGAAGGCAAAATAATTCTTAAAATAATGAATCATTTTTCTCTTGCCAGCTTGTCCAGAAATCCCATGATTATTTTGCTGTAGCAGACAATGACCTTCTCAAAGGAGGCCTATCAAACACTCAAGATAAGTAATGAGAGGGTCTCTTTCTCCTGCCTCAAGCAAAAAAATTGCACAGAGGGAAAATGTTCGTGAGCGCATCAATATGTTCATCTCAGGATGGACAGCAGCATGCTCCAAGTCAATAGAGCAACCCATGTGCCTGGGTGTGACAGTGGCCCCTGCTGGCCAGGATTCATAGAGAAAGTGTCCTTGGAGGGACCTTCACCCAGTAACACTGGAAATATTTCTCTGATGGCAGGCAGAGCACATTTTCAACCTCTTTGTTGTGAGCAAATTAACTAAAAGAAAGTAAGCTCAGGGTAATGGTATCTCCAATAGTGTAGAAAATCATGGTTCTGATTTACTAGGTCCATGAGCTAAGATGAACTGTAATGAATCCTGTTTTTTCTTCATATATCTGTCTTCCCACCAGACAGCAAATAGGGAGAGAAAGGTGATTTCTTTTGTTGTTCTCCCCAGGGAAGGAAGGTTTTGCAAAGTAGAGAGCTGAGGTGAAACAGAAACACTGCCAGGATTTAAGTGTCTCGGGGTTACATGGAAGAATGGGGTTGTATTCTCAGGCCAAGAGTCACCAGTCCATGCTTTTATTATGGCTCTGGTACTTAAATCCTGTCCAGTCTCTGGACAGCTAGAGATGTACATACCTTGACTTCAGGAGAAAAGTGCAAGATCCTTCCGGTGATGAAACGAACAATTCAAATTGCAGGGCCCTCCGTGGAAAAGAGGTGGGAAAATGTGGAGGAGAAAAAGAAAATTCTCTATTCTCAGGAAATCTCAGGAATCAATGGGTTTAACCAGGTGGTACCCCATGGCAGCACAGGGGCAAAAGTAATAGAGCAATCTCACAAGTAATCAAGATACACATGACCTGGGGATTTGCAGATAAAATTGAACTGGCTCAGCAACATCTTAGGACAAAAGTCAGTAGCATGCAGATAGATATCAAAGACATTATGTAGCTAGCCAGTGGGGGATGGCAACTGGGCTGAATTTTGAGCTTCACAAGGTAGTTTGTGTCTCTGGGCTCTGATTCACCACTTTCTTCTCTGTAAAATGTCCTCTCTACCTTTTGGAAGGATCAACATCCACTCATTTCTTGAGGCTCCAGTGGAAGAAAATCTGAATCATATTCTGGCCAGGAGCCTTGGTCACTGTGGACCATTATTGGAGCAACAGTTGGCTTTATTGTTTCTGTGGGTTGTCGCAGCTCAGTCGCCCACGTGGGGCCTCTGAGTCTATTTCTCTTTGCATCTTTTGTGCCCAGAACATGACTGGCACATGGACAGTCGATAAATGTTAAGGGAATAAAAGAAAGATGATAATTATCTTTTCTACTGGTCATCTGTTTTTTTTCCTCCAGCTCTTTTAGTTCTGTAGTATCCTTTAATACCCTTCAAAGTGACTGAGTTAGAAGGACAAGATATTTTATTCTCTGATGAGGAATTTTCATTTATTTCCTGAGGGGCAGTTACTGTCTAATCACCCAGACAACATTAAGGTCTATTTTATTTAGAAAATGGAGATAATAACTTTCTCAGTAAGTAAACAGCAAGAAAAAATTTGTTTTTCACAAAAACTTGATTAACATACTACTTGCAAGGGACATTTCTGTTGCCATAAGCCAAGCTCCTTCAAATAGTCAGCAGCATATAGGTTAAAAGCTAGGGATTAAAACACACGAGAAAAGTAGGGATTATACCATGTAGTAGTGGGAATGCGGACTGTGTTAGTAGGGCCTTTCAAAAATCCAAGTAGTTTTATGTGAAGAAAAAGAAAAGCAACAGCAATGAATCCTAAAAAAGAAAAGAAAAAAAAAAGAAAAGAAAAGAAAGAAAGAAAGAAAGAAAGAAAGAAAGAAAGAAAGAAAGAAAGAAAGAAATGGGGAATTTTCCTGGAATAAAGGCTTTAAAATACTGTGATGAACTTAAAGAATACTGGATCACTCTCAAAACACATGAGAGATTTTAGAGACCTGGGGTGACTTTCCCAGGATGGGGGAGTAAGTGAATCCTTGGCCTCCCTGGGAGGTCTCTGGCCTGGGCTATTTTCATTGGTTCAGAGAGAAATGCAGCACGGCAGAAGCGAACTCACATGAAGGTAACAGTTTTCCACACGTAAGAACTGACACGGGACTGAGGGTGGAATGAGCACAATTGTCTTTTCTTCAACTCTGTGAAAACTTACAGTGTCAGCTAGTTAAATATGAGTGGGCTGATGTTTCTCTATGCCGGATGCAGGGCTGTTTTCTCTGCCATGTGTATCTGCCGTTCTCTGAAGTAACTGAGAAATACTTTTCCTTAAACCAGTGTTACTGGCAAAATATGCCTTAAATATCCCTGTTGGGTCCTACCAAAGGATTACTGAAAATCATGAAACTAATCCAAAGGCTGGAAAGTGTGGAAAATGACTAGAAACAGGAAATTTAAGTGAAATCCTGCTAAGCATGTAGATCTATACATACAGGCACACACATGTGCACAAATGTGTGTACACACACACACACACACACACATACATGCCTTTTTCCTGATGCTGTCAGGGAATGACTACAGGAAATTCATTTTTCAAGAAAGACAAAAAAGAAATCATTTCTTGTAAGAATGTTTGAGTAGATTTTGGTGTGTTGGTCAGGGCCAATAAAGATCTCTCACTGTGAGCCAACTAGACAAGAAATGCAGTGCCCTCACTTTACACTTTATTTGGTCCAAATGTGATTAGTGATTAGCTCTGGCAGCTTCAGTTACTTGGGAAGAGCCATCAGGGCTTCTCTCCTGCAACTCTCAACAACGACAAAACACTGTTGGCTCCTCTCCCACAGAATGACAGGATATTAACTGAAAATCTAATTAATTTGTGAATGAATTATGGCCAAAATATTTTACCATTTTATAATCAATTTTAAGTGAGTCCCTAACAGAAGATAGGATGAAGAGAAGGCTATAAAATTATAAGAGGTTGGTATACTCTGCTCACTATGACTCATCATTTTAAGGGGGATAATTTTACAATCCATCAAATTTTTGTCATTTCAAAGATCATGCCTCCCAATATATGCTGTAAATTAATTTTAGAATTTACATATTTATTAAAAATTGTATTGCAAACAGGAAGAAGTGAGCCCTATTTGAATAATAAAATAACTTGTTCTACTAGAGATTAAAAATAAAAAAAATATTTTATTTTCAGGTAATATGGACATAAATTGCTATCTGATCTACTTAAACCAATAATTAATATGCTCTAGAGACAATGATAGGATATTGAAGCTAATCCCCCCAATCCTCGTTTTTAGGTCCTGAAACAGTTCTTATGACAGTACAAGGGAGGGAAAGACAGAAGGCGGTAAAGGCCAGGGCTCTGAGCCTGTGGGGTGTGCATATCTGGAGCAGGGCTGCAATCATTTTGTGTGTGGGGGTGCAGACAAGAAAACCCATAGTTTGACATGGAAGAAAGAAGCCCTTGACTTCATTTTAAATCTTCTTTCAAAAAAGTTCCTCGTTTTCACTTCTCAAAGCTTACAGGGATGAATTTTCATCATAATTAAGACTTGCCCAAGATTACAGAATACTCAAATGTCTGTAGTAGCCATGGTGGCCAGAAGTGGTGCTGGACACTGGCCAGGCATGACTCCAGGGGGGTAAAAGGAAATGATGAGATGTGTATGGGGTTGTCGTTATGGGTTGATGTCACAATACATTTGGGTGGACACAACCAGTCATGAGGATTACCCTGCATGACAGACTGTCAGCTCAAAAGATCTAGCTCTAAAATCACAATTGCTTGGGTTCATCTCCATGAAGATGAGTCTGGGGGAACACAGCTGGAGTGTGGTTGCATGTACTCATTAGAATAATGGATAAAGAAATAAGCATTAGGCTGAAGGAAGTGTTCTCTTCAAATCCCTGGGAGAATACTTGTTTACTACGAAATTTAGTTTAATCATGGCTTTATAATCATGTGTATTCATGATAAGCTGTTATTGCTATCTTTACAAAAACAAAGCTGGAGGTGGTGGTGCACATCTGTGAAAATATTAGCAGTCTGGAAGGTTGAGGCAGAAGGTTTCCAAGTTAGAGCTCAGCTTGGACAACTTAGTGAGACCCTGTCTTAAAATATTTTTTTAAAGGAAGAGAAAAAGGTTAGAGATGTAGCTCAGTGTGAAGCTTCTCTGTTCAATTCTCAGTACAACAAAACAAAACAAAGCAAAACAAAACAAAACACAGAAAAAGAAAAGAAGAACAAGAGGTCCCTTCTTTATTCACTTTTCCACAGCTAGGACTAAATACCTGACACTGCAATTTAAAGGAAAAGAGGTCCTCTTTGGCTTACAGTTTCAGAGGGTTCTGTCCATGGTTAGCTGGCTCTAGGCAGAAATGGTATGATGGAGGGACCTGGTGGAGGAAAGCTGCTCAACTCATGATAACCCATGGCAGGCAGTAAGTAGAGAGTTAGAAAGCCAGAGAGAAAGAAAGGGGCCAGGGACATGACTACACTTTTCCAGGTCATGTCCCCAGTGACCCAATTCCTCCAACCAGACTCCATTTCTTAATAGCACATTTAGCTATAAACTCACCAATAGATTAATCTTCCCATAACTTTAGGTGCACCACAATCTAATCACTGTAAAAGCCCTACCTCTGGATACTGGAGACTTTTGGTGGAAATTTTACATCAAACCATAACACCTTCATGAACTACTGTAAGTATGGGGCTTGGCTGATACTGCCTCACCATGCAGAGTTCACTGCTTCAATACAGACACAACTAGTGTCTGGCACTCAGGTGGCAACTGCTGCCTCCCAGGCCTACAGCAGGTACTGCTGGCCAATCATTCTGAACATGGGTACATGAATCCTCAGAATCTTCCTTAGCACAGAAATTTGGACAATTTTTCCCTACTTGTCCTTGGCATTACAGATGACAGCTATCTGATATATTTGGTTACATGTATGTATGTGTACATATAGCAGGGCTACTTATATATCAAATGTCATGCAGTCAGATATACTATATGCTAATAGTGAAGGCATAATTCTCAGTATATGTACCAATTTGAGACTGTATATTGATGCTTAGTATATGGAATCTGAAGTCACCTTTGACTCCCCTCTCTCAGACTCCATGCCCACTAGTCTGTAAAATTGCTTGCTTATTTTCAGATTCACTCCTCTCCTTCTCCTTCATCCTAGGAACTGCATTTCCTAGGTTCTCTCTCTTCCTGGTTCCTGAGAGGTTTGGTCAGCAGGAGGCAAAGACAGAAGCCTGGGCAGTGGGAAGAGGAGAGAAAATGACATTTCTTCCTGTCTCTAAATTTTGTGATGCTACTGGCAGCAGCTGCTTCTTGTGTACTCTCTACCTGCTGCCAGAGTAGCTGTTCTGCCAAAGGTTTTAGCTCCTACTGCACGGACCTTCTTTTCAGCTCTCAGGTCACTTTTGCCATTGTCCTCCTACCCCATGGGTGGTTGTGACTTTCCACTTCTGCTAATCTCTGGATTGTGACTCTCCTGTACTTAGCATCTCAGATACTCTGTTACTGGAGTAAGCAATTCCCTATATTAAGTTCCCTCTACTGAAAGAACTAAAATAGTTCCCGTTCTATGCTAAGTCCTGACTGACACCACCAGTAAATTTTGTCTACTCTACTTTTAAAGTATAACCTAAATCCAGTCACTCTTCACCATTTGTTTTCTGCTATCATTTCTTGCCTGGAGGACTACAGTGGTTTCCTAGCCACGCTTCTGTTCTCACTTCCTGACGGCCATTCTCCTTACAGAAGCCGCCATATTCCTCAAACACTGTACATCAGACCACACACATCTCTGCTCAGAAATCCTCCTGTGCTTTTTTTTGCTGAGAATGAAACTTTAAAGTCATATACAGCTGGCTCCTGTTTCTTCTCCACCCTGATTTCCTCCTCTACTGTCATTCTGCTCCAGCTTAACAGTCCTGGGACAGACATGCCAAACAGGTTCCTACTCCAGGGTTTCTGTTCTTGATTTATTCTCTGCTCAATAAGCATCTCCCTTAAATAGTCACACTTCAGTGTTTCATTTCAGTCAAACCTGTGTTCAAATGTCTCCCCTTCAGACGGACCTTACTCAACACTCTCCCTGAGGTAGTGCGCTCTTTATTCCTTATCTACCCATTCTGCTGGACTTTTAAATGTCATACATAACTACTTGACATCAGTCATTCCTCAGAATCCACAGAGGCTGGTTCCAAGAACCCTATGGATACCAACTCTGTGGATGGTCAAGTCTCTTATATAAGAGTGTATTATTTAACCTATACCCTATACAATCCTATATGCTCTAAGTCATGTCTAGATTACCTATAATACCTGACAAAATGTAAATGGTATGTAAGCCATTGCTCTACTGTGTTGTTTAGGGAATAATGACAAGAGGAAAGCCTCTACTGTTCACGGCAGATGTAATCTTTTCTGGATATTTTCCATCCACAGTTGGTTGAATCTGGAAATGTGGAACTATAGCTATGGAGGCTGACCATATAACCTTTTGTTTATTATGTTTTCCTTACTAAAGTATAAATTCAATTAAGGACAAGGACTTTGGCTTTTTAAAAACTTGCTCTATTCACAATTCCTAGTAAATGCTATGAACTCTGCAAATAGCCTTGAGTCAGTGAGTGATAAACCCTTATCACACTATGAAAAACAAGTGGTACCAAGTAATAGTTACTTGTAGTATTAGAATAAGAACACTTTTCTAATGAAACCAACAAGACATGCATAGTCTGAAAGTCCACTGAAAACCAGGATGTGGCTACATCAATGAAATGAACTACGAGCAGTCCATTACAAGGCATCTCTTTATTTTCCCATAGTTTTATTATCTCTATCTTCTCTCCTTCTCAAATGCTGTTCCTTGGTACCCATGTCTACTGCAATTGCAACTGATGTGGAAATACTATTTTAAAATGTGCAAGTACTGTAGTGGACCAAGTAGCTTGCAGGTAAAGTTGATTGGTTTGATGGTTTTAACTGTATAAGCTAGAAAATATGCTTAAGATGTCCAGGGCTATTAGCCTGACAACTACTTCTGGTCACATATCCCAGCTGGCAGCAGTCATTTTTTTAAAGGCTATGATATGAACAAATTTCTGAGAACTTAGTAGATCAAAGCCAATTACTTCTCGCTGAAGTTAAAAGTTTTATTACTTTCATACTTTTATTGTCTTCTGTTTTTTGGCTTTGAGTGGTCTTGTGTATTTTACTGGTTCCTGTAAAAATGTATGTTGAAGTTGTATCCCCTGACACCTATGACTGTGATTTTATTTGGAAATAGGGTTTTGCAGATTGAGAAGTGAGTGAAGATGGAGTATGCTGGAGCAGGATGAGTCCTGAATGTAACACCAGGGGTGCACAGAGGGAAACATGAAGAGATTCACAGATGGCAATGCTATGTGAAGACACAGACACACAGAGTGAAGACAGCTGTGTGGTGACAGAGATGGACCCTGGAGTTGTGCCTATGACTCCAAGGAATACCACGGATTAGCTGTGTGGCTGTCAGTCCTGATATTTCAACTAGGTTGGATTAAAAAATGGCCTAGGAGTAAAGCACACCCCTGCTGTGTTACAGAGTCATGCACTTGGGTACTACACATGGTCTCCTCCCCATTCCTCTTGGCACTGTTCCCTTGCTCTGCCTCCTGGCCTCCATAAACTAAGCTCTGCCTTTGTTCCACCTTACCCTTCTACCATGAAGTTTCTGCCTTTGAGCCTGCTGACCATGTTCTGAATCTCTTGAAACTGTGAGCTAAATTAAACCTTTCTTCCTTGGGTGTCAGGTGTTGTGTCTCAGTGACAAGAAAGCTGGTTAACACAGGCAGCAATCATCAGATGCTGGGACAGTGAGCGAGGCCTTACACCAGGCTATCTCTGACACCTAGCTCCCAGATACGTGAAAGACTACCTTTCTTTGGTTTTAAGATTTTAGTGGCCCTAGGAAAGTAGATCAGGTAATCTCTACAATACTTATAATTGTTAACAGGATTCACTCTGAGACACTAAAATTCTAGGGTTTACAATGAAATATTCATTGAGGCTTTTTTTAACTGACAGAAATGAAAAAGACAAAAATTTAGGATGTCTTTTGGCCTTTTTTCTTTATTGGACTTAAACATAGGATACTTCAAGACAACATTTTTTTGGTTAATTCTGCCATTTGAACTGATGATCACATTAATTCTGTAAAATAGAAAAGACTTCATTTGCAAAGGAAAAGTAATCAGAAAGGAAATGAAGTTCTATTTAGAGTATCAGGACCCAGTGGGGGTGCACCATGGTTTCCCGAGATGTTTCTTCTGGTGAACACATTAGCACCCTGACTCTGCTCACATACGCTGGACTCCCCTTGTTTGGTTCACCCCATAAATGATGGAAGATTGTAATCAACATCTTCTTGCAAAAGTGCACTTGGACCAAAACTTTTAAAATTGTAGTCTCCAAGGTTTTCTTTGATTTAAAAAAAATTCAATTACCTAGTAAAATTTTTAAATGCTGGATTTAGGCCCAGGATCCTACTCCCGTCTAGAATTTCTCCCCACAATATGCCAGGGGAATACATCTGGTGGGCTGTGGATATAAATGGCTTACCATCTTTTCTGTGTTAGGGATGATACCTAAACAAGTTGAGAGTTATAGACTTAGATAAACTCATGCCAACTGGAGTGCCATCTGGCATAACAAACAGTGTATGACCAACTCTCATTCTAAAGCCTTTCCTAAAATTAAGTAAACTATGAATTTTATAAGAGTTGCTGCTGTGTGGTGGATGTTAAATTGGTACAAAAATTTGGGTGCAGGCTGACCTTGGTCACCATCTCCTAGTCTCTGGTATGGTCCTTGTCTTTGTACTGGCTGCTATAACAAAGTACCATCAACTGAGTGTTTTGTAAATAATACCAGTTTATTTCTCACAGGTCTGGAGGTTGGGAAATCCAAGATCAAAGTTTTGATAAATTTAATGCCTGGTTAAAGCCCCCTAAATGGCCCACAGATTCCTATCTTTTCACTGTGTCCTCACATGTGGAAGGGGCAAATCAGATCCCTGGGAAATTTTTAACAGGATACTAATCCTATTCATGAGGACTATACTCTCAGGACCTAGTCACTTCTCAAACTTTTGCCATCCCTTTAAGAAGTAGCTTTCAATGCAAAAATTTTGGAGAGATACAGACATTCAGTCCATAGTCCACGTGGAGCCATGTCTGTTAAGTCTACGCTTATGGTGAAGAAAGAAGTGTCTCTTCTAAATGGAAAAATCCTTTGTTTCTTTTTTAGTAAAAAGCCAGAAGCTTCAGATTAGAAGCATCTCTGCCTTGGAAGGTCTGTCAAGAGTGACAGCTGGCACAGTGATGGGAAAGACAACCTGGGGAGGCTACAAATGTCAGCTCCCACAATGACTTCCCAGGAGAAGTGATCTTTTGATACTGGAGCTTCCTTTTATTGTTTGCTTGATTCCTGGTCATAGCTGCTACCTTGTGCCCCATAATCCCTAAATAAATGATATCTCATGAGGAATCGTCACTGGAATTACCTCTTTTGAGAGGAAATGTGCCAGTCTTAATTCTACTGGCTTCTTACTGTAACCTTTGGGGCATAAAGGCAGGACTGGATCCAGAAAAGAAAGCCGTGGAGATTTGTGGCATAATCATATAAAGTTGTGCCTGTGCTTGAAACATGGTGCGAAGATACCTTTTACTCTTCCCATTACTTCCAGCTTGGCTATGATGTGCCTTCCCTCATTTGATATTTTTAACCTTTCACATACCACCCAATTTTATATCTTCCCTGCTGACTGTTATTTTTCATTGCTTTTAACTTAAAAAATCCTTTCAACACATGTCACTTCAGAGATGTGTACCCTTCCTCCTAGCTTTTTTGAATCTGTATTTTTCATGAAAGATTAAATGTGTTTCAGAATATCACTTACACTTATAGTTGACTTTTATTTGAGTATTTTGGCTTCACCCAACCCAAGGTAAGAAATCATGTGTGCATAAGTTTAACACTTATCAAGATTAATTTGCAACAAATATAATGGTACATAAATGTAATTTAAAGCAATAAATATTTGTTTAGGTGAACAGAACCTGAGCAAATCAAATACACTGGTTGGTATGCAAAAATGATGACCCCACAGGAGGGCTGATTTCATGGCCTCTATTTCTTCGGTAGGGAGTTTAAATTTCAGTTGATTGATCCATTCTATGGAGACAAGTATTCCTTATGACCACGAGTTCACACCTCCTATCTCATTGAGACATTCTAATTTTTATAATTAGTTGAAGCTAACGGACCTATGTGGAAACAGTGACTACATTACTGTTTATTGAATATTTCCTGTGTTTAAGGCACTGTGAGAGGGATGCACGTACATCATCTCTAAATTCCCAGCTTTATACAGGCAGATGGTCCCATACCCACCCCAGTAGTGAGAGACACTGCAAAACAAAGTTTTCTGATTTCACAGTCCAAGGATTTTTCACTGGTATCATTAGTAGAGAGCTTAATCATCTATGCTCACTGCTCATAAATGCAGAAAGAGAGAAAATCAAAGTTTATGAAGAAATCCTCCTACACAATTGGCAACTCTGTGAATGATTACATCAACCACCCATAAGTGAGGTCACTCTAAAACAGTGATGGTACATGCTGCAACAGGCTGTGGGTATCAGTGAAAGCTCTCAGAGGTTTACCATCGCTGTTCTAGAGGGTGAGATACCAAAGATCTTAGGGTGAGCAATGGCTTCATATCCCATACTGTTTTTTTGATGGTGCTGGGGATTGAACCCAGGCCTTATACATGCATCCTTATACATACATCCTTAGCTATGTCCCCTGCCCCTGAAACTATTAATTAGGAGTCCCTTTTCTTGAACCTTCTACTTAAACACTGAGGAAGCAGTTTCCTGTCTTGTAGTAGAGTGTGGAATGGTTTAATTCACCCCTTGAGTACTTTTTCCTTTTTTTGGTACTGGGAATCAAATTCAGGACCTTGCATTTGCCAGGCAGGCACTTGTGCCACTGAGCTGTATCCCCGGCCCCACCTCATACTTCTTAGTACCTAAAGAGCAGTTCAGTAGAGGAGTCAGTCCCACAGTCCCTTGTCAGGATATGCTCCATTCATGCGTGAGGGTCAGTTCAGACCAGAAGTGCCACTTCCATGTATATCAGACTTTAATATATTTAAATTTCATAATTGTAACAAACTGCCCAAAGTGTCTTTGTCAGTCTGTTTCTAAGAGTTCTGAACCTTTCGAAGGATGTCATATTACATCTTATTTCCTGTTCTGAAAACCTGTAGGTTTCTCAAGAAATGAAAACAAAACAAAACAAAGCAAAACATAACAAAACAAAACAAAACAAAACAAAACAAAACAAAACTTAGAGAACACTGACATGGATGGATAGAAAAATGGGATCATTCCTTTCTGTTGCACTCCCATGACCCTTCTAGAGGCTTCCCTGGGTGAGTTTAAGGGCCCTTCTTTTTTCCGTGTCCTGAAGAAGTATGTACACAATGACACCTTTCGTTTTAAAATGATCTGTTTTCCAGAGTATAGGAAGCTGGAACATGACTTTTCATTTAAATAAGAGCTGAAATCCTTTGGGAAAGTAGAAGAATTCAAGAAACACAGAGAAGTGGCTGTTTCCAAGCCAACAGGAGGAAGGGAGAGTCTTTTTTGTTTTCAAATTAGTTGTGAGGGAAAATGTTTTTCTTTCCATCAAACTTTCACTTTATCTTCTTTAAAATAGATTAATCATAGCTGTGTAGGTTTGGTTTTTTTGCTGCTTGTTAAAATGTGGAAAATATGAACAGTGTGGCCTCAGCCTTTCATGAGTAAATTGTCATTTTGTGCCTTTTATTAGCCCATATTTCAATCCCCACATGGAGAAAGCGCTCTCCTCACTCGTGAGCTGGTGCCTGGCAAGAACATGCAAATGGGTTCTGCAGACCATGTCTTTACGAACTGACAATAAATTCTGGAGGACAAAACAGCGTCCAATCATAATTCAGTAGAACGGAACTGTTCTGTCAACCAATCTGATGGGCAGAGTTCACATTTCAGAAGCCCATCATCCACACGCACCTGCTCATCTTTTTCTGCTTAATGAAGGCCACATTTTTAAATCATTTTTAATTCTTAAAAATATTACCATTATAAAATCACACTACCTGCTCTAGTCCTCCAAATCACTCCTTAGAGCACAAAAGATAGATATATCTGGCAGAATAGAACGTGAACACTGACCTGTGAGTCATTTAACTTCCCTGCATCTCAGTTTTATTGTATTTGGAATGGAGGAATAACCCAGGATGACCGTAAAGCGGTGGTTCTCAAACCAGCAGCATCACCTGGGAACTCGGTGGAAAGACAGATTCAAGCCTCCCTTCACACCCAGAAAGTGAGCTTCAGACACAGCGACCTGCACACTAACAAGCTCTTCACATACTTCTCAGACACGCTCAGGTTTGAGAATCATTTCTATAAAGATTAACCCTAATATACACAAAGGGCTTGCCTGCCATGTTCTTAAAGCACACAAGCACACACAAATGTAGTTCATGTACACCAGGTATTCCCTTTTGGTTATTATCCCTACATTCTGTTATCAGAAGAGGCTGAAACACAGAACCAGGATTTGGAAAGCTGGAGATAGCACTGAGGTCTTCTCACTCAGCGCAGTGGTGGGGGTGCTTCTCCACTCTCCTCATGTGCCATAGTAGACAGTGGTACAGACTCTGACTGTAAATGCAGAAAGTTGCCCAGTTTTGGCAGGACTGATAATTTCAGGATTTCAGGTGGAGCTGCACATTCTGGACATAGATTAGTATTAACCCAACTCCTTCCTTTGTGTGATACTAGTGCTTGTATTTTGTCAACAAGTATTTATTGATCTCAAACTATGTTCAAAGCTAAATGCCTGGCCAGTAAATGAATAAGCAACAGGCTTTCTCAAATACTGCATGATCTTACTCCCATGGGGAACAAAGGCTGATCTAATAGAAGTGGAATAGAAGGGTGGCTACCTGAGACTGAGATGAGTAGAGGGGGAAGGGATTTGGGAGATGTTGGTTAAAGATACAAATTACAGTTAGACAGAAAGAATAAGTTCAAGACAGCTGTCATAAAGCATGGTGACTGTAGTTAATGGGGATATCATGTGTCCTTGAAAAATGCACTTTGTGTATGAAGTATTCTCATTACAAAAGTGACAATCACGTGAGGCATTGCATTTGTTAGTTAAATAGGTATAACCATCCTCTAATGTGTGTATGTTTCAAAACATTATATATAGGATAAGTACACAGTAGTTTTAGAGATAGTCCATTTCACTTTTCAAACTGCTTTTCAGAGAGCTGGGGTGCTAGGTGTCTTCCCAGGGTACACACTGGAATCTCTTGGGGGGCTTTTCAATAATACTAACCCAAAAATCTGATTTTCTTGGTCTGAGATTTAGTTGATAATGCCTCCTATGTAGGAAGCTACTAATATAACTAATCTTCTTATACTAAATACAGTATGGTATAAGTATTATATAAATTATTGAGATATGCTTACACTAAAAATTATTCCTTGTTATTCTGAAATTCTAATTTGACTGGGAATCCTGTATTGTTATTTAGTAAGTCTGATAATCCTGTGGAGAGATTCTAAAATTTAGACAAGGCTGAGAAACTCAAGAGCTTCAGGTGTTGCCAGGGTGACAGCGGGGGAGACAGCAATGCGACATCTGGGTCTACCACATGTTCAGTTTTCTCTGTTTCACTTCTTCAGTCTCTTCATATGTTTTGGTGGAAAAAAATACTTTAAAAAAGTGGTGAAAATGTTCTGAAGGTCTTGGTCTAATCCATTTTTTTTTTCCAGATGAGAAAATGTAAGATACAAAGAAGGTATCTCTTAACCACTCTATCCTGACTAATTAACTGCAGAACAAAACACCAGGTCTTGTTCTTTTTCTTCTACCACACGCTACTGCTCCCCTTTGCTATGTGTGTGTGTGTGTGTGTGTGTGTGTGTGTGTGTGTGTGTGTGTGTGTGTGACGGTCTGGGATTAGAAATGCTATGACTCTGTATCTAAAAGTGCTTGGCAAATATTTAGCAAGTCTTAATGATATGCCAGGCACATATGCAGAGACGGTAAGAGCAGGGCACAAGGATTAAGATGTGGTTTTGGCTTTCAGGAAGGTAGTACAGATGAAAACACAAGTAGTACTGCTGTCCTCAGGGGAAATATCAGTTTTACGGCTTGTCCCCTGCATAATCTGACTATTCACCGCTTTTCTTTGATCCTAAAGATAAAAATGGTGAGGTTAGAGGACAGTTCTGGATTCCCAGAAGCTACCAGAGAGAACCTGGCATGTAACCTAAATTCTCATTTTGAGAGTTAAAGGAATGAGGACTATATGATGACAAATGACATAGGGATGACTATTCTTTGTGCAGTGGTGTGATTCACAATGGCTACATCTGTCAGACTTTTTGACAAATGGCCTCGAATGTTCTCCAATTAAATGAACTGCATAGAATTTAAAAGTAGCGGGGAATAAAAGAATGTGTCTTTCCATTTGTGGAAATAAATTTACTTCTATCCATATGAGGATGGGTGATTATTAACAGTGTTTGTGTGCCAAAGGAAAAGAAATATATATAAATAGGTGTTGAATGCAGTGGAGGTAATACTCTCTCCGGTGACCTCCTGCCTGCTGTCAATTTGGCAGGGCTTCTGATGGGCAATGTGGGAGGACAGTGGCTTCCTGTACAGCTCTTGGATGCCAGTGACCCAAATATGATAGAAAGGAATTTTAGGTGATGATCATTTGGACTTAGGAAGGCAAGAAGTCGTAAACAGGACTAAGCTCCTGGGGTATAAGGGTTTCCCTCTAAGAGTCTAAACTCCAAACAGCCCCTCAGACTCACACAGTGTACAGGGCATTGCAGTCTGTTCATGCCACTTACAGAACACTTACTGGCTTCTAGGTCTTTATATCTTCACATTTCCCTTTCTACCACCACCATTACTACCAACTCCAGTACCTTCCTCTGTGCCCTTAAATTTCATGATGAGGTTACCTTCTGGCTGTGATATTCAAGCTCTTTTTCCTTCCTTCCTTCCTTCCTTCCTTCCTTCCTTCCTTCCTTCTTTCCTTCTTTCCTTCTTTCCTTCTTTCCTTCTTTCCTTCTTTCCTTCTGTCCTTCTTTCCTTCTTTCCTTCTTTCCTTCCTTCCTTCCTTCCTTCCTTCCTTCCTTCCTTCCTTCCTTCCTTCCCTTCTTTCCTGTATCTAAGTACCAGAGGATAGGAACCTCTGGTTTACAGAATGATTTTTAGGGTTTATAGCCTGAACCTGTTCACATTTAGGGAGTAGAGGTATTTATTACTATGATACTGTCTATAATACACTGAAAAACTTTTAAAACAGTTAACATAGTGAAATGCATAGTCCACTTGAGGTATATACACACTTTAGGGAAAGAAAAGTAATATGATGTTTTTTCAACAGATGGTGTTATTCTCATATGGGGGACCCTAGACGATGTTGTATATCACAGAAATCCTACTACACTTCTGGCTGTTAGAGAAGAAACTGAAAATACATATGCAGCAATCTCAGTGACCAAGGTTACCCAAGGAGCAGTGCAGTTTGCCATACTAATATATGTCTGAAAGCTAATGGTCACTACTTTGAGCACCTCTTGTAATTGTAGAGGCCAAAGGTAACTTGTATTAATCTCATGATATCCCAAAAATTCAGTATTAAAATATTTATACAAGTGTTTCTTTTCATGAAGTGCATATATATTTTTTGTGGTCTCTCTCTCTGTCTGTCTCTGTTTCTCTCTGTCTCTGTCTCGCTCTCTGTATGTATGTGTGAGTATACATATATATTTCAATATGGTCACTTTCAAATAAATATAAAGTTATTCTAACAAGTCATCTTGAAAATTCCTCTTCTGAAGTTATGTTTAGAATCTATTTAATAGCTTTACTACTTCACATTCACAGTTCATTTTTGACCAAAAATTGTATTATTGCATAGATGCACCAGATTTGCTACTATATGACATTGAGTGGGTTCCAAATGCCATATTCACTCTAGTAAAGAATTGCCCCTTAAGGGCATATGGACATCATACTGACTACAGGTTGGATTGTCCTTCTCAGTCAACTGAACAGCTGGACACAGTGCACTGAATGAACAGGCAATTCACTCATTCATTCATCAATTACTTATTGAGGATTGATTTTGTGGAAGCATTGTGATAGAGTATAGGGATAACAGGATAAATAAAACACAAGGAAATAATCTATGTAACTATGATTGTCTATTTACATTTATATGTATATATTTAAAAATTCATTATCTTTTGAGCAAATTCATCATGATGGACACAAATGGACAATCCCTGGCATTTATTTGTACTGTTTGTTGAAATTCTGATATGCTAATTAAAAATCAGTGATTATTATTTGTGGTTACATCTGTAACAGTTAACTGTCACTGTCACCCAATATCTAACACCCTATTTTTTCCTTTTAATATCTGAATCTTCTGAAGTTTAATTGGGCAACTGTCTTCTCAATTACAGACCACATATCCCAGCTGCCCTTGCACTTAGATGTAGATGTGACTAAGTTCTGGCCAACAGAACTGAAAGGGAAAAATTATACAAGAAGAACTATTCTTTTAAAACTTTGTTCTTTTGAAACTGCCTAGCTCTGTAACTGCTTCATGGCTTTGCAGTTACTTTCTTGACCCCTGTAACCATGAAAGCAAAACTGAACATGCATGATGCCTGATTGTACCAAACTGTACCAGACTTCATAAACTGATGATCATTAATCTACCCTTGTAACCAATGATCTCACCCTGCTAGCTAATCAGAAGAACTGTCAGGCTGTTCTGTTTGCCTTTGTACCTCCTGCTTGTGCATCATATAAAAGCCCTCGACCAGCAGAGATCAGGGCCTGATATTCTGGGAATGATCCTGATCAGTGCCCATGGATGTGAATAAATTTGCCTCCAAATCCTGGGTGTCATTTCAGTGTTTCCACTTGCCACTGCAGGACCAGAGTGAATAAAGAGCTTGGTTTGCCATTTCCTTTTTCATCCTTCCTAGGAGCAGGAATATGGATGAGGAATTATGACCAACTTTAGGTGTGTGGGTAAGGATAGTACTCTAGCAGATGGTGAAGCATCAAGTAAAAGAAACACAAAGTACAGTACCTGGATGACTTTATAGAATAATACATCAAGGAATCATCTTCCTACCACTAGACTACAATAGAGAGGCCTGGAGAGTGCATCTTGATTGAGCATTGTGTTTTCAGGTCTCATCTAACGCTAGTCTATACTCACTGCATGTCACCTGTCTTTTCAAATTTGAACACTCAAAAGGAAGGAGATAAAATTTATATTTACCTCTACTCTGTACTAGATCACTCTGATATAGCTCATGCCTGAGTTTTCAAGAATTTTTCCACCATGACTACTAAGACTAGACTTTCTTCTTTGGCCTTTATGTCTCCTTAGGAGCTCTGGATGCTCCTTGCAAGAAATCCTGCACTGGCATCCAAACCTCAGTGTCACCAGACAGCTGGGAGGCTGAGCCACAAGACACTTAACCTTCCAGTTATAACCCAAACCTAACTCTCCCTGGGTAAATGACTTTCCTGAAGCCCTCTTAGTGATGGTTATTTTCTCTCATTCATCCTTTGTATTACTGATCCTAGATGGAGCAGGTACCCTGTTTTCCCTCCTTGTTGCTCTGGGATGGAATTTCATTTCACTTGCCTGACATTTGTGTCCCCTCCATCACCTATAGATCCCTTGGTCACTCCTCAAAGATTTTAGCTTGTGGTTTATTATTGCATTTGCAATATAAGTCTGGTCACAAATCTTGTTGATTTCACTGTCTCTGTAGATGAACATGGAGGCTGTAGTCTCCCTTCTGCAGACTGTGTCCTCTACCCACTCCCACCAGCAACAACAGCAACTCCTCTAGAACCTCAGTTTCAAACATTCTAATGAACACTCCCAGTTTACCAGATTTCTCTAATACTTCAACTCAGCAATCTTTGATTGGACTCTGCCACCCACTGAGTCTACTAATGTTTTATGGTTCTTCATACCTATCATATCCATTCCTATTCAGTTTAGACTCCATGGTTCACTATGAGAACCATTCCTTTTGAGCACTCTCAACTTCACTGCCCCTTTCTTTGTTGTACCATCTAACAAAACCTAACCTCACTAACTCCAACATTCTACTGCTTTTTATTCTACTGTTGAATATAAAAGTAGGTACATACAAACCACACTCATTAGTCTCATTTAATTCATACCTAGTGACTTCAAGTTGGCTAAGATTCTGATAAATTTGTGTAGTCCATTCCCCCGTCTCTACCTAGACGATTTCATACTTTTTTCTCTCTTCAAAACTGCAACACCTCCTTATCCATATTAACTTTCAGCTGATGGCTGTGCTTTGTATTTCCCTCAGGAACTAGAAGAATTCAGAAGAAAAGTTTGACAAGGTCTTGTCTATACTCTTTGCATAAATGTTCTAGTTACTGGGATCATAGTTCTATCTGTGAGGGTTAACCTTGATTGTTGATTTGAGAAATCAACAACTGTTGATTTTGAGAAATGTCTCAAAAATTAGTAAAGCATAGTTTTGTATGTGTCTGTAATAGTGTGTCCAGAGACATTTGGCATGAGGAAGAGAAAACCCAAAGGGGGCACCTACTCTGAATGTGACTGACACCATCCAATAGGCCAGCGGGGAGGTTTTTGATGAAACAAAAGTGGAAGAAGGATGTCTGCCAGTACATGCTTTCTCTTTCATTGCATCCTCACTGTCACTGAGATGAGCATTTTTCCTCTGCCTGCCCTTCCACCAAGACTTCTTCAGACTATAGGTCTGAAGCATTAGAGCCAGCCACCCATGGACCTCAACCTCTGCAACTGTAAGGCAAGGTAATATATTCTTTCATTAAATTGCTCACTTAGGTATTTTGCCACAGTGACAGAAATCCAGCACATTATCCGCGGACAGCCCTTCCACTTGTACAAATCTCATATCACCTGTTTTTTCTCCTTCTTACAGGATTATTGTCATCAGTGTTAATGTGTGCAATTTTTCCCATTGTTAAACCCTCTCCAGTAACGCCATTTACCTGCATACTTTTATTGCAAAAATCTTTGAAAGATATATAAATATATATCTGTATAGTATATCTATATTTATATCTATACTATCTTCAACTCCTTTCCTGTTACACATCACACCTATTATTCTACTGATAAGCCTCCTGCCAACGTCTCCAATGACCTCTATATTACTCTAAAGGTTAATTCACAGTTTTTCTATGACATGACCTGTCAGTATCATTTGATATATGTAATCATTATCTTCACTTTGAAAATTCTTTCATAATCATAATCTACATTTAAAAGTCTACTCAGGTTCAGAACGTAAGTTTTTATGAAAAATCTCAGAGGGATTAAATTCTAACATGGGAAATGTTCACTTCTACATGGGAAATACTGGGAGAAAGTGAAATAAATAATGAAGAAAGCAAAAGGAGGACCCACGAGCTTGTTGGTAAAAGAGATGATACCCACATTTTAGTATAGAGGTTCTAATAGCTGAAAAGACAGACTTCAAGTACAACACTTCCTCTTTGTTACTAAGGACATCAAGGCTAACAGAAGTGACCTCTCCTGTCATGGAGTGGTGGCATGAGTCTAGAATCTAGGTTTTATGCCTAGAAGAGCTTATCCCAGTATCTACTAAATACTGCTTTTCTTCTCATGCATATATAGGGGTGTATTAATAAATACTTCCTAAATACATATGAGAGAATATATGTGACTATGTACATAACATATCAATACAATACATATGCACACATATATTAAAAAATGATTGTTCTCCCCAAACGATGGAAGTGTTGAGGAGAGTGCATGTATTCCCTCTGTGTGCTCCGTCCTCTGACAGACTTGTGTCCCAGACGGCTCACCTGGGATCAAGCCTATCTTCCTCTAAGACAGGGCCAATGCTGAATCAAAGTACTGTAGGAATCCCTTGAGATAGGTGAACACTGAATGTAAAACTCACTTCCCTTGACCCCCTTCTTTTTTCTGCTGATGAAAGGAGTCTGGATGTGGGGAATGGGGAGATTTAGGTTTGGTCCTGGCTAACTTACCTGGGTAGCATTGGGTGCTTTTCTTGTCTAAACAATGAATCTGTGTTTTGCAAAGTCTTAATTCCTCTCTTATAATCCTTAGTCCCTGGAGTTAAGATTCTTCGGGCTGATGCTACGCTTACTCTATTTTACTAGCCTTTACTAATTTTCTAGCCTTAGGTTCTCTTCCATGACTTATTAGCCCCTCATTACTGAGCTTCTTGCCTACCTAGATGTGTGCTGTCTTTCTTTCTGTCTTGTCCCTCTTAGCTGGCTTGCTAGATGGATAGCTGGGCTATCTGATCTGTAATTTGTGCGATATCTAATTAGACATTTGGTTCCTGCTATAGTAACACAGCTGCTTCCGTGGTCTGATGTGACATAAAAGAATAAATAAGCAACTGGGGATGCAAGTGTTATAAATGAGAAGATGGACATAATACTAAACAAAAAATACTAAAGAAAAAGGAAAAGCAAGAAGAAGACAGATGAAAAGAATGGCATTATGATATCTCAGCATAATACTCTGGCTTAAAGAGAATATAATTTTTGTAACATATGGCTTGCATGATGGTTAATTTTAGGTGTTAACTTGATAGATTAAAGGATATGCAGACAGATATATCTGTGAGAATATCAGGAAGGGATTGGTATTTGAATTGGTGGACTGAGTAAGGAAGATCTGCTGCCAATGTGGGTGAGCACCATTTAATCATCTGAGAGTTTACACAGAACAAAAAGGCAAAGGAAAGGTTTCTTGGAGCTGGGACATCCTTCTTTTCCTGCCATTGGACATCAGAATTCCAGGTCCTCTGGCCTTGGACCCTGCAGTGTACACCAATGGGCTTCTAAGCTCTCAGCCTTTTAACATTAGAGTGAGCTATGCTCATGGTTCCCTGGTCTTCAGCCTGCATATGGCCTGTTTGGGGACATTTTGGCCTCCAAAGTCCTTTGAGCCCATTCCTCTAATGATTCCCCTTTCATCTGTCCATACAACATATACCCATCCCATTTGTTTATGTCTCCCTGAAGAATACTGATTTCTCTTGCAATTAATAGGAGTAGAGTATAAAATGGAAATGAAAAGAGCACTTCTAAGTCTAAAAGGCAGGAAAAGGGCATAAATTGAAGGCGGATAAAAGTCTTTTGCCTAATGCATAAGGGAAGCAATATATGGAAGCTCCTAGAATTCTAGAAATCTTCCATCATGCTATTCATTACTGGTGAAATATCCTTGGAGCCATTTTCATACAGAGATCTTGAAAACTTGGTTTTTAGATTCTTAGAAGCAGATTAATCACAATCTAATATAAATGACAAATTATCATCCTTGGACTAACCATGATCCTTTTCCACTAATGTTGTTTATTTAATATAATGCAACGAAACTATCATCCAATCCAAGAACTAGAACATTTTTACTGAGTTATATCTACCTACCTGCTAGTTTGTAGCCCATTATCGGCCATCCCTATGACAGTAACCACTATGATAAATCTAAGTGTTATAATTTCTTGCTTTTTCTTCTTTTTTAGTTTCATAGTTTCATGACCTTGCCCCCTTCTCCTATGGCTCATTCTAGACTCTGTTTTTCATGTCATGAGTTGAGTAGCTCTTCTCTGCTGCATCTGTCTGCTGTGATGCTTCTGTCTTGAAGCCAAAGGACTATGGACTGAAACCTCTGAAACTGTGAACCAAAATAAATCTCTCTTTCTTTATGGTGCAAGCAAGAAGAAAATTGATGAGTACAGCCACATATAGGTATGCCTACATGATATCCTATTTATTTTGCTTGTTCATGAAATTTATAAAAAAGTTATCAATGCTGAGTACATTATGTAAGACTTGCTTCATTCATTTGTAAGTTACTAAAATAATGCCACAAAGTTCCATGCAGTGGTGGTTCTTCCTTTTCACTATTGCATAATATTGCACTAGGAGAATTTATCATAATTTGTTTTTCCAATATCTTATCAAAGACTATCCTGGAGGTTAGCAGAGATTTTGTTTTTACAGTTTAGTATAGATACTTTACTTCAATCCTCCTGGAACCCATGTGCTACAGCAACACAAAAATGTATGCCCAAGACTGGAGTTAGTGGATAAAGGAACATAAGAATGATTGTCCTTATAAGACAAGGCTAATTTAGTTTCCAAGATGATCCTGACAGTTTAAAATTCCTAAAGAACTACAAAATAGATGCTATCATTTATGTTTTCTCCAGTATAAGATATTATCAAACTTTAAATTTCTATCAAATAGTCATAAGTGGTATCTCAATGCCACCTTCATAAAGTCTTTCCTGATTCCTAATCTACTTTATCACCCTTTTGCATGTTTATTACCTGTATTTGTTTGTAGGCTTTCAAATGCCTCCCTATGTCTTTGGCCCTGTTTCCCTATTAAATTATTATCTTCTTTTGAATGTAGAGGGTATTGATTTATGTTTATATATATATATATATAAGTTCCAGTTATATATAAATTATATATTGATTTGTATATTAAAACACATTTTGCACATAAATATTAACTTGTGATTTTTATATATTTATAACCAATATATTTAGAACTTCATAATTTACAATATATTTACATATAATATTTATATATTTTTATAAATATATTTATGCTTTTAGAATATATAGAACATAATTTATAAATGTGTACTTGATTTATATCTGAATTATAAAATAATTTTAAGTATATATGACTTGTATATACATATACATTATATATAATATATAGTAGAATCTGTTGGCTATATCTAACGCCAATTTCCTTGTTTCAGTTTGTATTTTCACTCATAATATTTTCTAGGGTATCCTCTGATGAACAAACTGAAGTAACTTTCAAGTAGTTTAATGCTTTTTGGATTTGGTTTAAGATACTTTTCTCTTCCCTCAAATAAGAAGAATGATTTTTTTCGTGTTTAGCATTCAATACAGGGCCTTGTGTATACTAAATGGCACTCTCAGCTGAGAATGATTTTTTACAAGTTATATTTCTAATTTATCTTTGCTTTTGTATAGAAAGTCAATTAACTTTTTACATGTTGATATTATATCCAATCACCTATTCCTTTTCTAGTGACTTTTCTATAAATTCTTTTGAGTTTTTTATGGTCATATCATAATATCTAAACTGAAAAAGAGAAATAGGTAGAATAAAAGAGGAAAAAAAAATTAAAAGACCCAAAACATGTTTTAGGTAGAAGAAAAGAATGAGTTTCTACCATAAATAAATGAAAAATGTTTGAGGAAATGTTTAATCTGTATGCAGGTATCAAAACAAACATGATACTGCATTAATATGTACAATTTTTATGTTTCTATGTATTAGCTAAAGGATAACAATCTGGGAGGATGAGACAGGAGGACTGCCAAGTTCAAGCACAGACTGAGCAGCTTAGCAACTTAGTGAGACTCCGTATAAAACAAAATTATAGCTCAGTGCAAAGGCCTTAGGTTCAATTGCCAGTACTGAAAAAAAGCTTATATAAAATATTAGCAACTATTTCCTTCTGGAATGGTTAAAGGAATAGTAAGACTACAGATCCAAAGTTTAAAGAGGAAGGTAAAAATAAGAAATTAATTAAATGAGGGTGGAGGAGAGATAATAGGTCCAGTAAAAATAAAAGGTGGCTACCAGAGAAGATTTACAGAATTAGCAGATGACTAACAAGAATGATTTAAAAAAATAAAGGATAAGTAAATAACATCAATTATAAAGGATGCAACTACAGATATAATAAGACCAATGTACCTCCTAGTGACATTGGATTTACTCCAAGGACAAAAGGCTGATTTAAATTTTAAATATATAAAAATGTTCTACTTCATTAAGATATAAAAGGCAAAAACCATATAAATATCTGTTACAGTTTCTATTTAGATGTCCTCCCAAAGCCTAATGTGTTCATAGGTGCAATTTTTCATAGGTGGCTGCATGTAAGGTATGTAAATATGTACTAAGGGTGTGTGATACCTAAGTTGGTTTTGTCACAGTTCTGGGTGTTGATAATGGAAATCCTACCATGGATGTGAGTGGTGCCAATCAAATGGCTTGTAACCTGGATGGAATATAGAGACAAGCAGGCTTGCTGTTTGCTGCATCCTGCCTGCTCTGCCATGGACTGTTTCTCCTTGGGCATGCCACCCTGACTTAGACCCAGCCAATTATGGACTGAAACCCTTACAAACTGTGAGCTGAAATAAACCTTTCCTGCTTTAACTTGTGGATGTTGGGTTATTGTGTCCCATCAATGAAAAAGTAACTAAGATATTATCCCAACAGATACATATAGTCTGATAAAATTCAACATGAATATGTGTTAGACATACTCTCAGCCAGTGTGATTAATTATCCCTAATATGATGAAGTTAATTTATCAAAAAATAAAAAAACCAAAAAATTACAATAAATATCATTATCCTAAATGGGGAAACATTAGCAGTATTTTCTTTAAAAATCAGCAAAAATGCAAGAATGTCTGTTATCATCACTTCACTTGAAACACTAATTGGAGAGTCTTTCTTTTGGAAGAATATAGCCCCTTTATATAATCTTCAACTAACCTTTGTGTTATGACTCCAAAAACAGGTGTTCTTAGACCTAAGGTACAGTGTTCTGAGAAGGCAGAATATTCTTACCCAAACCTAAAATTATTATCAAGTTTCTTTTTGAAAAATATGCTCAGCAGCACGGCACACTTCAGAAGTCAATTTACAGAAGTGAGGGGGATATAATTTGACATAGCTGTAAATTCAGATTATTATCCAGACTAAATATTATCTTGCTTTGGGATAAAGAACTGAACTGGTATTGCTTCTTTTCTTCAACAAATGCAGAACCTAAAGAGCTGTTTTAGCCCATAATTTTGTTCATTTTATGATCCAACTGGTATTGCACTAAATAACATTTATAATTTGAATGTAATATGTGAGTGAACTCTGCACTCCAAGGCGAAGTAAAGAGACACTTTATGGCACCAAAATGATAACAGATTTTTAAAAGATCTATTTTTTTGAGAAAGGCACCAAAAACTTGTTCACTTATACCTTCCTCTGAATATCCAGCTGAATTTTGAATAAAGCAAATTATTTATTTTAGAATCAGTGCCTTCCACCCACTGGACGAATGTTTATTAGGTGCCTCCTGTGTGGCAGGTACTGCTATAGGCACTGGTGACCTAGCAGTGGCCAAAACAAAGACTTTGTCTTTGTGGTGCTTGAGTGGCTAGAAACACGGTAGTACTCTTCAACAATAAACACTAGGGTAGTCTAAGGGACTCAAGGATAAGGATTCCCTAACAAACACCGTGTATATTCCTCTTCTCTTTGAAAATCTTCCGTTTCTGTTTTTTTAGGTAGAAGAAAAATGTCTGGGTTGATTTCCTTCTAAGATTGGGTCACTGCATCCCATCAAAGCCATATCTCATGAAGACTTTCTTGGCAAATTCATTCATAAAAGTAACAACGTCCAGTACTACAAGGGCACCTTTCAAAGGTAAATGTTGCAGACAGTGGCACATCAAAGGTCCTACAGTCAGTTATCATCATCATTTGAAGGGTGAGAATGTGAACCAGACAGAGCCTTATTGATACAGCATAATGGATATTAATTCACACTTGCGTGGCCCCAAAGCCCCCATGATCATTTTCAGTATATCTGGTTGTCTCATTCTTCTATTCATTCACTATCTCAACAAATACTGACTTATAGATCAAAAAGAAGCAGAAATTTCATGTTCTCCTGAGTTTATGGTGAGTAGAGTCTATCCATAACCCATAAACACCTTATTTTCCCCAGAATATAATTATGTGTTACCAAAATGTCAGGTTTTTGTTTCTTTTTGTTTTGCCATGGGGTATGATATAGAAAAACCACAGTTAAAAAAAATAATAAGTATATTTCTTTCTGATAGAATAGGCTGACATGTAAAATGGTGCATCCCGTAATTACCTGACAGTGAGGACAGATTAGGCTGAGAATGAACAAGGAAGGATGAGTGCTATTAACTCCCTCCCTCCTTTCCTCCTTCCCTCCTTCCCTACCTCCCTCCCTTCCCTCAATAAACACCTGTTGAGTGCTAGTAATTATGAGAATATAACACAACCCCCCCCCAAAAAAAAAGAAATCTCTGCCTGTGTAGAGCTTGTATACCAGGGAGAGGAAAAGTACACAGAAAAACTTCTAAATTCCCCACTAACACAAAAACTCTAGTTTATTAAAAATGAGAAGTAGAAATGAGGCAATTTGTTGTTTTTTGAGCACTGGCTGCAGGACAGATACAAGTTTCAGGGTAGATTCTGTGACCATGGTTGGCAAATCAAGACCAGCTCATCACCTGCACTCCTGGCCTCCTGAACGCATTGGCACACACACACTAAAAATGTTAGTGCCACGTTTATAGTGCAAATTGCTCCCATAAAACCACAAGGCTTTCTGCTCTGCTAACTGGCTGTGGGGAATCCTGGCAGTTACAGAAAGTCACTGCTCTCTTCTGACCCTCTCTTCCTTCCCCTAGGAAAACTTCTCACTTTTATTCCCATTCAAACCTGATGTTTTAAGACTTGCCTTAGGAGCCCCCTCTAGGAAGACACCCTGATAACTTCATTCCTTTCACTCAGAATCAAGTTGGCACTCAATCTCAGTGTCCATAGATCATTCATTCACCATGTTTTTCAATAAATAGCAAGAACTTGCCAAGGATGCTAGAGATTCAGTATCAAGTGTCACACTCCCATGTGCTCAAGAACAGTCAGAAGAGCGAGGCAAGGATACTAGCAACTTGACGGTCAGGGTAAATCCAAAATGCTATGGAATCCTAGAGGACAGCATTAGCCAGGATCTAGGGTTCTGACTTTGAAATGATGTATCCCAAGCCCTCATTTGACATGGGAAAATATGATTCTAGGTTAGCTCATGATGTAAGGACACAGACAGGGAGAAATGTAATGGGACAAAAAGGTTGCGGGGAGAGGAAGGAGTCTCTGTACTGTGTTTTTTGGGAACTCAAAAGCTACTGGTAGTGTTGGTGGTTGTTTAGGGTGTCTTACATCTTCTCTGTACAATTGGCCAGTAAGCTCTTTGCGGGCAGTGCTGAGTTCCATACTTTCTCCTCTCTACTCCCAACAGTACTTAGATTTGTAACGCTTTGTGGTGAGTCCCTACTAAGTACTCAGGTGGTGTCTTCACAATCTTGGCTAAGGGGAGGTTGTGTTTGGTCTGAATGGGCTCGATTCTGCTCCCACTTGTCCCTTTCCTTGTACATCTTTGAGTCTGCAACGAGAGGTCTCCAAAGGTAACGGGAAAGGGATAGAGGGATAGAGGGATATCCCACTCCATGAATCTGCTGGGATGCAATGGCAAACAAAGGGCCTTTCTCTACTTGGGACACAGGCCTAGGGGTCTGTTAAACTCTAGATCTAAAATGTCCCCAAAGTCTCATGGGTTCAGAAGTGGGGGTTTTGGAGGGTGATTGGATCACAGGGCTCTAATCCATCCATTGTTTAATCCACTCATGAGTTCAAGGCTGAATGTGCTGCTAGGAGGTGGGGCTGGGCAGAAGTAGTGAGTCACTGGGGGTGTGACCTTGTTCCTGTTCCCCCACAGCCACCCCCTGCATCCCTCCCTCTCCTTCTCTCTCCCTCTGCTTCCTGACTCCCATGGGTTGAGCAGTTTCCCTTCTCCATGCCCATCCACCAGGTGTTTCTTTCTTGGAGCCAGACAACCATACAGAGACTGAAACCTCAGAAACCATAAGCCCAAAGGAGACTCTCTCCTTTTAAGTCAGGTGTCAGATAATTTGTCCCAGCAACCAGAAAGTGACAATATAGAGCCTTTTGTATTAATTAACAAACTCTGGAACATGGGGGTGAAAGTGTCAGTCTGTACTGTTAAATCGCTGTAGTGAAAAAAACTGGGGCCTTTTCATTATACCCAGTATCAAGTTGTCACCTTCACAGCTGGCCCAAAGACAAACTGTTGTACCTCTTGCTACTTTACCTCTTCAATATGAATGTAATTTAAGACACCTGGACAGACAAATTTAAAGAACAAAACAAGATGCGATGGGTCTACATGTGAGGACAAAATTCTAAATCACATACAATCCTAGAAGAAACATGAGTTTAAAGAAAAAAAAAAAAAACCCTTGAAGTAGGGAAGGTCTTGTCAGAAAAAACATTTGATACATTTAACCACTCTAAAAATCTACACAACAAAAAATATCGTGAGTGATTTCATAAGCAAGTGAAAAGTGGAAAAACATTTCTGCTTTGTACCACAAACAAAAGAAAATCTCCTAAATTTTGAACTGCTCATAGAATTTGGGAGGCCAAAGGCTAACACCCAGGTAGAAAATGCAGCAAAGGTCATGAACAGATGGTTGACAGAGATGTGAAGATGAGTGATCTTTAAATAGATGTGAACACAGATTTTCACCCTCACTCTTAATAACAGAAATTAAATGTAAACCACACTGGAGAATCATTTCTCCTATGTCAGATTGGCAGAAGACAAAGTTTGACACGAAATTGGTTTGTGAGACTGAGGAGACCAGAAGGCAGGTCGGTCCCTACAGGTAATGTGAATGGTCCAGCTCCTCCAAAGGTGGGTTTTCTCTTTGTCTCAACTGTGTACCTGCTGGGAATCTGTACCACACACATCCCTAGAAGATGAGGTAAATCAATTACCAAAGAGTCATACGATGTAGCTGTGACAAAGAACAAGGAAGACTTTCACATGGAAAGATCTCTGGGATATATTAAGGGAAGATAGCAGAGCAAAACAAGAACAAGATGCAGGAGAGTATAGATGGTGTATTTCCTTTTATGTGAGAAATATGCATGAACATTTGTTAGGTGTGTACAGAGAAAGATCAGAAAGACAGATAAGAAGCCAATAAAAGTAGTTGCCTATATGGGCTGAAGGACACAGACACAAGGGAGAGATCTTTGTGTTCCAAATGGTAAAATTAGATTTTGAAAATGGTACCTAAAGAAAAGGGTACCTGTAACCTTCTTGGATATCATAGGTTGCTGTATACCAAAGCCTAAACCCTGCCTTCCTATTCATTACATTTGTTTCCAGAGTTCTGTTTCCAGAACCTCAATCCTGGGGATATCTGGAGGGAATGGAACCTGACACAGGCCCACAGAGGACCAGGAAGACATTTAGCATGTTTTAGTCCAAGATGACATATGCTCACTCCCTGGTGGGTCCTTGGGTCCTTGCACTGTAAAACTTTCCTGGGTACTGCAATGAAATGAAGGTATCAGTATAGCTTCAGGTCTTCCCTACAAATCCTGTACCTTCTGAACAATGCTAAGCAAACTCAGGAAGGTCTCTGGAGGAATACAGGGGAAGGAACACTACACAATGAGAAGGTGCAATATAGCATATGGCATATGTTTTGGTTACTTTTCCCTTGTTGCTGAGACAAAAACACCTGATGCCCAAATTAAGGAAGGAAAGGTTTATTTAGCTCACAGTCTGTGGAGGTTTCAGTCCATACTCAGCTGGCTCCAACAAAGGGTGGCGCATGGCAGAGGGCAACAGTTCATGGTGGCGAAAGATGGCAACGCAACAAGAACAAAAGGGAAGAGCAGCAGCCGGTAAGCCTCTTTCCCCTTCTTACATTGCATGCAGGCTATCCACCCTGGTACATCCAGTGCAGGGCGGGCATAGCACTCACACCCATAATCCCACTGGACCATGAGTCAATCAAAAGAAGCCTGCCTCATGACTGCATGAGGCTTTGCGGGGATATCTAGATATAAACCATGACAGCATAGAAGAGGAAGGGCCAGACAAAACTGAGATAAGAGAGAGGTTAAAAAAGAAAACATCTGGTGTGGAAGAAACACCCAGTACCTGGGAGTAGCAGTGCACGTCTGTCATCCTAGCACTTGGGAGGCTGAGGTAGGAGGAGCCCTGTGAGTGTAAGGGCAGCCTGGGCTGCATAGTGAATTCAGGCCCAATCTGAACTACATGGGGAGAACCTATCTATAAATAAATAAATAATAAAAAAGAGAAGCAAAGAAAAGAAAAAGAAACATTCTGTATGAGGCTTTGGGGTGAGAGTACCTTATACAATAAGACGACTGGAAGACGCTGGGAGTCAACCATTAACCTTTCGTCTATCTGCATGGAGTTAAGAGTCAGCTTGGCTGGGAAGGACATTATCTCCTCTAATTAAAATCCTCAAAGAGCAAATTGATTTATTAATTTATAAAAAATTTCCTAGTCTAATTAAACATGACCCCCAAATATAGCTGCACTGTATCTCAGGTTCCCACATAATTGTATTTGAAAACAAGGATGCTGAGTGATAGTGTAGAGCATTATCACTTGCTGCCGGAGTGAATAAAGAGGAAGGAGAATGCTGCTAGGCTTGTTTTGGGGAACTTTAAATCAGTCCTTTCCCAGAATAAATTTCAACAACAGATATTTCCTTTAATGAAACTGTACAGCCTTGGCTAATTTATGAGGGAAATTCACCTTCCTGGGGCTTTAGCTTCGTATTATTTTGGCTTACACATTATTTTGAATTCCCTGTGCTCTCCCTTCTGTATGCTGACATCCTAAACCTTAAATTCCAGGAAGTTTTCCTTCTCTGTCCATTGAACATAGTCCTGCTCATATTTACCAACTCTCTGCCAGGTGAAACCCTGTCACATTTATTGTAATATCTGAAATATGACACGAAGAGGCCCATGGTGGGCATCATGTGACAGATGAAAGTGACACGCAGGCCAACGTTATTCATGCAGGATCATGGGTCCATCAATGGCACAACCACATCCAGAAACCAGGGGTCCCAACTCCCTCTTGGGGGCCTTTCTATCACTCAAAGCTCAATGGCATAGGGATTCCAAGAGGTTACTGAGGAGATAATAGAGTGATTCATTGAATATGAATAATGCCTGACATGTTTCTTGACAGAACTTCTGATTGCTGGTGAAGGAAATACCATGGTTCTTCCTGAGCTGATCTGCTTTGTTATAGATTAATTGTGTGTGTTTCAGGCTCAAGGATAAAGGGGGCCGCTGGGAAGAGAGACTGAAGTACTCTCCTCCTTGACCCTGAGAATGAGGCACCTTAGACAATGAGAATGTATGTACCCCCTTCCCTCATCACTTAAAGGTTTTCTCAAGGCTTTCTCCTCTTGCACACTGTACTAAGCACCTCTACAAAGATTATTCCTGAATACTGATCCTTTCTATACCTCCTCCATTCTTCAAGAGAGCACCTTCTTACCCCAGGGTTTTATTGTTCAGATTATTGTTAATCTTCCTTGTCTTAACTGTTCAGCAGGAACAGTTCTGGCAAGGGGCTCGTTCCAAATGTCACTATGTACTTTTAAGCCAAATATAAAATTCTTTGGTTCCCAAGGAGACCCAAACACCTGTTGATTACATTTTTTCTTCCATTTTTCATCTAATTGCAATTTACCTGCCTTATCAGAGCAGTGTGAGGATTAACTGTTCTTGGGTAACTTTCAAGTCTGTAAAGGATTTCTGCCTCCTCCAGGCACATGTCCTCTAAGAGAGACAGAACTGAATTACTAATAAGAGATTTAATGTTAGCAGCATCAAATAACCTGTGCTCCGTGTTACTACTTCAGACAGTTGGTGTCCTCTTAATACCTTCTACAAAGGCACTAGGAACACAATCAACAGTCAAGTCTACGCAGCCTAGACAGGAGGATAAACTATTCTTTTAGAGCCCCTTGGAGGGAGCACATCTTACATCTTAGCCACCAAATGAGATAGCTTGGCTGGGGCCTGAGGCACTGCTGAGGATGCAGGGGTACATGACTACTGTCATATTTTGCCACAAAAATTTGACAGCTTCTCTGTTCCAATGAGCATTTCTGATATCCAAAGGTTAATCTTCTTTTGACTTGTTCTTGACACTTCTGACAATTTGTGCCTAATAACTCCTTGCTGGGGGGAGCTGACCCATGCACTGCAGGACGTTTCATGGCATCCCAGGGCTCTGCGTCAGAGAGTGGCCCTTGCGTCTTCTGAGTTGTAACAACCCCAAACAGCCCTAGGCACTGTCAAACATCCCCTAAGCTGGGTGGTTAGGTAATAATCAAACTGGCTAAGTGATCTGGCATGAACACTTTGCATTACCCAGATTAGGGTACACCTCTACACAAAAGTCATCCTTGAACACACGCACCGGGTTATACAAATGTCAGAGTTGCTGGAAGCCACTCTTTGCCAGCCCCCTACCAAGTTATATTTCATTGTGCTTAACTCACGTGAAGCTGAGGGGGACACACACATTCACAAATGAATTGGCATCCTATTTGTTGCTTATTTCTTCAGTTTCAGATCCATCACCTACTTTCCTTTCAGCTCTGGCAGCCAAAGATGGCTAATCTGCACCACACGATGCAGAATCCACTCCTGCGACTTATTCCACATCAAACAAGGAATTGATTTTTTACTTTAAAATTCTACTTTTCAAACTCTTTAAATGTTCTCAGCTGCAATGTGTTTGAGCACAAGGGGTGTCACATTGGGGTGCTATGCTGCTGGGGGCATCCGTCAAAGGGTGACAAACTCGGGTAGGGGGCAGCTCTTCCCTCCATTGTCTCATTAGGTCCCCAGGCTTGGCCTCCGTCTCCTCTGTACCCCACAGTCTAATTTAATTGAGCGACGGCCTCGCCACGGCACACTGCTCTTTCGACAGGAGGGTAAACTCATTCTGTCCATCATGACATTTGCTTTCTTAAGGGCCTCACAATATGCAGTTTAAGTAATTAAATGCAGGTCACATCGCAGCCTCTCCTTTGCAGCCTGTCTGAGGGCACAGTGGGTTCCGTCTGATGGTTAGCTTGCTACCACGTGATTTTTAGAAGCTGGTTGGGTTGTTTGTTATTGTGCATAACACTTCTCCCCACTAGAAGCCCCAACCCTCAGCACAGCTGAAAGCTATGAATAGCTGCAAGGGCTGCGGATTTTCTGAAGATGGATAAATGGTGACAGAGAGAAATCTGAGACCCTGGTTTTAGCAGGGGTTCAGAGCAGCCTGCTCGTCATAGGCAGCACTTTCCATTTATCATCCAGAAACGTTTAATGCCAGGAGACAAAGCCCCTGTGTTTCAGTGCATATGTCTTTTCACTCCGAGGTGGGATGGGCTTGTCAAAAATAAAACAGATTTTTAAAATGAAGTAATACAAGAAAAATTCCAGGAAGGACTAAAGATAACTCTTACCTGTAGTGTCCATTGTAAATAGATTTCTCTGGAGGGCGGCAACTTAAAGTGATTATAATGAGTTTGGATTTAGTTTCACCCAATGCTGATTTTGCACATTACAGAGATTTGTCATCTTTAAGTAATGTGCCAGATGAATGCTTTAAAATAGATACAACTTTGGGTGAATTCTCTATAATATAGCAAAATCTGATTGCTCTATTAATAGCCAGAGTCTTTGGCCTTGAGAAGGCGGTGTGGCAGTGTTTTTAAAATTCATCATCTCTGCATAATTAGTTGCAAGTCTCTACATATTCAAGCTGAGGAATTAACCAGGAACTGGGGCCGTCATCCTTCAGCGTCTCTTTCAATATTGTTCCACAGTCATCATTTCCTTGTGTTTTTCTAATTACTGCAAAACCAATTGTTTTTAACTCAACTGCCCTGGCTCTTTGTAATCTGTTGAATGTAATTACCTTCAAGTAAAGAAAATGTACTTCTTGTTCAGGAAATCGTGGCTTGATTACACGTGCATCATCAGGGGCTGTGTGACCCCAGTTCTAAGACCTTGTGTATTTCATCTGACCACTGTGTTGCAAGAGTATGGGGCTTTAGGAAAGCACCCTCCTAAAAGGAAGCCCCATACTGTAGTTCTATGGGTTCTATTTGGAGAAGTAATTTGATGAAATAAAAAAGTAGTAGGAGCTCTGGTTCCCCTACCCTGACCTGCTAACAGTATGGCCACATGCAATGGAGCACAATGGTTTTGGACTCTGGGTTACCTCTTCTCTCATATGATCTGCTTCACATCTGTTATCTAATTATAAGAATCTAGTGGGCAGGGCTGTCGTTATTAGACTCCAGCATCCACACTGGCTGGACAATGAATAATCCAAACAAATGGGTGTAGAGGTCAAGTCGCTCTCTTGCTCTTTTCCCCTACCTTTCCATTTTCTTCATCTACTAGCCAGTTCTACTTGGAGATTCTCAAAGAACAAATACTACGAGAGCAAATATTCTTGACATTTCTTTCTTTCTTTGAGATCAGGGATGTGATGTACACTAGGAATGATTCTCTAGGATATTTCTCAAATTGGGCCAGAGCATTTGAGAGTCAAGCCAAGATGCATGAGCCTATTTAAGCAAAGCAGCATGAGAGTGTTCTGAGAGGCCTCCACAAAGACACAGCAATGAAGACTGAGCTACGATTCCACATCCTTCAGAAATACGGGTAATTACTTTTTCTAGTACACACCCCAGAGAGAGGGAAAGGTCCTTTTTGGGTTTCTCTTGGTATATAGCTGCTCTTAGCTTTTTTTTTTATCTGGATAAGAATCAAATAGATCATAAATGTCTGCCTACAGAGCTAGGCAAGGCCTAGCTCTGTGTCGTTAGATTTTTATTTAGCACGTATCATGTGCCACACCCTGTGCTAAGTTCAGATCACAAATGAGAAACAGTACTGGTTATACTGAAGGAGTTGAACATGCAGAGAAATAAGCCAAGTGGCAGGTGACAGAAATAAGTACAGGGTCTCTTACAGCAGAATAGCCATGGTGGGGCAGGGTGTGGTATAACTGGGTTAAGAGAATGGTGGATAAGGGAATATCCTGGAAGATTTCCTGGAGAAGGTAAAGTCTGAATTGAAATTTAAAGACTAACTAGAGATAGGTGAGAGGGTAGTCTGAAAGCCATCCCAGGAGATGGGACCACCTGAGTAAAGGCAGAGAAGAGCCTCCTATGATCTTGTGTTGAGGATGTAGCAGGCATTGTGATGATGCATAAAGTTCAAGTTAGAAATTTAAAAAAAAAGAGGCTGAGCCTGCTGTAGAGGTAAACACACCTGCAATCCCAGAGGCTGGGAGGCTGAGGCAGGAGGATCACAATGAGTTCAAGACCAGCCAAAACTACATAGCAAGGCCCTGTCTCAAAAAAACCTAAATGAATGAATGAATGAATGAATGAGGCTCCAGAGGCACGGCCAAGGTGAAGGCCAAGGCCAAGGTCAAGGTCAAGATCAAGGCTGGGCCCACAAAGAAGAGGAGACCACAGTTTCCTTTTTTCTTTTTCCCCTTCAAACTGATACATTTTAAATTTTAACTTGTTCAAGGACAGGAAATACTCTTCTACCAGAAATAAGTTCTGGCTGTGAACCACGTATTTAATTAAGCAGATTTTTATTGAGTATCAGATTTTGCACTAGGTCTGTTGATGACATCTTCATTTTCTGAAAAGGGCACAGGAACCTAAATTCTTTTAAAATCCTTCTATTATGCAAGTTTAACTGTGAACCGAGAACAAGTCAATGTTACGTTAGAGGTACTTGGTTTCCTCATCTGTAAAATCAAGACAAAATGTCTCTTTTATAAGTTCTCATGAAGAATGCATGAGAAAAACTTATCAGGAAAGCTATCCGGCTCTTAACAATAGGCTTGTCAGTAGAAGTAGTCTTACGGGGTCCTTAGATTGGAATTTGAATGATACCATTTTCGGTGGTATGAAGAATATAAATCACTTCAGTGAAGAATAAACAGAACAGATTCCATAGCAATGTAGTTCAGGAAAAAACTTTACCAAGTAGGCCCTGAGATGAGCCCATTGTTATGCAAATACTGGGATGTTGCTCTATGGTATCTTACTGCTAAGGCTAAGGGGAGAACAAGTTTGAGGTGCCTGGATTCTACTTTCAGCTCTTCATAGGGCCCTCACCTTGCTCTTTTTTATTAAAGTTTCCTTACTGAGGTGTGACTGACGAATGAAAAGCTGTACAGATTTAATGCATGGAAAGTGATGAGCTTGGATGTTAAGTCCGTGGTGTGATTGACAACTACAGTGAATATTTAAATTAAAAATGCAACTTTTACAGTAAAAGAAACAGTGCCGTCCACCTTCCCTGGCAAGAGGACTTCCAGAATTGCTTCAGAAAGTGGCAAGATAACAGGATGAATATGTTTGAAATGAAGGTGTGTATTTCGAGGGTACTTAATGGCAATGTGTCATTTACTGCAGTGGTTCTTTTAATTGAAACATTCACTATGTATTTCAATCATACCTCAGATATACCTGGACATGGGATTTTGTAGATGATGGAGAATCTCTGAAGGATCCTAAGCAAAGCCACGGCACACCACGGGATTTTGCATATCAGCAAGGCCATTTCGGCAGCATGGTGGGTCATGTACTTGAGGGAGTTGATACTGGCAGTGGGTTGATAGGGCCCAGGGCAGAGCGAGGCAGTGGAGGCTTGGAAATCAGCCAAGGGCCCAGACTGAGCCAAAGGTAGAGGAGCTGGAGGAGGTGGAGATCTGAGAGGCATCTGAAAGGGAAGCCAGCAGGCCTTCCTGACAGCCAGCATATGGAGACAGAGACAAGGAAGAGGCTAGGGTAATTAAGAACTTCACAGAGGTATTTCTAAAAGTATGGCATGACATTTATTTAAAATGGGGAACCTGGGAGGCAGGATGGATTTCCAGAGAGAATAATGTTTCGGTTTGGATATTTGCCCAAACTGGGCCTTGGTGCTAGAGTTTGGGTCAGGAAGTCTCCCAAAAGCTCATGGGGCAAACCGTGGTCCCCAGTTTGGAGTGACTGGGAGATAGTGGAAGCTATAAGAGGTGGGGGTTTTAGGTACTGGGAACACAACCCCCTTGAAGGAGGTAGCGGGATCCCAGCCCCTTCCTCTTCTCTCATTTAAGTGCCAGTCATGTGGTGAACAGTTTACTCAACCATACACTTCCCACCATGACGTGTTTCCTCACCACAGGTCCCAAAGCTACAGAGCCAACTTTTTGTCCCCTGAAACCTTCTCGCTGTATAAGTTGGTTATCTAAAGTATTTTGTTACAGTAATGGAAACCTAGCCCACAGTGACGGTAAGAAGCCGGGTAGAAGAATCAGAAGCTTGGGGGACATGTCTTGGCTAGAGATTGTCACTCTGCTTTTCATTAGCCTGGTCCAGGGGGTTGAGCCAGGAATGGGGGTCTGTGAGGGGCTCTCCTGCCTCTCCTCCCTCCCTTCCTCCTTTCACACTGAGATTGAAGTTTGCCACTGTAATTCCTCCAGGTCCTCCCCTCAGCCTAGAGTTGGCTTGCTTGCTCCTTCACCTTCCCAGGTCTGTCCCCTGCATGTGCCTCCTCCAAGGCCTTGCCTGCAGGGAAGGCTCCAGCATATTCGTTTTTCCCAGCTTGGCAAATTAGAGTGGTAGCTCTGTGGAAACAAAGCCACAAAATTACTTCCATCTGTGCTCTCACCTGCTGGGCCACCTACCCAGCTCCTAAATCCTGCTCCTGCTGCTGACTCTGTGCTAACAACTTGGCCTCCGTAAACATTTTTCAAAGTCAAACTAAAGAAACCAACCTTGAAAGAAACAACATGGGTTTACTTTAGTGTTTTATCAGCCTGTTGGTCGGGTTCGAGAAAGTAGGTTTCTTTTGCCACATTTGGTGTGAGGCAAAGGAGCAAGCGAGTGTGCAAGCAAAACCAGGGAACATAGGGCCACAGGCCTAGGTTTTAAAGGGAAGCCCAGCCTCACAGAGACCAGCAGAGAGAGCAACTGTAGCGGGCTCCTATTGGAGGAGGGTGGTGAGAGGTGAGAGAACCAGCTCAGAAGGACAGATTGCCATTATCAAATGTTCCCTCCTCACCCAAGGAAATTTCAAGGAATCAGGGAGAAAGGGTATGTTCAAGAAAGGGCAACTGTCTTGGCAAACATACAATGAGGTTTCAATATCTACTGGCAAATTCCATTCTGTGGGTCAGAGACCTCTGTTATAAAACCTTGGTATTTAAAGAGGTAATACAGGGCTGGGAGAGCCAGTCTCACTGTCACAGGCATATGTAATGACAGACAGGCAGAACCATGACTTGGGAGAACAGAATCTCCAGTGGCTACTCTAGGCATATGCTCTTTCAGTTGTTCTTAATAGCTTCTACTTTCCTATTTTATACCACCTTTGGTAAAAACAAGGTTAATGGTGTGTTGTCCACCCTCAGCATTTCTTCCTAAGGTTTCTTAGAGGCCAGGGCCTACTTTCACCCATGCCAGCTGTCTGCACACAAGCATTTCCCTTCCTGGCATCTCCATCGGCAGCCTGTGGGGCGTGCAGATGACAGCTCTCCTCCAACAAGGCCACTGTTAGAGCACAATTCAGGCACCTTGATAGAGGGAAGAATTGTTTTGCTGGCTGTGCTACTTCAAGGGCAGCAGCAACTTCTCCCAAGAAGCTGAAGCCATGGAGCAAAATACACCTACTCTTTGCAAAGCAGGATGTCTTCTGATTTGAGGAAATTGACAAAAGTGAGTATTTGGGGAAGAAAATTCAGGCTGTGGCTCACTTTATTTTTCAACAAGTTTCTTAAAAAAGATTAAGGAGCAAATTTTCCATTCACCTGCACTCATAGCCGTAATCTGCTGCTTCCTTGTGGTCCCGCAGAACGTATTTCATCAAGCCTATGTTCAAACGCAAGCTCTCGGCCCATGTGCACTCTCACTTGGGTCAGAGAACTGGTCTTAATCTGGATCCATTTAAAGGACATTTTCAAAATGCCCTCCGGCCACCACCCCCTTCCTCCCTCTTTGCTCCCTTTGCACACTCACCAACTGGAACCCTATTGCCAGAAGGAGGAAGAGGATTGCCTTTGAAGACTGTATCTCCTTTCAAAACATGCACCATGTAGAATGATGGAACTCCTCCTGCCATAAAGTCATCCCTCCGTATTTGGGGCATTGGTTCTAAGACCCCTGGTGAATGCTCAAGGCCCTCATATAAAACGGTATATTTGCATGTAACCTACACACTCCTCCCATACACTTTGTTGAAACCATATCTAGATGACTTGTAATATTTAACACAATGCAGGTGCCATGTAAATAGTTGTTTAGGGACTGACAAGGGAAAAGAACCTCTAAGTGAGGCTCAAGTACAACTTTGAAAAATTATCTTTGCTCTATGGTTGGTTAGTTGAATCTGTGTATGCAGAACTGGTGTTCACTGGGGGCCAACTGTGCTTTCTTCACTCACCTTCTAAGACATCACCTGCCCCCAGCCACCCTCCTCCCCCATAATGTGCTCCCACTCAGTCTCCATTTGTCAGTCCTTTCTTCCTCCCTACCTCAGAGGTGAGAGAACAAGGTTCTCTCTCTCTCTCACTCTACTCCTGATCTCATTTCCTCTCATAGCTTTAAATGCTGCCCACAGGTCCATCCTGACCTGGTCTGATGTATTCCAGACTCAGTCATGTACTATGAATCACTCCCACCTACAGGCTTCACGGCACCTCAAGCGATCATGTACAAATGGGACTCTGTAGGCACCTCCCAGCCCCCAACATCAGCTGTCTCCATTTCAGTCCATTACAATGGTCCCTATCCTTGGAGTCATCCTTGACCACTTGTTCTTCCATGGCCACCCACCATAAAAGGTGGATCAGTGAGTCTGATTATACTCTAAATTAAGTTGGGAATCAGGTCATTTTTGTTCACTGAGTTCTACAGTGAGCCCCAAGTGAGTATTCATATTTAAATCAAAATTAAAATTTTAATCAAAGAGAGAAAAAAGAGAAACAGTCCATGTAGGAATTCTTAGGAACAGTAGAACAAAACTTAAATTTAAAAATTCATTTCTTCAGTGCACTGGTCATGTCTCTAGTGCATAAGAGCCATTGCAGACACGGAGCATTTCCAGGGCTGTAAGAAACCTATCAGCCAGTGCTACTCACCCCAATTCACCACCCCAGCCAGGCCCAAGCCGCTGAAGATTCCTGCCTGGATGCCTCTAACAGCCTTTCGGTTGACGTTGCTTCTTCAGTCTACATGAGAAGGCATAGTGATCCTTTGAAAAAGTCTCAGATCATGACACTTCTGTGCTGAAAGATTCCATGACACTTCTGTGCTGTTTATATCTCTTAGAGCAGAAGCACCCACAAATGCCCTTTACTCAGAAGCACTCACAAATCTCCTTTACTTGGGTGACCTCATCTCCTCCATCTTCTGGTTTGTTTTCTCTGCCACTGCAACAAGTGTCCCTCAGGTCTGGACACAGGCTGTTCCTGTCCAGAAATAGACTGTGGCTGTAAGCTTTTGTGTGATTCAACCACTGGTCCTACTTCTCTAATGAGTTGTAAGAAGCAGGGAACAGAGTCATGGGTAGAGATTAACTGGCTATTCTGATATGTCAGCTTTGTCTCCTTCCATCTCTGTGCTACAAAAGCCAAGGTAACATGAGAATTAGAAACACAAAGGGTCGCTAGATTATATCTTTCCCTAAAGCAGCATATTAGTCTTGTTTTAAAAAGAAATCATAGTTCTATCCTATAATGTCTAAATTAGTATTTGTGAAAAAGTTGAGTAATAGGAGAAGAATAATCCTTCCTTGCATCATTAAAATACTTAAAATCTAGAATGACGAGAAGGAAAGCAGGCCACAGATCGCATTTGTGTTAGGGGTTTACCTGTCCTCATATCTGTGAGGAGGTGCTATCTGAATCTGAATGTATATATAATATATATTTATATATTTAAGGGCCAAGAGATGATAATTTTTCTGCTGCCAGTTTTGATCAAAAGAAAAAGACTGTGAGGGAGCTTCAAATGCACAGACAGACTTGTTCATAAAGGCACAGCTTACATGTCTGAGCTGCACAGCATGTTAGCAAAGAGCCTGGAAAACTCCATCCAGGGCTCACTGGATGATTTAACTTGCCAAAGTATGTAATTAAGAGCAAAGTTATCTCTATAGTCATTCCTTCATTATTGAGATAACGCAATTGGAAGCTGTTTTAGAGAAGCCAGACCTGGAAATAAAATCCTTACAGACGGCACTTCAATGTCATGAAGATTACACTAGGAAACAAATTGATGCACACAGACAATCTTCTGTACGTACCCGAAAATTAGATCTCAGGAGAGACATGGAGAGCTAAGATGTAAAATAAAGGTGGGTGGGGGCCAGCACAGTGAAAGGCAGACTCAGTGGCTTGCCAGAGAGAGGAGCTCACACATGCCTGGTGCTCCCAGGCATTGCCTGGGGTGGGGCTTCTCGTGGTTTTCACTAACTTCCCCCTTCCAGCTCAAAAATCTTTATTTTCATAGTCCTGTTCACTGTCACTCACACTGGTACCCCCTGACAGAGTACGTACATATTTTTAATATCTGGCCCTCAAATAAGAACTACGAGACCATGAGGACCATTCACACAAATATAATTGGGGCAGAGTATCCGCTGAGGATGTGAGACAGTTCACACCTACGTGCACAGCGGCTGGGTGTGCAATTCCACCTCCACTGCCCAGCCCACCTCCTCCCAGGAACAACTCCGGTTTGCTGGTTTCTCTGCCTCCTCCTGAGGGGCTGGCACGGTCTGTTCAATTATTGGGACAGCAGAAATGGGTCTGTAATAATAAAGCCGTGGAAGTCACCCTACCATTGTCCCAGGCTCAGGCAGGCCCCCCAAATCACCCACTCTGCATTTTGCACACAGTTTTGTAGGTCTCCTTTTTCTGAAGTGCCTATTATGAGCTGCTGTTCCAAGCCTAATGGCTTATTTAGTTAACTGATCCCATCGTTGGTGTTCAAGTATGTGAGACCATTATAAACAAGAACCTTGGGAACAAAAGGCAAAATGTTTGCCTACTTCATAACTTCTACCTACAAAAAGAAAGTAGCCTTTAGGAAAGTGAGCAATTGCTGACTCTTTCTATATTCTGCCAATCTATGGATAGTTTACGAGTCAGGGGACTCAGTCTCCCCTCTTGCTCACTGGCACACATAGCCTAACCCCCCAGGATGTTATTCATGCTGCAATGATGCTCTGTTCAGCAATTGCTGAGCTGGTTAATATTACAGGAACCATTTCCCCCTCCATATGCAAGGAGATTACTGGACCCATGACTACAGTTGCTATGGGTTGTGTCAGGGAAGGGGTGATATTTGGGCTCCTCTTTTATGTTTGTCGATTGCTCTCTTGGAGCCTGTTGTTCTCCTCTTAACCTGGACAGTTTTGGATGGGTTTGAAAAGCTTGTTTGGAAGGGTGTCATTTGGTTGGGAATTAGAAAACATATTTTAGGATATAAGTCCCTTAGCTGGGGTTATAAATTCAATCATTCATTCATTTTCTTCATTCCTTCATTTAATTTCTCATTCACCAACTTACTCAACAGGTGTTTACTGAGTACCTACTCTGTGCTAAGAGAGTGCTAGGTTCTAGGAGTGCAGAGCTCAAACTGGGATACCAGTTGCCCAGGAGGGATTATGTCCTTAGGAGCAGACAAGGGAACCGAGTCTATTGGGTGTGGTTCCCAGTGAATTGCTGTCCAAAGTTAAAAAAAAAAAAGACTCTAGGAACACTTTCTGGGTGTGAAGAGATACCTTCCTTCATCTTTTCATTCAACAAACTCTGAATGAACCAGGCACTGAGGAGGGGCTTGGGCCATAAAGGTTAATTCTTGCTTCTAACTTTCCTTAGCTGGCAGGCAGTGAGGCAAGGTTCAAAGTCCAAGCCACAGTGACTTTCATAAGTCAAGACAGAATCGCCAGGGGGCATAGCACAGGATGACGGGAAGGGGACTTCAGAGAGTGTGTCCTGGCAGATGTGCACATTATGTGAGCACTGCCTGGCCAGGACATGTCAAGAAGACAGGTCCCTTCTGGGCCAGCACTCAGTTACTTTACCTTTACTTTCTTGGAATTGTTCAGACTCCTTTGTCACTGCCACCAGCTGTTGGGTCCAAACTGGATTCCCCTACCTCCCTTCCAACTCTGAGTATCTTCATTTTCCAGCCAGTAGAGCAAGAACAGAGTCCCATGGGACAGTGGTGGCGATGCTACCACTTTGGGCTGTGGGCCAGCAGTACCAATGTCTCCTGGACATGTGTGGGACATTTTTAGATTTCACATACACCATGTCAGACACTGAGTTCCCATGGTGTGACATCATGTTTAGCCCTCCAGGTGATTCAGTTTAGCTCAGGTTTGGAAACCACTGATTTCGGGGAGCCTGTGTGGCTCTGTGTTTAACTTAAGGCAGGGCAGAATACAAGGGCTTGCTCCTTTGCCTCTCAAGGTCACTTCCTGTGCAAGTAACAGAGCTCAGAGGGCCCAGGTCCAGCCTCTGCTCCATACACACTCTCACTGGGATCCCGAACCTGGTGCAGGATGTTCTGGAGTTGGTACTGTCTGTGGTGCATTGAGACTGTGAGCCCAGACATCTCTTCCCCTGCTTGTCCATGTTCTCATTTCCACGCTGAGGCACTAAACACAGACAGAGGCTCAGTACACTGGGCTTACACTCACCATCCACAGACATGGGAAAATCTTGGCCATTCCTTCCCATAGGAGGGCAGAAACTAGTAAAAATTTTTAGATCACTCCTCATGCCACATTTAGGAGGGCCAAAAGCAGCAGAAGTGATACAGGAGAAGAAAGGGCTGAGAAACTCTGCTAATTAATCCCTATGATCCTTCTCCAGCCTTCTCACTACCTGGTACCACCAAAGACCCCCAAACCCTGAAGAACGGCCGTCCCAGGAGAAGCAGGGAAATGGAGAACAGGCTACAAATGGTCAGAGTAACAGGCTGGAAGGGATAAACAGGACAAAATAGCAAGTTATGCTCAAAGGATGAACAATGACCCACTGAGCCATGAGCTCCTCCCTAGCACCAATCACACGGCAGGAAGCTTGTGCACAGCACCTCAGAGTAGAGGAAAAACCTATTGGAAATGCAATGGACACTGAAGACATTCACCTCACTGACCCTTGCAGGTCATGTGACCACTCCACATTCTTTGTCCTAGAAAGGATGGGATTATACCTGCTTTCCCTGCATCATGGGAGGAAGGTGCAAGAACCTGCTCAGATAATAAAAGCAGGAACAACTCTGAACCATGCCCTTTTAGTTTGGGAAAGCACGTATTCCCCAACATTGTATGAGAGAGCATCTGTACTCTAAGAGTCTGGGTGAATATCAAAGGCACTTTGAATTCCTCAGAAAAAGGTATCCTAAGAAATCATAGTGTCCTTAATAACAATTCAGAGAAAAAGTTGGGCCTTAGATCTTTGTACTTAGGGACAGCAAATCTGATTTATAATTGAATCTATCACTAAAAAGTTTAAGAAGTTCACTTTTCACAGTCAGGACCAACAGGTGGTGGCCCCCTCCACTGGCCATGCCCTCACCTGGGTCTCGGGGGCAGGGTCATCACTGCCCCAGTCTGGAAGTGGTTTGCCTGCTGCTGTGTCTTCAGCATATTCAAATGATGAGCACGTCTGAGGCCTCAGCTCTGCTTCATTCTGCTTTTGGAAACTGGTTTTTCCTAAAAGAGAAAATGTATATGAAATCACAAATTAACCATCAACCTTTTGCAACTTTAGAGAGGTTTGGGGAGATATTCAGAAATCATAAAAAAAGGTTTGAACAAATCAAGGTTGGGTTTCCTGCAATTTTGTCCCCAGCAGTCTTTGATACCTAAAATATCTACATAATCATGTGCACAGATTTATAAAAGAAACCCACTTTGCTGATCCCAAGTGTTTTCCACAAGTGGTTGAGACTTTTCTCAACAGAAAAAGTTTCTCAACAACTTTTTGAAACAGGTTAGGAAAGATTCAGGAGGCAGATCATTTGTGAAATATTGAGGTTATTCCTCACATATTATTATTTACCAAACAACAAACAGGTTTTGGAGAACAGCTCAGAGCCCTCACTGTGTGAATAGGTATTGTCATAGTTTCCAGAAGGAGGATTCAAATTTTCAGGCTTTCACAAGCCGAAGAGCAGGGAATGCTTATTTTCTTACAATACCTATTAAAGTACTTTTCAGTAATGTATGTGGGAGGCTTTGCTCAGCGGTCCTTAAAGATCTTCCTTGGAAGCACTTCTCAAGCTTTAGTGGGTTCAACATGCGTACACACACCATTGGTACTTCTGCTAAGCTGCAGGTTCTGATTCAGAAGGTGTAGGGTGGGCTCTGAGCATCAGCATTTCTGACCCGCTCCCTGGTGATGCTCCTGATGCTGGCCCATGGACCACACTTGGAGTAGTAAGGGTGGAGGTAGCAGACAATGATTAGAGAACATTTCTCCATTACCCATAGTAGGACATTAACCTGCAGAACATATTCCTTTATCATGCCAGAGAGCAGATTTGCTATTATTATTCTTCAGCTTCAACAATTATCAACAGGACATGCTGTGACAGCCTCTCCACAGCATTTTGCTCCTAAGGAGAAGCAAACAGACTGTGTTTTATCAGCCCTGAGAGACTGATCCAATGACTTCCATTTTTAAGATGGGATAAGAAAAAAACCCACTCAAATGTGTATGTTAAACAGGAAGTGACTGCTGAAAGCAGGCTTAATTTCATTTTCCTTTTGTTCCAGCTACTCTTCTAATCTCTAGTTTTGCACATGAATAACAAGTGGTCACGGAGAAAAGAGAAGCTTTGGATAAATGTTGCTGCCTACTACAGATAATGTGGTGGCCGGACATTTAAGGATGGGTGACCCAAAAATGTCTTGTCATGTTCACCTGGCTCTCTGCGATATACTACTTTTTTTAAAAAACAAAAACAACTTTTCATGACAATTCAATTAAGACACAAACCTTAGAAATCGAGTGCAGTGAATATTACAGTGAGATCAGAACAATCTATGTCCCATCCCCTTCTTCAGAAGCAATTCAAGGCTTGTGGTTTCTATTCAATTTGTTATAATGACAGTGTTTAATCATGGAGTCTACTCTGCAGCCCGCTGCTGAATTGAGGTCACACATGTGACTATTCAGGCATAGAGCATATAATCTATAACTGAGATTTCACCCGTGAGTCTCTGGGGGCTGTCATTAATTAACAATGCACTTATCTCTAATATAATGTGCATTACAGCCTTTCAAAATGGACCTGGAGCTTGGAATGAGCAGGAGTTAGCGGTCAAACATCCGTGGCAGCTGGTATCATGGAATGGAGGAAGAACTCAACTATGGGAGTATCCTGATGCATTCATTTAAAGATATTTAATTAGAAGTCTTCTTTTCTCATTTCTTAGAAACTTCTAGTATAATCTCCACTTGCAGCTTCTTTCTAATTATCTAATTGTAAATGAAAGTGTTCAATTCAAAGTTGTAGTTTATGTATTTATGCAAGTCGTCAGAGCAACAGAAGCCACACATGTCAAAAATTATTTAGTGTCATTCTAGCCTGCAATAAATATTTTTAATCTTGAGGGAATCGTGAAAAACTTTGACCCTTGGCCTGACTTAGTCTTTAATCATGGAAGCTTGTTTCAATTGACTGTGATGAAGGATGGTGCTTCTCAGTGGAAAGGCTTGGTGTTTCTTCCTGCTGCAGCTAACACACAATCTACTGCTGATCCATCAGACTAAACCTTGTGGTTCAACATATAAACATATGTAAAGAGGACAAGAATATGTCAGAAGACATAGGGCTTCTAGTTAGAGGGCAAACAACATTGTAGTTACATTATATCTTGGGTATAGATTGGTAAAATTTATATGCAAAGTTTTATATGCTAAAATCCCATGAATGTATGTTTATGTTTTTTTCATAGTCAATTTATATAGCCACATAACAGTGCTTACACATTTGCTTCCTTTTATGTGTGTGCACTCCTTAAGGTAGCTCTATGAGTCAATAGTGCTTTCATATGCTGTTTTAGGGGCTGGGGATTTAGCTCAGTGGCACAGCGCCTACCTGGCAAGCACAAGGTCGTGAGTTCAATTCCTGGTAACGGAAAAAAAAATAAAAAATCAACAACAACAATAAAAAGGGTGACACATATGCTGTTTTAGTTTTTGGTGGAACATGGAGGAATGTTCAAAACTCCTCATTTCGATAGGACAGAGGCCACTGACTTACATTTCTCCTAGTAGAAAAATTTTCCATTTTTGTCATTATGGGCTGGAGAAAAAAACTAATTTGAGAAGCCACTGGCATTTTACCTGAGGAGGCTGGCTTGGGGAGGTGACACTGAGGAGGTCGTGTCACTCTGGCCATCATGATGGGCTCGGATGCGGAATGAACAGTGGCCGTCTCTGTAGCAAGCTGGCTGTCTGTGGAGGAAGGCACTTCTTGGTCAAGGGTGTGGGCTCTGATGGAGGAGGCTATGGAAGGAGCCTGCTGGAGGGACAGGAGGGGCTCAGTGTCCTCCGAGCAGTCTGGCTGGCAGGTGTAGCGTCCTGTCACACGATTTCCTGAGTCTGGGAGTGGGAAGGTCCCGATGCCACTGTCCAGTGTTCTCATCTGGCAGTTTGATTCTGAGACAGAAACAGAAGGAATTAGAGAAGTCTTACCAGAAAGGCTGAAAAGATCATTGGTATTAGGGAATGGTCTGAGGAAAGGGGATATCTACAAAGAAGAATTCATCAGAAAAAGAAAAATAATAAAAGTTTGGAAATAGTGTGACTTTCCAGTGAGGTGCATGAAATAGACCTTTAATGGAACATGAGTTAGCACTTTCCAAAATTAAGTAAGAAGGCCAGCCTGTTGTAAGCAGCAATAAATAGTCAGATGCACGTATTCCTTAGATGGTTCAGTAGAGTTATAATAGAAAAGGAGACCAACAATTATTTTTGATTATCCTTATTTCAGCTTGGGAATCATATGACTTCAATTAGGTGAAATTGATTAGCTAAATAAAATGAGTAATGTGCATACATAACAAACTGAAGAGATGTCCTAACAAAGGTAGTTTTATATCTCCTGCATGAATTACCACCCATGCAGCAGTTAACTCCATGGCAGGCCTCTCAATTTGACTGTGAGGAAAAATAATTCACACAGCATAGGGTTATAACATCACTTAGCAGGTGAGCTTTGTTTGACGCCATTGCCACTTGAAATCTTACTGAAAAGATGCAGGAGCCACTTTCTGTCTTTCTCACTTTATTCAATGACAAAACTCATCAGTACCCTTTGGATTGTTCATTACTTCTGGGGATCCTATTATTCTTGCAAAAAACTGGGACAGATTTTACCATGTTTGTGACATATTTGTCTTAGTTACTTTTCTCATCGCATAGACAAAATACCCGATGCCCAAGGTTAAGGGAGGAAAGGTTTATTTAGCTCACAGTTTGTAGAGGTTCAGTCCATAATCAGCTGGCTCCAAGGCAGGTTGGCCTTGCAGGGGAGAAATAGTTCTTGGTGGATAGAAAATAACAAAGCAACAAGGGACCTACAGAGTATTTCTTCCCCTTTTATTTTATCCAGACTGCTTAGGGTGAATAGCATTCATACCCTAACCCTAGTGTCCTTGATCCTAGCATTGCACCGTGAATCAATTCTAGCATTGCACCCTCTAGATCCAGCCCTGCTTATCACCACACTTATGAGGTTCTGGGAGCACATCTAAACACAAGCCATAACAATATTGTTAAATGTGTTTCCTCTTAAAATTTATGAAAAATTATTATATTTTTAATTTCTGAAATGGTGATGTGGCTTTTCCAAGCCAATGAATCACCTTGCAACATCTCATTGTCATCCAGAAAGTTTCTATTCGTACAATAACATCTTGGAATGAAACTTCCTTAGCTGCATTTAAAAAAAAGTCTAGTACTGGGTAAGGTACAACTCAGTACTGTGTTAGGTATGGTGGGAAATATAATTACAGTGTAAGCTTTATATCAAAAGCTCAACAGCTGCCATTTCTTTGGTGCTTTACAGAACACTGGCTTATGATGCGGTCTTTGCCAACAACTGACAGTGTGAATCCTTGTACAAGAGCCTTAACCTCATGGGACCTTAGGTTCCTTATAGGGTTGCTATGTGTATATGTTTAGCACCAAATCCCTAGAATTAAGAATGACACCTAGCACACTGTGTAATAGCTGAAGGAATGAAACAATAAATGTCAATATACACAAAGTGCTACTCTATTTATACACATTAGTATCTAATAGGTAAATAGCTTATCTTTAATTACCTTTCATACACAATCTCATTTGATGCTCAGAAAATATCAGACTATGCTCATTTCCCCTAGCCTCCCTTCCCTCTCAAAAAAAAACCTCTTTGGTATAAGCAAGTAGTGGAATTCTGGGAATTTCCTAATACCCAGATAAAATCAATGGTGGTTTTTCTATGTTCTAGACACTTGGTGCTTGGTCTTGGAAGTACTAGGAAGACAAAGTTCCCATTGAGGAGAGGCTTCAATCTTGACAGTGGAACTGAGTAGGAACATGCTGCCCTGCATGGTGTTACTAAACCTTATCTATGCCACTGGAGCTCAGGGTTTGGTCGCAGACAGTAGCATCCTTGAATCAGAAAATGTAATCTGAAACATGCTTTTCTTCCCAGGATCACAAGCCCTGAGGTTTAGCCTTATTCATGTTAGCTTTACTTTCAATGAGCCTTACAGGTTGTTCATTACTTTCTCTATTCATTTTCTCAGATTACACAGACTTCCTATTATAAAATGGCTTTTTCAACAAATGAACAGCTGCTTATATGGGAAGGCACTGCCAGAAGAGTGAAGTAGTGGTGGAGACCCTTTTTGGACCTCTCTGCCTTTATAAATTTTAACCTGTTCAACTGGTTAGGCTTGGCATGCCCATGCATTGTATTTGGGGTAATTTCTAAAGTCTGAATATTCATAATCAGAAAACTGACCTAGTCTTGGGGGTGGAAATTAAAGTCTAACAGGATGTGAGATATGTTGGACCCCATGTATCTCACATTGCCTGCCAGAATAATTTATTCCCAATATTTTCAGGACCACCTTCCCCTAAAGCACAGGGTGCTCATCAGAGTGAGGCAGTAGTACCCTTCTCCTTTCATGAGGATGGGCCATCAAAAGTATGGCTATTTTTTTTTGGTTTTTCTCCGGTACCGGGAACCGAACTCACGATCTTGCGCTTGCCAGGCAGGCGCTTTGCCGCTGAGCTAAATCCCCAGCCCCAGTATGGCTATTTATTATACCTCTCAGGAGGTCACTGCTTTCTTTGTATTGTTTCTTCATTTTTAAAACCCAATAAAGTAAAAACTATTACTGTCATTCATAAAAGAAGACTTAGAGCTCTTAAAGACATTTGCTTAAGGCCATATGTTATAGAGAACCTGGATTTGATTTTTTTCTTTTTGTATGTGTGTGTGATACTGGGATTGAACACAGGACTTTGCACTGAGTTACATTCTTAGACTTGAATCTAGGCTTGCTTTATTACAAGGACTGCTCTTACCCACCAAGCTATCCTGATTCCCCCAGAAGCACAGGGAGGCAGTCTTAGTTCATAGGCAGCATGTTAGCAGCCACCCGCTTCTAGGTGCGGCACCTAGCATTCCTGACATTACTGCTGGGCTGGAACTCGGGCTTGGCTCTGCATTCTGAGGTTGGAGCCACTGCTAGTGCACCCCGCATCTGCTCTGTCTGCTGTGGAGGATGCTGACACATCTTCATCTCTATAGTTCCTGAAAACCACAACTGCCTCATACGTCTGTTCTCTTCCCTCTTGGACTGGAACTTTATACTATGCCACAGTTTTCTCTACAATTTATTGTGTTTCCCTTTTTGGTGTGGACACTACTTCCAAGGACAAAATTTTCTGGTTGTGTCTTTCTCTTCTACAGATTTCATGGCTTGGAGACCACTTCATCTACCCTTCGAGTGAAGATTCAGAAGGCAAAAGGAGAATCTCAGTTTCCTTTTTTAGTGATCTGAGGAGAGGTTCCACTCCTGAAGCCTGATGTGTTTGTTTGCCCTCTGAAGTGAGGCTCTGAGGTGAGGGATGGAAGGGACCTCTGCAGAGGGTTAAAAGATCCACGCCCCTTTCAGGGATAGAAAGCACAGCACCTGTGTGGCTGTAAGTAGCAAAGGGTTTTCAAGCAGCTTTGTGGTTTGAAGCTAAAAGGTTGTGGGTTTTGGCAGTTGTCTTTGTGTAGGCAGCACTGTCCCTCCTAGTACACGTTGCCATGCCAACCCCAATTCTCCTATTAGTTCATAAGACCATGCCCCTAGAACAAGCCCATTATCCCCAATCAATCAAGTATTGACCCTCAGGGTAGTGGAGACAGGGCCCATATTCCATAAAATAAGACCACATCCCCAGATTAGGTAGTGTCCCAGCTCTGGCCCCCACTTCTTCAAGTGGCTTTTTATTGCTTCCTTCTGCAAATAAAAAGTACTTTCACTTTGCACTGGCCTTCTCAGGATGCTCTTCCTCTTTCTATGAGTGAGATAGAGATAGAGATAGAGATAGAGATAGAGATAGAGATAGAGATGAGAGAGAGAGAGAGAGAGAGAGAGAGAGAGAGAGAGAGAGAGAGAGAGAGAGAAGCCTGGCAAGAGTGTGTCTGTGTACCCCTAGATCCCGGATCCACCAGACATGACAGGGGCAACTGCTGGAAATACAGTAGAACAGAGATTTAGGGTAGAAAAAGTAGCAAAGAAAACCTAAGTCTGGTGCCTATCAGAGCACACTAGGATTTTCTGACACCTGTCTCCTTGTATTATTTTCCTTTTCCATTAATACACAATATTGCCATACCAGAATGTATGCAATAGGACTTTTTGAATTCCTGAGTTCTCCAATAGTCTGAGAATCGTGTGCACTGACATTAAGCTCTGAAACCACCTATTAAGGCCATTTTTTATTTCTAAGGATTTCAGGTGCCGAATGTAGAGACTGTGAGGACTCATTTATAAGTACCTATGAAATGAGATGTGGACATTCGGGGTCTCAGATATATGCCAAGTTTCACCTTCCAGCAAATTTCTTCAGAATGCATACACCTTGGGAAATAGTTTATATCGAAAATGCTGACCTGGCCTTTATGTAGTTTCTTTAAAGCACTATTAGTTTCTTGCAGTACATAAAAATATTGTACCCTGAAAAAGTGTTGGATACTATACTCCTGAGACCAATTTTTTCTTCTCAGAGAATTATAAGAACTCACAAAATAATTAAATGGCTGTAGTAAGAACAAAGTTCAAAGGGCCATCCTGCCTTGAATCTTGAATGAGATGACTTGGTCTTGCTGGACAAGTGTTGAATTCCCATTTGTGACTGTAAGCTCAGGGCTAAAGGAGCCCCTTGATAATGAGTTCAAGGGTTGGGTCACTTGATGTACCAGCAGCTTCTTCCTCCAAGGTCATCAATTGCATCTCTGACCTTGGCCAGCCCTCTCACCTATTCCCATTGTTTTATTTGCCTTCTGAGAGTTTCTAAAGGTAGGTTCTCATGCTTATCACTATCAATGCTCTCCAGACAGTTCATTAAATGACTTGAGGCATTGCATCTCAGTCCTTTTAAAGTCATGGCACACACAGATAATATACGGCTTGCTGATAAAAATGCCAGCTCCTGGGACCACTAGCCATTTGAGGACTCCTCATCTCAGCAAACCCAGGACTCAGTAAGCACATCAGCAGCAGAATACGCAGTCTTTTACTTACATAATGGACTTGGAGGTTCTTTTACCAATACCCTGAATGTATGACTTTGCAAATATATGGCATGCAAGGAGATACATACCTTTTAGTCTCAGCAGCAGATATAGGACTTTCTGTAAGGCCTTTCTTTGTTGGTAAGGATGTTAGAACAGCAAAGGGTGGGAATATTCTGTAGCATCTGGCTTCAGAAATGAGGAAAGTGACTATATCCAAGAGGTGATGAGCAGCCAAAGGGCAAGCAGTCAAGCAAGGTTCTGTTAGGGTCAGCATCAAAGAGGAAACTGGAGAAATGTTCCACTGGGGATTTTTAACGTATTAATTTAGGGCATGCAATATGAAATCCCCACTCATTTTGCTAAGTGTTAGCCTGCTGCTCTCAGATCACTCTGTCTTCATCCTAAGAATGTTCTGGGGACTCAAAATGAAGCCTTTGATTAACTCAGCACAATGTTTGCAACAAGCACACTATTAATTACTTAAAAATGGGAGTCCTTGCAGTAACTTTATTAGATCCTAAGTGTCCTAGAGGCAGAGTGGAGTTTGTTCATTTCCTCCATACTCCCATGTGTAACAGTTCCCGACCCTACTGCTCTTATAGACAGTGTGAGCATTGTGTGCACTAGGCTGATGGAGCATCTGATTCATCTTCAACTGGCCCAGCACTCAGCATAGTGCCTCCACATAGTCAGCCCTCACTGGTGCGCAACCCACCGAAGGGGGATGACAATCAACTGATCTTTACAATATTTCCCTTATACTCTTTGAATGCAATTTTTTTTCTTGAGAAATCTCATTTCTTTTTGTTCTAAATGCAGCAACCAAAGCAAAGAACTGGCTTCATTCTCTGTTAGCTGTTTCTCACATACAGTCAGACTGCATTCATTCAGACAGGCCAAGTGATAGTATGATTCAGAATTACTGAGCATTATAAAGACAGAGTTTTTTGTACTTCTGGGTCCTCGGCAGTAAGATGGGTGACCGTGACAAAGAACAGCTACTGGAATGCCGCTTTAATCCTCCTTCCTCCCTGCACTCACCTCACAGTTTCAAGGCCCTGATGTTCTCATGTCTACTGAAAAGCAGTGTCACTGTTATAGTGGCCCCAGTCCTCAGATATTGCAGATGCCAGGGAGAATGCTGGTATCCTGTTTATCACCAGCACCCACACGAGTGGGAAAACTAAGTTGGGAAAACTAAGCTCACTTCCCGGAAGCTATCTGTAGCAAGGAGTAACAGTACACTAACAGCAACTTCTTTTACGCATTTACACAGAACAATGAATTGCATCCTTTTAAAACAAACTGTTCTCTTACAGTGGTTAGCCAAGCATCCTCCAAACCCATTTCATTCTACATTCTTTCACAAAGCAATACTCTCTTTATAAGTAGCTGCAAAGGGAAAAGTTGATTTCCAACTCTGTTTCCATTAATGTAAATATCCAAGTGAGTGGAATGTGAGTAAGTGCTGATTGGGGTGCTTGTGAACTATCACTCATTCATTCCCCAGGTTTCTCTTCTACAGATTCAAGTGTCTTGACCGCGCAGATACTACTGAGCAAATATTTCATCATTTGAATTTGTAAGCCAGAACTCTTGGTATTATTATTTGTGTCCTTGATAGACCTGAGAAAACCTGAGTTGAGGTCTAAATGACTCAGAGTATTCATCAAAATGAAGTGAGACCAGTTTAGGCCTCAGAGCTGTAAAGACTGAGCTTGAAGACCTGCTTGGTTACCTGCTGGTTGTGCAACAACAAGGTGTTTTGGATATGTATAGTCATAGCTAATCTTTAAATAACACAGGCAGAGTGTTTATTACTAGGTAGGTGCTCATTAAATGCCATAACTGCTTGGGAGGGAGAGGTGAGGGCCCCTACAGAGAGGTGAGACATATACTGTGATGGTAGCCAAGGCAAGCCAAGCTGTCATCTGTGCAAGTAGTGTTACAATGCAACACTAGCACACATTTTACTAAACAATTTCCTGGTTACTTCTTAAGCAATTAACTTTTGGTAACCATTTCCTTGAGGGGTGAGTTCATCAGAAGTGTTAATGAGCAATTAATGAATATGGACCAGTGTACATTGAGTTGGTTCCAACTGACTCAAGTATAAACACAAGGGAGAGCTGAAAGTGGTGACACATGCCTCTAATCCTAGAACTCTGGGAGGGTGAAGCAAGAGGATATCAAGTTTAAACACAGCCTGGGCAACTGATGAACTTAGTGGGACTCTGTCTCAAAAACAAACGAACAAACACTTCCTAGGGGGTGTAGCTTACTATAAAGACCCTGCGTTCAACCCTGCATTCAATTCCTTACCAAAAGCAAACAAAAACCAACAAATAAACAAAAACAAGAGAGTATATTTTCTTGAGAAGTCCATCTGGAGTCGGTACCTTGATAGGCTGCTTTTCTCCTTTAAATAAAACCTAACCAAACAAGGGCTACTGATGTTTTACTGTTTACAGACCTCAGAAATTATCAGAGCTCATTCCCAAGTTAGTACACCATGATTTTCCATTAGGGACACTGGTAAATCTGTCCTAAAAGCTTCCATAGGTTGATTGTTCCCTTTCCGAAATGCTTGAGGCCAGAAGGGTTTCAGATTTTGGAGTTTTTTTTGGATTTTGGAATACAGGTTGTTTACTTCTAAAACTGAAGGTCCAAAATCTGAAATGCTTTAAAATCTGAAATTCTTTGAGTATTAAGTGAGCATTCAGAAATTTGAGAACACTTTGGACTTTGCATTTTTAGATTAGGGATGCTCGAATTGTATTTGCTTCTGTGCAAGAATCTGGCCACTTAAACTACTTCAATAATCACTTTTATTTCCTCTTCCACCTTCATGCATAGCAGGTCCCAATAAAACAGAAATGTTTGAAACTCCGACAGTTTTTCCACTTTGAAAGTTTCTATCATCTCTATAAAAATTTCAGCCGGACTAGTAATGAAGACCCACCACAATTCACCAGCCAGAAAGTATAACTTATGGGTATTTAATAATCACATCATCTTATAAACTGGTGTACTTTCCTATAATGGAAATGGTCATGTAAATAAGTCTTTATGGGAGTTATCTCTAGGTTCCTAAACATGTGTAAGTTACATGTGGTACTGGCGAAAGAAACTTAAACCACAGATGGGAGAACAGATCTCTTTATTTGCACATCCTTCTTTTCATTTATATGTTTGAAACAAGCTAAAAACAAAAATGCAAGCCTGTTGGCAAAGCCACATCAATTAAATGGTGGTTATTCAGTCTAAGTTTCCCCCATGGTTTTGTCAGAGTAGTCAAAACTAGCCATAGTTATATTTATTCACAGCGATTGGGTAACTTTTGGCTGTGGCATTAAAATGACCTTCTGGAAGGATAAATTCAACTTGATGCCTTTGGAATGTACAATACTCAGCCTCTAAATTTAAACTGGATTTAAGCTTAGTGAGACTGGAAGAATGAATGTAAGGCAGAATGAAAATTTGTTTTCCAGTCCCTTGTGGTCCCTTGGCACACAAAAAAAGACTGAATGTTGAGGGTTCGGTACGTATTGTATATGGAATGATTATGAAAAAAAGATGCAGAGCATTAATAATACAAAAAAATTGAAAAAAGGAAAAAATAGTGGACCATGAAATTTCTATGTAAAGATGAAGGATAAGTTATTTAGAACAATATAAAAGAAGTGCTAGGTCACTATCTGGTAAGCGCATAGTCTTAAGAGGAGCATCACATAAATTCTTTTGTCAGATGTGACTCTAGGGCATAAACAGGAAAAAGTTAGAAATATGTTCCAAATGCTCATGTAGGCAAGAAGTCACAGAAATATTTCTGGGATTTATTTACATATATATACGGTTCATCCCCTCAGGAGAAAATTCCTTCAGATGTACTCCTTCTGGTCAATGATACTAAAATGACTTCTTTTATGTTTGGGGCTGGTTCTTGGTCTAATATTCTGAGATACGCTGTGCTGTGGAACTCTCAAAAACACTTTTTTATTTTATACCTTTTAATAATTATCTCCATACTGTCATCACTCCAGACTGGAAAATGCTGAGGTGCTCACATAACTCTTTCATGTCTTGTTAGGCTACTGTGTCTGTGTTGGAAAACAATGGATAGACTTATGGGAACTATTTATTGTGGTATGCAGGGATAGGCTAATGTGATCATTACACATTTATGGGGCTTAGGCAGCTGACCTGGGAATAGATGTAGGTCCCAGACTCCTAGGTACAGATTTGGGAGTTAACGCTTTCAGCCCAAAGTCCTTGTTTATGAGAGTATAATATAGATCCTGGCAACTACCCACAAAGCAACAACTACCACATAAACAGTTCCCTATCCACAGGTCAAGTGTGGTACTCTTTAGCTTGGTATTTTCCTAATAAAATAAACGAAGCTTACATAAACCTTGTTAGCAAAGCCTTCTATAGTACCATAAAATGTAGAATCACAATGGTTTTAACCCTGATCTTTGATCACCATTTTTCTAATTGAAGAAATGTCAATTTATTTCTGTCCTTTTGCTGTTATCTTTGCCCATTCTCTATCCATCAAAATTACTCTATCTTCAACCCTTTCCCCCAAGGTAATTATAATCTAGCCATTTGATTGCATGTACTTTTAATTCACTTTCAAGCTGGTCCTTATGCAAAGCACTTTAAAAGTCTAAACAAATGATGTTTACTGATACTACTTTGTTCATAGCTCACATTCACAAATTAGTGAGGGATGATTTCCCCTTGGAGAAGGTACTGGACATCTATCCTAAAAGGTTATCCTTCAATTATCTATTGTCTCTCAAAGATTCATTTCATCTCTTGCCATCCTGACAAAATGAAGTGAAAAGTTGAACAATTATCTGGTGAAACTGATAGACATTGATGGCTATTATGGGTAGCTCTGTCTCTCTAAATCTCTTCTTCTATATCAGGTTTGTGAAATTATATGGACAGCTACCTCTACTCTCCATTTCACTTGCCTTGATAACATCTGCTTCGATAAGGCACATAAGGGAAGGAACGAAAGAAAATAAATCTGGGGTAGGATGCTGAAGGAAAAGATTTAACAGAGCCTTAAGAAGCATATAAAATAGGGGAGCATGGGGATATTCAGAGATATCAATTTAGCAATTGATGAAAATGCTATTAAAGATAGTTACAGGAGCATTGGTGCTAGAGGAGTCTATTATTACTCTAACTTTCTTAAGTTAAAAGAATATACTCTACAAATTATTTTAGCTTGCTTGTATTACTGTAATTACAGACACTTAATAAAAGGTTTCAAGAAGATTAAAAATTTATAGTTGAAAAATGTTTTTCTCCATTTGTCCCTGCATTGAATTAGCATTAATTATTTTTTGAATTACATGCAGAAAGGAAGAATGCTCAAGTCTTCATACCCTTAAGCTCTTAAAAAATATTCATTTTAACATGACTTACTTATTTGGGATGGATTTTAATTATTACAAGGTAATACATTTTAGGTGAATAGTCAAGGATCATTTATTTTTCTTCTGTGTGATGGCAGTGGATGAAGGTGAAAAAGTTAAGGTTGAGAAAAGTTTAGGGTTCAGCCTGAGGACAGAAGTTCAGAGTTGAGACAGACTTGTCTTTATATTTTAGCTACCACCTTCCTCTCACCAGTACACTGTTCACTGAGAGACCTACATGCAAATAACAAAGGAATAATGAAATCCAACAGACAAAGAGATATGAATATGGGAAGGCATATATGTAATGTTTGTTTCTGTTCATGAAGGATTAAACTGCTGCAGACGCAGATACAGACACAAACACATACACACACACCACCACCACAACCACCACACATCCAGGCATACACACGACACTGCACTGTCTTCAAGACATTGGATGAGAGCATAGAACTTGATTTTTGAATCAAGTGGAACAAATTAGGTGAGCTCGATAATTTCTTCAAGCAACTGCCTAAAAGAAGGTTTCCAGCAGAATCACAGGAAGAAGGAACACTAATAGAATCTGGAGATCTTGTTGGATTGAAGAGACAATACATTTTAGGAGGGAAGGGATTAAGGTAGAGAGAATTTGCAGGGCAGTTTACTGGAGAGAAAAGTTAAAAGCGGAGATTTCCCTCCAGTCTTTGGCTGCGTACTGACCTATATATTCATGTGAAGTTCATGAGATCAGAACAAGAATTAGTATAAAGTAGTAGGTTAAATAATTTCTGGAGCTGAGACAGGACTGAAAATTACAGAGGTTATCAACATCCTGAGATGTTAGGCCTTCCAGCATAAGGACAGGGTAGAATTTTACAAAGGATCCAGCCTCAGCAGTGAAGCTAAATTAACCAGTAATAAATGATTTCCTAGACACATCATAACAAATTTGAATACCAGAACTTGAAAAATAATGTAAATGTCTTGAATGCATCCTATAAAAAGTTCAATAGTCTTCACAGGAAGACAAGGAAATCCAACATCCACCAGTGTAAAATTCACAGTTTCTGGCATCCAGTCAAAATCAACAGGCATGCAAAAAAGAAGCTGGGATATTCAAGAGAAAAAGTATACAACAAGAACAGAGAAAGTAATGAGAAAGATAATGAAATTAATAAACAAGGTCTTAAATGGTTATGGTAGGTATTATAAAATGTTCAAAGATGTAAAGTACATAATTATGTAAAGTACATAATTAAAAGGTATTAGATTAATAGAAATACCCAAATGGAAATTATAGACACGAAAAATTACTGTTAAATGAAAAAATATACTGTGTACGATTAGTAGCAGATTAGAAGAGGTATGAGATGTAGGAATAAAGGTCAGTGAATTTGAAGAGAAAGCAATATAAATTATTCAAAGTAAAGCATACAAGAAAGAAAAGACATAAAACATCAGTGGCCTATGAGTCAGTAATAGGAATCTAAATGTGTATAGGTAAAGCCTCAAAAGGAAAGAAAAAAAAAATCATGTAAAAAATTATAACCCAAAACAGTGCCAAATTTCATGAGAACTGTAAATCTGACATCTAAGAGATTCAATGAATGAAAACCAAATCCAACATGGAGAAAACCAAACTGAGAAAATCACATCATAATCAAATTGATGAATATCAGTGACAAAACTTTACAAGCCATTGAGAAAAAAATACTTTCCACAGGAACAGAAATCAAATGACAGATTTATTTAAAAAAACTAAAAAAGCCATTAGAGCAAAATAACATCTTGATGGTGCTAAAAGGAAAAACAAAAGCCTATTAGTATTTCAAAAATAAATTTCAATTAATCAATATTTTAATAACTTTTAAAAATTAAGGCAAAAGCAAATCCTTTCTAGACAAATAAAATTTGAGATAACTTATTGCCAAAGAGTTTTTAATATAGGAAATATTAGAGCAAGTCTCACAGGCAAATGAAAAATGGATATCAAGCAGTTATCAGGATGCATACAAATGAGGAAATAGATGTGGAAATGGTATTATGATGAGAACAGAAAATAAATGTTGTGAAGTTTCAAACACATGTAGAACTAAAATATATAAAACCAACAGAAAGGATGGAAAGGGTTCTATGAGCGTGATCTGTAATATTTTATATAAGGTAGGCTTGATAAGGTAAAGATGTAATAAAATATTTACAAATTAGATCAGCATGAAAACAAAAACCAAAGAATAAAGCTAATAAGTTACAAGTGGAGATAAAATAGAATCATAAAAATTTAAATTCAAAAGACAGCAGTGAAAGAGTAAAAATATAAAGTACAGATGGGGCTAACAGAAAATAAATAATGAGGCAATAGATGTAATCCTAACCATCTAGGTAAATACAGTGGCACCTTGGTTCACAAACTTAATTCATTCCATGATTACGGAAAAGGTGGCCATGGTTCATGTTTTTGCAGGAAGGATGGCCATGGATGTGTTCATCACGTGATGCAGAATTCTCAAACAAAAATAATAATTTGTGAAACACTTCTGTTTGTGAACCAAACTGTTCACAAAAAAAAAGTTTGTGAACTGAGGTACCACTGTGTATTAAATGTGAATGTTCTAAACACTCCAATTAATAGGGTGAGAGTATAAAATTGGATTTTTAAAAAGCAAGACATTTATATGCTGTTTCTAAAATCTCACCATATATAAAAAGGACAAAAAAGGTATTCAATGCAAACACTAATTAAAAATAAGAGCTAGAAGTAATATGTTAATATCAGAAAAATATAGACTTTGGAAACAAATATCAGGGATGAAGAGAACTTAGTTATAACAGGGTCAATTAATCAACAATCCTAAATGCACATCCTACAAAATTAAAGCTCTAAAATGTACGAAGTAAAAACTGGTACAACTGAGAAGAGGGAAAGACAATCTTATAACTTAAGTTACAATAGTCTTCTCTCAGTACTGGAGCACAAAGAGACAATCACAAAAAATCGAAACAATTAAATGACTTCAACCTATTTAAATTTTATAGAACACTTTACCCATTTAGGGAAGAATATATATTCTTTTTGATTACAAATTCATCAAGATAGATAATACCCCCATCATAAAACAAGCCTAAGCCAATTTAAAGTGATTAAAAGCACACAAAATATGTGCTGTGATTATCACCAAATTAAACTAGAAATCAACAGAAGAAAGATATCTGGAAAAGCTTCCAAATATTTGGAAATGAAGAAGTACGTTACTACCTATCTTGCACATTAAAAATTAGAGAATAATTTGCAGTAAATGAACATGAAAATAAAATGGGATGTCGCTAAAGTAGTGCTTTAAAAATTTTTAGCACATAGTAGCGCTCCTTGCCTGCCCTGCTGCCTCCTACCACCTCACGTTCCCCACACAAGAACTCAGGGAGCAGCCTAGCTACCACTTCCTAGCTGGCACTGAACCTTGGTTATCCTTAACACAGGATGGCAGAGGTGGCAGCCAAAAGACTGACCTGAATGAGGAAAAGACCAATATTTTGCAGGAGAGTTTTACTCTAGGACTGAAGTGTTACCCTGCTGCAGATTGGGTGAGACGGTCTTAGGAGGCAGAGAGAATGAGAGCACACAGAGATTCTCTGAGGAGTACACATTCAGGCCAGGAAGATCATGGAGCCTGTATTCTGTGTGGGGAGGCCAGGTTTGGTGGGTGAAATCTTCAGAGGGGGTGGATGTGAAGATGATGTGTAGCCCCTTGATCTCCTTAAGCTCCCACACTGTTGCCTACATCCATCAGAATGTTGTCTGACTTACTGTAGGTCATCATTTGGGTTGCCTAAGGGTCTATGCTAAAATTATACATTTCTTTGCTTTGGTAAAATATGGGTCAAGAGTGTTCTTAGGGTTTGTCAATATCTGGCCCATATTTGAAACTATTGCTGTCACTGACTTTACTACTATAGCCAAGGTGACACAGTTGTTGCTGTCAATTGGCTTTCTCTGTATGCCAGTGTCTGAATTGCCTGGGAGTCATTAACAATACTGGGACCCATTCCTGAAAATCTGGCCATTGGGCCAAAGAAGTTGCATCCTTCTTATCTAATAAAGCAAAGTAGCTAGAACCTCGGACAGAAGCAAAGACCGATAGTCAGCCATGCCCAGAGGACACTCTCTGCAACAAAGCTATCCACTATCCTCATCCACCAAAACCCAGCATAGAAAACAATCAAACAAACAAACCAAATAGAAACATAAAAAGACAAGGCAACAAAATGCTTCCAAAAACTCCCAAACCTGATCCAAGGCAATGAGGTGGGAAGACCATAAGCCACACAGCAAAAAGGTCTGAAAGGACATCAGTGGAAGTAACAAAGCAGCTCAATAAAGTAGTGGGAAAACTGAAAGAAGATATAAATAGATAATTATCCTCATGAAACAAATGATTAGTATTCTCGAGAGACCATAATAAATATATAGTGAAGCAGAAGAGAAAGATGCAAAACATGAATGCCCAATATAGAAATGAATGGGAGTGCATAAAAGTTTCAAGTAAAAAGCCAGGAGATTAAAAATGTGATCAAAAATATGGGCAGAAGAAGAAATCAATATCAAATCTAGAAGATGGGCTGTGGATAGCTATTGATTAATGAGAGATATCTTAAAAACAACAAAAGAACATCAAAGATGCATCTGACAGCTGCTACACAATGCAAACATAACTAATATAAGGATAATTGGAATTAGTGAAAAATGAAAAGATAGCACTAAGGGCATAAAAAATCCTGTTTGCAGAAGTAATTGTAGAAAATTTTCCAGGCATGGAAAAATAATTTAAGATACAGATAAATGAGACATATAAAAACCAAATAGCTATGATCAGAAAAAAGCCACTGCATGCCACAGGTAACTAAAATACCAGAAATCCAATATAGTAAGGTAATCACATACTCTTAAAAGTGCTTAGAAAAAAGTAATGAATCATGAATACAGAAAAACTATAGAATTATAGCAGACTTCTCAACACAAACCTTAAAGGCCAAGAGAGCTGGAAATGAAGTGTTTCAAGCCCTAAGGGAAAACAACATCCACTCCAGATTGATATAGCCTGAAAAATTCTTTCAAAATTTATGAAAAATAGTATATTTGCAGGATAAAAACACCTGAGAAATTTATGACCACCAAACCAGCACTCCAACAAAAATTCTGAAGGATACACTAGGAAGATACAAAGTAGCTAATAATGCCCTTCCCTTTAAAATTGATCAAACAACAAAATCAGCATGCTGTATACCAGAAACACATTTAATGGAAAATGCATTTCATGCACTCAAAATGAAAGGACTGAAAACAATATTCCATGGAAGAGGAACCCAAACAAGCAGGAGTAGCAATCCCATATTTGAGAAAAAGTGTACTTCAAGCCAAAATTGATCAAAAGAGGCAAAGATGGGTATTACATATTAGTTAATGGAACCACTCAATAGGAAAAGGTAATAATTATAAACATGTGTACAACAAACCATGGTGCACTGAATTTCATAAAATGAACACTAATGGATGTAAAAGATCAGAGAAACACCAATATAATTATAAGAAAGTACCTCAATACTCCCCTATCACTAATAGACAAACTACACAAAAAAAAATCAACAAGGAAATATCAGAGTCAAACTCTACCCTTCAAAACAGAATTAACAGATGTCAACAGAGTTTTTCACCCAACAAAAGTGCACATTCTTTTCAGCAGCACATGATGCTTCCTCTAAAATAGGCCACATACTTGTTAATAAAACATGCTTAAGTAAATATAAAGGAGTCAAAATTTTACCACGCATGTTATCAGAGCACAGTGCAGTGAAACTAGAATCAATGGCAAAAGAAACCACAGCAACTAAGGAAGTATATGGAATTTAACTAATATAATACCCTTGAATAATCAATGGGTCACAGATGAAATTAAGGTAGAAATAAGACAGTTACTTAAATTAAATGATAATGCCAGCACAACATATCAGAACTTATTGGACACACTGAAAGCAGTCCTACAAGGGAAGTTTATGGCTATGAATGCCTACATCAGAAAGTCAGAATGAAGCCAAATATATAATGATGCACCCTAAGGTCATAGAAAAACAAGAACAATCTAAATCCAGAGATTGTACATGGAAGGAAATCACAAAGGTCACAGCAGAAACTATTGAAATGGAAATTAAAAAAGAAAAAAAACCCATAAATAATCATTGCATCAAAGAGCTGCTTTTTTCTGAAAGAATAAACAAATAGACAAATGCTTAGCCAATTTTACCAAAAAAGAAAGGCATAAATCAGTACAACTAGAAATAGAAAAGGTGAAATCACAATTGGACATAGCTGAAATACATGAAATTATTAGTGACCACTTCACAAATCTGTATGCCAAAAATTGGAATACTCAGAAGAAATGGAGAGATTTTTAGCTATACATGAATTACCAAAACTAAACCAAGAAGACTTGAAAATCTTGAATAATTCAATAATAGGCAATGAAATTGAAGCAGTAATAATAATTTTTAAAAACTACCTACAAAGAAACACTCAGAACCTAATGCACTCACTACTTAATTCTACAAGAACTCCATGAAAGATCTAACACCAATACTTCTCAATCTTTTCAACGAAATTGAGAGGGAAGGAGTCTCCCTCTTGAAAGCTAGAATTACCCTGATCCCAAATTCAGACAAGATCCAATCAAGAAAAAAGAACTATAAGCCAATCTCTCTAATGAATATAGATGCAAAATCCTTAACAAGATGTTTGTAAACAGAATGCAACAAATCATAAAAAAGAGCATACACTGCAGCCAAATAAGATTCATCCCAGGGATGTAAGCATGATTCAGTATATGCAAATCAATAATTGTAATTCACCACATAAAAAGAAATAAAGACAAAAATTCAATGATCATCTCAATAGCCACTCTAAAAGCCTTTGACAAAACTCAGCATCCACTCATGAAAAAAATCCTGATGAAAACAGATATAGAAGGACCTTATCTCAGTCTGATAAAAGCCACTTAGGACTAACCTATTGCCTACATCATATTCAATGGTGAAAAACTGTAAGCTTTCCTTTTAAAATCAGGAACAAGGCAGGTATATTCACTATCAGCACTCCTGTTCAACATATTCCTGAAAAATTAGCCAAAGCAATCAAGCAAGAGAAATAAATAAAAGGGATATATGCTTGAAAAGACAAGTCAAAGTATCATTATTTGCAGATGATGTGATTCTCTACTTATAAATTCTCAAAAATTCCACCAAAACCCTTCTAGAATTAATAACCCAATTCAGTGGTATACTAGTATATGAAATAGCCACTGATGCAAGTAGCTTTCCTATACACTAATGATAAACTCACTAAAAAATGAGAACACTACCATTCACAATAGCACGAAGAAAAATTAAATACTTAGTAATTAACCTAACCAAGGCATAAAAGATCTCTACAACAAAATCTACAGTATTCCAAAAGAGGAAATTGAGAGAGCATCAGAAAATGGAAAGATATTCCACATTCCTGAGTAGGCAGATGCAACATAATCAAAATGGCTATACTTTAAAACTTATATACAGATTTAACACAATCCCAATCAAAATACCAACAGTATTTCTCACAGATCTGGAGAAAACAATCCTAAATTTTATGTAAAGCCAGAAGAGACCCACAATAGCAAAAGCAAGCCAGAGTAACAAAAACAAAGCAAAGGTATCCAATCCCAGATTTGAAATATACTGCAAAGCCTCTATGATTAAAATAGCATGGTACCAAGTCCCAGACCATGCTATTTTAATCATAACAGCTCTGCAGTATATTTCAAAGCTCTGAATCATTTCCAATTTTTGTTTTAACTTGTTACTGTCTTTGATTGTTTGATCAACCTTACATTCTTATGTCTGGTGAACTGAGCAACTTGGTTGAAGATAACAGTATGGAATGTAGCAAGCACTGCAAATTCTTACCATTTTGTTTTGAGGTCATGTATCATTTTTGTTGTTTTTCTGCTGTTTTCATTTTGTCTTCATTGTTGCTTTCTCAGTTTTTTAATTTTTAAAATAAAAAATAGCATGGTACTAGTCCAAAAACAGGCATGTGAGACGGAATAGAGGAAGAAGAAACAACCTCAGGCACACTTGGTAATTTTGACAAATAGGCCAAAAGCATACCTTGTAGGAAAGGCAGCCTTAATATATGGTGGTAAGAAGAAGATTGAGTCTAGATTCATATGTCCTACCATTTACTAAACTAAAATCAAAATTGACAAAAAAGATTTAAGTGTCAAAATTGAGACAATTGTCTGGAAGATGAACAGGTAAGACTCTTGAAGGTATAGGAATAAGGAAGGACTTTCTGAATAGAACTCCAGTAGTACATGAAATAATACTGAGAACTAACAAGTGGGATTATATTAAGTTAAAAATGTTCTACACAGCAAAAACAACAACCAACAGAGTGAAGAGACAACCTATAGAGTAAGAAAAAATCCTTGCCAGCAATGGGCATCTGAAATGAATAGATACTTCTTAGAAGAAATAGAGATTGCCAATAAACACATGAAAAGATGTTCAACATCACTGGCCATTGGAAAAATGCAAATTAAAACTACACTGAGGTAAAGAATGGCTATCATCATGAAATCAAGCAGTAACAAATGCTGGCAAGGATGTAGGGAAGAAAGAACTTTTCTACATTGTTGGTAGGAATGTAAACTATTGCAAACACTATGAAAATTGGTGTGGAGACTCCTCAAAAAGCTAAAATAGGGGGCTGGGGATTTAGCTCAGCGGCAAAGCTCCTGCCTGGCAAGCACAAGGTCGTGAGTTCGGTTCCCGGTACCGGAGAAAAACCAAAAAAAAAAAAAAAAAAAAAGCTAAAATAGAATTCCATTTGATTTAGCTATTCCTCACATAGGTATCTTGCATAAAAAGTTAAAGACATCATATTGCTGGGATACATGCATATCCATTTCTATAGCAGCACAATTTATAATACGTCAGTTTTAGAAAAGGTATGTATGTCCATCAACAGAAGAAAGGGTTTTTTAAAATGTGGTATTTATGTACAGTGGAGCACTACTCTGCTATAAAGAAAGATAAACGAGGTACTTGTAGGCAAATAGATGCAACTTGAGAATATAATGTTAAGAGAAATAAGTCAGACACACAAGCTTAAATATCACATGGTTTCTTTTATATGACAAACAGAATATATATGCATATAAATATATATCAGATAAATAGGAAATAGGGAGGTGGACTGGGGATCCAGGGGTAGAGGGATGGAGAAGCAGGGCAGGGAAAGTGGGTGAGTAAAAAATAATTGAAGGGAAAAATTGGTGAAAATAGGGATTTTGTAAATGGGAAGGAAATCAAAGTTGGAGGGAGTTAGTGAGGGAGAGGAGTGTAGGGGGTAAGAAAAAGAAGAATAAGATGCATTGTGTACAGGTATTAACTCTCTACAATAAATGTAGAAGAAGGAGGAGGGATGAGAGAGGAGAAAAAAGAGAGGAGATGGAGAAAAGTGAGAGATTATTATTCCTAATATTAGGAATGAATAACAAGGGAAGAACACTTTCTATATCATTTTACAAAGCTCACATTCCCTTGATAACAAACCCAAAGACATCATTAATAGACAATAGATCAATATCATTCATGAAAATGGATGCAAAAATGCTCAAGAGAATACTAAAGAATATTAATTCCTTATAAACTCATAAAACAGATGAATATTTTCTGTATTATTTTATAAAGTTCATATTGCCTTGATATCAAACCCAAAGACGTCACTAGTGGAAAACTGATTAATATTCTTCATGAAAATGGATGTAAAAATGCTCTATAAAATATTACATGAATTATAGCAATATGTAAAAGGATAAAATAATCTTTGCTAATTATGTTTATTCATGCAATGTAAAGTTCTTTTTAGTTCAACACTTAACATTAAGAGAAAAATCATGATGAAGCAATACACAAAGAACACTGGACAAAACTCAATATTCATTAACGACAAAGAGCAAAAAACCAAAAAAACCCCAAAGAAACAAGCCCTCTCTACAAAGTAGGAATAGAAGGGAACTTTTCAACACTCAAATGGGCATCTACAATAAGGAGACCTACAATGAACCTACAGATAGTTTCACAATAGGAAGTGATTGAATGCCCCATCCCCATAATTGGGAACATGTCGAGGGTGTTTACTTTCACTACTTCTGTTTAACATTACTCTGATGTTCCCACCAATGCAATAAGAAAAGGAAAAGTTTGAAGGGTTTATTTTAAAGATAAAAGAATGAAAACATATCAACAAACAAACAGACATTATAAAAAACACCGAAAGAATAGAAACCATACAGAATTTCAGACAAGGTGATAGGAACTTAACAATGGTTATTGTATAACATATTGCGATCTTCAAATTGGTTACTCAGTTAAAGAAATATAGGCATGTAAGATTGATCAACAGTTAAACATTAACTGTTCCTTCCCATAAAGCAATAGAAATTAGTAGTACAATTAGCTATCTTGTGTAAACACATGTACATATTTCTTTCTTTCTCTTTCCTTTTCTTTCTTTTTCTTTCTTTCTTTCTTTCTTTCTTTCTTTCTTTCTTTCTTTCTTTCTTCCTTCCTTCCTTCCTTCCTTCCT